>NC_137885.1:29089457-29194457 GCF_963924005.1 Protomyctophum bolini
GATCAAGCACAATACAATAAAACAGACAAGAAAAACAAAAAGCACAGAATAACCCTATATTTCTAATGATGAAAGGCTGGTATACTGTGTGAATAGTCTATTTTTTTTAGAAATATGTTACTATCAACTTTAATGTCGACACTTACTTGACTGAGCCACCTGCGTCTTTGCCCCATCTGAGGAGGAGGGAGAAAAGAAAGAATGAAAGAAAGTCAGGGGACATTTTAGGACATTTTAATGACACCATTGTTGTGTTCATCTTCACGACGTTACCAGTGGTGGGGAAAAGTACTCAGTTGTTTTACTTAAGTAATAGTTTCAATACAGCAATGTAGAACTACTCCGTTACGAGTAAGGCCTCACTCACACCTTTACAACAGACAACTGATGTCTGTATGCTTGTTGTATACACTTGTTGTAGGACACCCATGGGAAAAAATGCTTTTTTCTACGCAGCCACTACTCTGTGGAATGCACTCCCTCCAGCCCTGAAATCCCTAAATTCTATTGCAATATTTAGGAAAGACCTGAAATCATGGCTCCATCTACACACTCACTGGTCATAGTTAGATTCCGACCCTGGATAGCCCATCTCCCATGCTCAGGACTATTCTCTCAGGGTACCTCTTGTCCTATGTATATAGCTCCTAGCCTTATATATATAAGGATTATTTATTATATGTTCCATGGTTGTTTTGTCTGTACAGTATGTATGTGTATAGTTTCATGTTACAAAGTGGACCACAATGGAAACAAGCGAAGGCTTTTTTGTGTCTAAAAGTCCATTTGGCGTTTTTTAAAATGATGTAATGTTTCTGTAATTTTCTTAAACTGCCAATAAAGTATTCTATCTATCTATCTATACAAAGGGTGCGATACATCTTGCCCCAATGCATTTCCAATGGGAGTCACATGGTTTGACACATTTGTATTGTATGAGGGGGAGGCAGTCAAAACACAGCCGAAAGCCATACAACAGCTTGTAGTCCAAAATGTTGTATCAAACCATGTGACTTCCATTGGAAATGCATTGGGGCGGCCATGACACTTACATCTTGCTTACATTTAGCATGCATCAATGTTGTATGCTAGGTCGAAAGGTGTGAGTGAGGCCTAAAAGTCCGGAATTCAAAATGTACTTGAGTAAAATACAAAAGTATTGGCATGAAAATGTACTAAAAGTACAAAGTACTCACTATGCAGAATGTCCCATTTCAAGTTTCAAATGTATACAAATATTTTTGTTTGTAGATCGGCTATTTTCGAATGGCCCCTATGGGCGCTTGTAATAATAATCAAAATCTACAAAGGAACTAGCGCAAATAAAGTGTTCAAAATAAATGTAGTGTAGTAAAAGTACAATATTTGCCTCTGAGATGTAGTGAAGTAGTAAAGTAAAGTACTGGAAATTAGAAATACTCAAGTAAAGTAAAAACTGTAGGCCTACTTAAGTAAATGCACTTAGTTACTTTCCACCACTGGACGTTACACGTCACAACCCAGGATCTGCCATTAAAAGGGAGTCTTTTTTGCAGAGCCCGAGTCGATGGTCGCTGAGGGGGGCGCTTGTTTTACAGGTTGGGTTTAGGCATAGCTTTACTGAGGGTAGGGTTGGGTTTAGGCATAGTCTTTGTGAGGTTATATATATATATATATATATATATATTATATATTATATATATATATATATATATGGAGCCGGTCTTATAATGAATAAATAAGGACATTGAAAGAAGATGGAAATAAAATATTGAATAACAACGAAGAACGTAAATTCCACAATGAAGTGAAACCAACACTTTCATTTATGCCTGCCAATTTATTCATCTTTAGACAACATTGAGGATATATAAGTGATATGCATAAGTTTCCGAATGGTACATCTTTCGATGTCTTCCATCTCCTCTCCAGCATGTTTTTAAACCTACTTTTCAAATCAGTGTGTTTAACACATTTAGTACCGGAACTGCATCAAAATAAAGGCGCTGCTTGCGCCGGAGTAATCGCCAGAGTAGTGATCGCTTCCATTTTGAAAGCCATGAACCGGAAATACTTTCTTAAAAAAGTTGACTGACAAAGTGCCATCACAATCTCCGATCATCTTAATATATTTATATACGCTCCAAAAAGAGTTCATATTTTGCGGGAGAGACGGATGAGGAGCAGAAACGCAGCGCCAGCATATCGATCCATTCATCACCACGGAGAGCGCCCTGGATGAGGAGATACGAGTCATTCTTTCCGCCGCGCTAACATGGGAGTCAATGACAAGCTAATAGTTTCACAGAGCGTTAGCATACGGCAAGCGAAAAGCGAAATGCCAAAAAAAAAAGAAGTAATTATTCTGAATATTATTATCTCGCCCCGCGTCGTTTGGACGTCGCTAGGACGTCCACAGACGTCTAAGGCACCTCTCGGTTCCAATCCTTATGACGTTTCAGGACGTATTATGTACAAAATGTGTTAATGAACAGTTAGTCTTACAGTCTCCACTAAGTAGAGCAAACGAGTTAGTTCTGTATATAAAGGTAGGCTACTTGAAACAGTATCCAGAGTACATTTAGCAAATATTAGACTTAGAGTAAGTACTGTATGGTTATATCTCACCAAAGATGATAACTTATTATTATTTAGTGAGTTCAATAACTGGTAGGCTAACCAGCTCTGTGTAACAAGCATCCCATCAGCGCCCATCGAAACCCAGGCTATTCCCGCCATGACATTTACAAAAGACTCACTTCCTGTTCTGCGGGTCGATGTCACAGTAGGTTATGGTGTTCATTGGATAGTGCCGCCTGAAGAATATCCTGAGGGCGAGAGAGAGAGAGAGAGATTGACCGTCACGTTTTCAGCTAAATCAAAGTAAAAAACACTCAGCATTCAGGCATCTCTGAGAGCGTACACATGTTAGGGTCCATTTGGTTCCATCTGTAAGCTCTCAGAGTTAGACATTTTACAGTATACTCATTGAATGTACACACACACACACACACACACACACACACACACACACACACACACACACACACACACACACACACACACACACACACACAGCTTCTACATGGAATAAACTCCCACTATACCTTCGACAGGCAGCCTCTGTAGACATTTTTAAAACACAGCTCAAGACATACTTTCTACACTCTTGCTTTTAGTTGAGCTTTTAGAATTCTTGTTGTTATTCATGTCCTCATTGTATTGCATTACTGCTATTATGTTGTTTTATTTTTGCTTTTCTTTATGTCCAGCTTTGAGTGTTTGAGTGAACACAAACACTGACGACAAAAGGCGAGGACGCAAATTGTGATTGGCCCGGAATGAGATGATGTGGTATGGTGATGTATTGTATTGATAAGAGCGCCCCTCACTTCACAGAAGTTCACACGGATGGACTTCTTTTCTTCTCTGTCGCTCTGTGTGAAGCACTTTGAGCTGCATTTCATGTCATGAAAGGTGCTACTGTGTATACCAGGGGTGCCCAAAAGGTAGATCGCGATCTACCAGTAGATAGCTGTGATCTGTGCCCCTAAAGAATATTTAATTTAAATATATATATATATATATATATATATATTTTTTTTTTTTTGGCATCTGCCACTTTAATTAAGTTGACTTGATTGATTGACTGACTGACATAGAAAAGGGTCTGTCAGCTCAAACCCATAATGCAATACTTTGTTTTCAAGAGTTTTGCTGTGCACGAAATCCACAAATGTCAGTAGATTACAAACGAAATACAAAAGTGCATTTGTCTTAAATGTAATGCCAAAGCCATTTTTAGTAATGCTATTATAATGTTTCCGATGGGTAGATCTTGTTGAGCTGGTCATTTTTGAAAGTAGCTCTCAATTAAAAAAGTGTGGGCATCCCTGGTGTATACAAACAGTTGTATTATTGTCATTCTTAAGGCTCGTACATAGTCTGTATTTTCGGTGGTGGGGTGACCACCGAACTAACCACCGCGAACAAACCACCGCCACCGCTCCAGCCCTTCTCTCTGTTTTTACTCACCACCGCTCAACGTTATTTCAGCTCCGGTGGTCACCTCACCACCGGAGCGGTGGTCACCTCACCACCTAAAATCCAGACTATGAATAGGCCTTTATACTCACTTCCTTTGACTGTCCGTCAGGGTGATGCCCTGCGTGGACACTTTGAAGTGGACGGTGGTGGCCGACGGCAGAGGGCTGGTGGCCAGCGTCTGTCCGATGGCCTTGGCCACGGCCTGCGGGCCCGTCAGGGACTCCATGTCCACGGAGTTGATGTAGAGGACGTTGCAGGCTGGAAGAGACAGATCAGCATAATTGGAACAGGTTTTTGGTTTGTTTTTGTCAAAATGTATAAAATACAGTGTATGAATACAATTAAATGAATTGTGCTCCGCTGACTTTTAGAAGCTTTAGATCACTTTCCTGGGGGTATTTATGTGTGTAAATATGTGGTTTTAGATATTTTAGATTGTAGCAGTGAGCACAGTGTCTCTGATGTCATGGACACTGGTCTCTCTACCTTCCTGGACTACAATTCCCATAATTCTTTGGTGCACTGCTCCTCCTTGTGGATATGGGGGAGAGCTGTCTTACTGAGACAACATGTAGTCCAGGAAGGAAGTGAGCCCAGTGTCCATGACATCAGAGACACCGGGCTCACTGCTACAATCTAAAATATCTAAAACCACATATTACACACATAAAGACCCCCAGGAAAGTTTTCTAAATATTCTAAATATCATTAACATATATTTTTTTGCAAAAAGGGTGAAGTGTCCCTTTAAGACAATATGCGCTAGTAGTGTATACAAGACAAACACAACACAACAACTATAGTGCAAGCAAACACACACACAAAAAAAGAAAGTGCAATGTAGTGAGAGTGCATTATAAGTGCAATGTAAAGTGACATTACAGTTCAAGGTGAGCTGTTCAGCATGCCTGGGGGGGAAAAAATACTGTTACTGAGACGGGTGGTTGCGTGATTTGATGCGCAGGTAGCGTTTTTGGAACAGGGTATATATGGGCGGGGATGGCTGGTGTCTTTGATTTCCCTGCAGAACCATTGCCCTGCACCACTCCTGAATGAACTGTCTGGTGCCGGGACTCATGGTGCAACGCACAGGTCCTGGGCCTGGTGAGACGTAGGAGAGGTTGGCCCGGCGGACCGGAGACAACCCACAGAGCCGCTTGTCCTTCCATGCACCAGAAGTGTACCTCCAAGCCCTGGCAGAGTATATAGTTCTGGAGTAGTTCCAACGGATTGTGTGGCCCTGGTTTTGCCCCCTTTACTGATTGAGGGTAGCTACTGGGACGTAAGTCGGAACTTGATCACCCCCCCGGCTGGGTCGCCTGAGTGAGGGAGACCCGAGGGAGACCTGAGGAAGACCCCGAAACCCCGTTGACCTCAGGATACATCGTCACTGAGGATACGTCCCAGGTGCATCCATGACAATGTATTTTTAGTCATGGGCTTTTCTTCGTACAGCGAGTGGTTGTGGAGATGTTGTGGAGCCTAGAGGTAGTGCTGTGCCTGATGATGTTAGTCCTCTGCAGCCAATTTGCAATGTTTAATCTCACCATCTTTGGAGTGTGAATGTATAGAATGGGGCATGCAGTAGTAGTACAACACAACAGTCTGCAGACTGCATTAGCGCTAAGGTAACCTCTCACAAAAAACATGCAGTAATCCTGGTCTCTAAACTGCCTCCCCCTGGCCAGCCGGGGCGCCTGATGGAGGGGAAAGGAACTGGTTGGAATAACGTGTTCCTTCCACGCGCTATACGTCCAACCAGGGAAACTCCCCCCTGTCAGGTGTAAAGGAGCAACTTGGACACTCAGGCATGAAGGAAGCATGAGTTCAAGTCCGTTGCTCTCCCCAGGTTGGCGGAGGGTGTGTAGAGCCCAGGATCACATTAGATGATTGACACAGGGGTGAAAAATGGGTTACAAAATCGTGGGATAAAAAAAATATATAAAAAAATAAACACAAATCATATGCAACGCAGTGCTTCAAAAGCGGACATGGTGGCATTCCAAGTTCATGCTGACTGTCTGTCACAGGATTGAATTCTTGAAAAAAAAATTGCCAGACAAGATACAGCAAACCCCGTGCATTCTGATAGTTACCATGTGCTTCTTCTGGAGCTTTCTGAGCTACTGTAATGTAAAGATGATAGGTTGGTTAGCTATAAAGTTATATATATATGATATAGTTGGTTAGCTATAAAGATGATAGGTTGTGATCAGCTAAACTAGGAACACATTACAAAGCAGAGACGGCGTTTAAAACAGCTCATTAAAAAGAAAAAAGGGAATAACTCTAAAAGACGTGTTAGATACATCTCTAAGAAAGCTGTGGTAGAGAATCAGTTTTCTTTGTCTGAGTTTTCAGAATGAACAGGCTTCATTCAGATTTTAAATTGATCAGCTCAATCTACAGGACCACGTTCACATTTTGAACGAATTCCAGTCATAAAGATCTAATTCGATATCCAAGTCGATGTGGCGACACATTTGGGCTTTTTACCCATTCTGACCTGAGATCAGATTCTAAAAATGTCTTCTACATCCCGACAGTTTTCTGAAAAAGCTGTTGTCAGCTATGTCAGTCGTTCTTCGATTTTTCAAAAATAGCAGACCTACAAGCTCATAGCGCGCCACTCGGTGGCGTGCTATGAGCTTGTAGATCTGCTATTTCTCAATAGCTAAAGCATAACATAATGCTATAACACCAAAAGGTGTTCCCGCACAAAATGCGTTAAACCATGTACAGTCTGTTCCCCGCAATGAAGGAAGACCTGCTCAGGTAGAGAAACCTGACACGTGTACAGTAGGCACCGCACGGAACGCAGATGAAATGAGCATATATATATATATTTGACAGCTTGTTCTCACCGGCTCCTTGTTTCAGAAGTTCCACAACTGCATCAGTAGGGGTCGCCAGTTCTAGGGCCTCCTCATTTGGATCTGTTCAGTGAAACAAGACATTGTATAGAATGAAATAGAATACGATGAATACCGATAGAACAGAACTTAAGCACCTGACGAAGCTCACGCCGAAACGCGTCGTGCTAATAAATACGTTTGATGCAGTAAGTTGTCCGTCTCTGTTCCCTGGAGTGTGCAGTCCCTTCCTTGGAAGGTTTTTCTCTTTTTTTGATGTCTATGCTTGCTAACTAGACTTGCACCGGGTGCAGGCTATAGTTCCGACATACTATTGATCCGAAACCTCAATCCTAACCTAACCCTAACCGCAAGCAGTGCATGTCGGACCATCGCTTTTTCGCATCGCATCGCATGTCCCCCCGCTTCGGATCTTCGGTGTGTCGGAAAAGCGTGCGGACCCCACTTGCACCTCCTACGGGTCTTTTTAGATGTGCAGGAGTCCCTTTTTGTCTCTCAGAACAGAACTTAACTGAACAGAAGAGATTTCCCGAGTCGGAAAGAACAGACTCGATATAATCATAATTTGAGTGCATTGTATTTTCATGAACCAACTCTCTGACGAAGGATGCAATCATTAAACATTGTGCTTATTCATGAGCTGGTCGGCGATTTTCTATATTTAAAGCTGCTATAATAGAAGAAATAATATGTCAACATTTAATAATTACCTTTTTTTCTTTTTTGGTATTCAGACAGCCAGCAATGAGTAAAACCCTACCCTGTGACACAGGGGCCACAATCTGCATTCAAAGATGTTCAAGCTTTGTCATTGGTCTAAAAATAAATAAAACCCCAGTCCTTAAATTGCTCAATGCGTTTCTGAGCGGCCGCTTGGGAAAACGGAAGGTTCCATCTCCAACTACCAATACTTTTACTTCTACTCCACTGCATCTCGGATCCAAATATTGTACTTTAACTCCACTACAACTATTTGAAAACCGTACTTACTTAGTTACTCTGTCGATTGGATTATTATTATTATTATAGAACATACATTAACCACTTCAGCCTTCAGACATTTGAAAACAGCACTGCAAAGCGTCACAATGCGACGCATTGTGAGCTTGTAGATCTGCTGTTTGCCTGTTTTCAAAAGACTTGAAAACTTGAAATAGGTAACATTCGGCATAATGAGTACTTTTACTCAATTAACATTTTAAGTAGTTCTATATTGCAGTATTGGCACTTTTACTTAGGCAAAAAAAAAAGTGAATACTTTTTCCACCACTGCCCCCTGGGGTTAGCGCCGTGCAATTGCCTGGCACGGTTTCCTTCTAAATGGGCGTGTGCATGTATGGATGGATAAATGTAATGCACATTGTAAAGTACCAGCTCAGTGGCCTTGTGGTTAGAGTGTCCACCCTGAGACTGGGAGGTCGGGGTTCAATCCCCGGCCGGGTCATACCAAAGACTGTAAAAATGGGACCCAGTGTCTCCCTGCTTGACACTCAGCATCAAGGGTTGGATTGGGGGTATAAGTCCCTGCGACATACTAGCGTCATGTCCAGGGGGTGTACTTGTACATCAAGCTGCCTCACGCTACAGAAACAGGAGATAGTCTCTGCCCCCTATGGGCCTCATGGCTCGGCAAGGCTACTTGCATTGTAAAGTGCTTTGGATAAACGTGCCATATAAATGCACCATGATGTCCATTTGATGTAACCTCCGGGGGGAAAGTTCCCCTCCCAGTGCTTCTGTGTGTGTCAGTGTTGTTTTTGGCAGAAAATTTTGATTTTAGTTTTAGTCATCTTTCAGTCTTTGGAATAGTTTTCATTTAGTTTTAGTTCACCTGGAATGTGTTCGTGTTAGTCTTAGTTTTAGTCGACTAAATGTCATGAGATTTTAGTCGACTTAATCTACAGTTGATTTAGTCGACTGAAATGTATTTTGGTGGGCACTGATGCCGTCGTAAGGACTGTTTTTACACTTGCTGAAAATAGCCGATCTACCAACACACGTGTCGCGCTGCGACGCGTTGTGAGTGTGCTTGTAGATCGGCTATTTTCAGCACGCAACCAAGTGTAAAATGACTTATACTTGATCTCTTGTCCACTTGGCCCTTCCCTAACATTTTAGTCTAGTTTTTATTTGTTGAGGAAATTGTCAGTATATTTAGCCTCAGTTTTAGTCATCATAGCTTAGTTTTCATTTAGTTTCCATTTAGTTTTCTTCAGTGGAAAAAGGGTAGTCGACGAACATTTTTCGTCTTAGTTGTAGTCGACGAAAACAACACTGTGGTGTGAGCATGCTATGACATCAGTCTGCCTGACTTATAGTAGGAAATGTGATGCTGACCTTTGGTGGGGATCATCAGTTTACAGGGCAGAGCCAACGGAGTCATGGAGTGTTGGTACACCAGTGCTGATAGACAACCTGTACACACACACACACACACACACACACACACACACACACACACACACACACACACACACACACACACACACACACACACACACACACACACACACACACACACACACACACACACACACACACACACACACACACACACACACACACACACACACACACACACACACACACACACACACACACACACACACACACACACACACACACACACACACACACACACACACACACGTTCCAGTCTTATATTCATAACTATATTCTGCAGAAATCTACAGAGGGATTAGTTGATATATCATTCACAGCCTGATTTACATCACATTTTATACCTAAAAACATGCCGAAAATTGGGTTTTTTTGTAATGCCTGTTGACACTATTTTCTGATTTGTGGAGTGATAATTAGAGATATCTAAAATCCCATCTGTAATTTTCTTTGTCTCTAATGTGTCAACAAAATGAAATGATAATTTATTAATTTTGAACCTGGCTTTATTCGATCTTCAGATTTATCGTCCCGAAATGTATGCAAATTAGTGCATATAATGCCTAATTTGCATATTTAAACATATAATTTCAGAAAACTTGTAATACAAAAAATCTTAGTTTTAATATAAGTAATCAACATTGTGATAGCTATTATTGAACTTTTTTTTCCCTATTCACCTGTAGTGTCTCACCTTAAATGTATCATTTTGTTGAAATGTACGGGACATACAGTAATAACTCACCAAAGTACGGTTCGTTGGGGCAGCCCTTCAGGCGAACCCCTTTGGCACTGGTCTCAATCAGGAAATGCCTCACCAGCTCGTTGGTGACGTCAGGAACTGGAACAGGGAAGCACGAGGACATTATAACGCTGCTTATCAACTTGATATATTTATAGTTTGCTAAAGGAAATCCGACAGACAAAGACTCGCTCACTGCATGAAAAAAAGGAGGAAAGCTCCTTAGACCCGAGACTTAAAGAAATTAACATTTATTTTTATTTTTATATGTTCATAAAGTTACACAGGGTAGGTACCCTCACAAAAAACATGCAGTAATCCTGGTCTCTAAACTGCCTCCCCCTGGCCAGCCGGGGCGCCTGATGGAGGGGAAAGGAACTGGTTGGAATAACGTGTTCCTTCCACGCGCTTATACGTCCAACCAGGGAAACTCCCCCCTGTCAGGTGTAAAGGAGCAACTTGGACACTCAGGCATGAAGGAAGCATGAGTTCAAGTCCGTTGCTCTCCCCTTGTCCCCCATATATGGGAACTAGGTTGGCGGAGGGTGTGTAGAGCCCAGGATCACATTAGATGATTGACACAGGGGTGAAAAATGGGTTACAAAATCGTGGGATAAAGAAATTATTAAAAATAGAAATAAAGTTACATTTATACCTTTCTTGTTGGGTTGGGCGGTGGGAGGAGGGCAGGCTACCTTCATGGCCAGGCCGTACGCCCCGCGGAACGAGTGACTGTCCCGGATGACGAACGCCCCGGGCTCTCTGTCCTTCAGCACGTTGATGGCTGAACGAGGGGAGGGACGAGGGAAGGAGGAAGACGGGAGAACAGCAGAAAGCAGAGGACAGCCGTTAAGACAGAAGACATAAGAAGGAGAGCTTACGCATGTAGCCTATAATGACTGTCTAAGAATCCTGTTAAAAAAACCCAGGAGCACTAGAGCCAGTGGGCTTTTCTGTTCATTGGGTCTCACTACGTTCATGGCTCTGTTGAGGAACCTGACATTCAAGTTCATGAGCAAACTGGATCGCTCACTGAATAGACTCATTGGACAGATGACATACCCAGGCCGTAGTTGCGAACGCAGTGATTGCGAACGCAGTGAGCACTTACTATGAGACCTAGCAGATCATGTCTGTCTGTCTGTGTGTGTGTGTGTGTGTGTGTGTCTGTCCCGCTTTTGTGCCCATATATGGAGCTGAGTGATTACGTCACCATGACTCAGCCATAACCATATAAGGAGTCCCCAAAGCAGCTATACGTCCAAAACCCAAATATGTACGAGCTGCGTTCGCTTCCCGCGTTTGCGCGTCTTACTGGTTCTGTAAGGTACACTTCTACCATCAGAGGACACTGGCATGAGTGCCTCGCTTATAGAGTAGTAACCTGTGGGGCTGGGTTATGTACTGTGTTTCTTTTTTCATTTATTTGTATTCTCGTAAATGTGATGTACTGTCTTACCTTGTGGGCCATGAGCCTGTAATAAAGTTTATTTAACATTGAAGGGGAGAAAGTTTGGGTTGAAGGTGGAGATGACCACTCTACACGTGTGCACACCAACCCCGTGTGGTTGGTGAGCAATAAGAACAGCTCATCTACAAGCTCTACTACTTGTGGCTCGGTCTACTTGCACCCATCGTAGTGAGCTTGGTATTTTCTATGCGTAAACACGACTTGTATAAATCAGGCGTTAGATTCAGGGTAAAACAATATGGATGGTCGGGCAGGATCCGCAACATGTATCTATGTTTCTGAAAATATATCGGCTATGATGTTTACCGTGTTGAAACCTGTGAGATAATTAATGCAGCGATCGACCAGAACTTATTCCAATGACTAAAACTGTATTTGAGCCAATTAGCATGGTAGAGTACACGTCAATACAACATGACTAGTAGTTCGTTTGATCACCCAGGCGGAAAGGCTCAGGTTCAAATCTCAGGGAGGACATTTTAGGTACGGATTGCAGGCAGCTTTAACTGTACTTGGTGAAAAGATGCTGTAACCCTATATGGTACAGTATATACTGTATATATATATACAGGGGGATTGTTCCCGTTCCTCCGGCCAGGAGTATTATGGGATTGTTTTGCTTTTTTTGATTGATTGATTGAATACTTTATTGAAAATATATTTCAAAAGGATAAATTCACAAGAAAGCTGTTAGGCTTGTTTCCATTGTGGTCCTCTTGGGGAAAGGGGAAGGGGGGCAACAGACAAACGGTACAATACAGACAAAAACAGGAGGCAAAAAACAAACAAAACAAAAAAACAAGAAATGCATATAAACTGACCAATAAAACTGGATTTATTTTCTTTTTCCCCTTACTTTTTTTCTTTTTTCATTTATGCCATTTATCTATTCTACACTATATTTACACTATGTTTTCGGCCAACCATCTTTTTAATGTGGATTTAAAAATATCAAAGGAACTGGTCACCTTGAGGCTGGAAGGCTTGTGTTTTTACTTTCAGTTGTGGTGCAGAGGGAAGCCGTCGTTCTCCTGTGTTGTTACTATACAGACACGTTGATAGCTCTCTTTCAGCGCCACCTGGTGGTCACCAGTTTAGGCTTTGAGTGCCAATTCTCCCATTATAAAAGAAGGAAAGAATTTGTAATTCTATTATGCATGTAACGTGCATGTCATCACCCGCACACCAGATTAATAGCAGATCTACAAGCTCATAGCGCGCCACTCGTGGCACGCTATGAGTTTGTAGATCTGCTATTTTTGAAAAATCGTAAAAAAAGGTGGCACAAATCTTTGAATATATATTCTTTCAAAGTGAATGTTTTTAAATCAGGTCTAAATGGGTTAAAGACATATAGAACCCTGGCTGATCACGTTTGTTTTGTTGAATAATTTGTGTTTATTAAATCACCAATTCTTCGGAATGTACTCCTTGTTCTTTTTAGCATATGGATTATTCCGGAGAGAGAGAGCCGGGTCACGGTGGTTATGGGTCTCACCTTGCTCCCTGGTGATGTCCGGCTTGTACCAGAACTTGGAAGTGTCCTGGACAAACTTGACGTTCATCTTGATGTCTGGATATCCATCTGTTTTGAAGAACGAGACAAGTGTGAAGTGTGATTATCATACAGTACATACATTCAGTTTATTTATTTTTTATTGGTTCTTAACCCATTTAGGCCTGACCTCAAAATTAAGAAGATTTTTTTTTCTGAAATAAATATTTTCACGATTTTTCAATAGCTAAATTATAACATAATGTTTAAAACACCAAAAGGGGTTCCCGCCCAAAATGGGTTAAACGGATATATAGATTTTTAATATCATATATTGTGGTGTAATAAACAGTCGACAAAACATCATAAAATGTACTGTACTTTCAGTTAAAACTGGGCAAAGAAGAAACAACAAAATGGGTACATTTCATATTCACCTACAATACAAGGAATACTGTATGTTAGTTAAGCCTCGTCTAGCTTTAGATATTTTGATCTAGTTTCAGTAACTGTAGCCCTAATATATTTCACCCATTTGAAAATAGCAGATCTACAAGTTCAATGCGTCACATGAGCTTGTAGATCAGCTAATTCCAAAAGATGATCATACATTTTGAAAACTGAAATGCGACATTCTGAGTAATGAGCACTTTTACTGTTGGTACTTTAAAGTACTTCAATGCCAATACTTTATAGACTATTTCTATTGCAGTATTTTCTTTTAAATATATATTTTTTATCCCACGATTTTGTAACCCATTTTTCACCCCTGTGTCAATCATCTAATGTTATCCTGGGCTCTACACACCCTCCACCAACCTAGTCCCCATATATGGGGGACAAGGGGAGAGCAACGGACTTAACTCATGCTTCCTTCAGGACTGAGTGTCCAAGTTGCTCCTTTATACCTGACAGGGGGGAGTTTCCCTGGTCGGACGTATAGCGTGTGGAAAGGAACAGGAAAGTCTTAGTGTTAAGTCTAGTTTTAGTCGACTAAATATCATAAGATTTTAGTCGACTACATCTATGGGTGATTTAGTCGACTAAAATGTATTTTGGCGGGCCTTGATGCCGTCATAATGACGATTTTACACTTGCTGAAAATAGCAGACGCGTTGTGAGCTTGTAGATCTGCTATTTTCAGCATACAACCAAGTGTAAAATGACTTATACTCGATCTCTTAGTCTTGTCCACTAGTCCCTTCCTAACATTTTAGTCTAGTTTTTATTTGTTGATGAAATTGTCAATATATTTAGTCTTATAGTTTTAGTCATCATAGCATAGTTTTCATTTAGTTTTCGTCAGTGGGAAAAAAGGTAGTCGACGAAGACATTTCGTCTTAGTTTTTTTTAGTCGACGATAAAACAAACAACACCAAACTGACTGCTTCCTCCTCACCATATATGGAGAACTTGGCGAGGTCGGGGAGCAGCGCGTGTGAGCCGCTTCCGTCCGCCGGGGTGGGCGTGGACGATGACATCATGACCGAGCCCCCGTTGACGGGCCTCTCGTGCTCGCCGCCACCGCCGCCGCCGCTGGCCTGGCGCTGCCTCTTCTCCGGGAGCTGGGGCGACACGGGGAAGGTGGGCGTGGCGGGCGGCTGGGCGCTGCCCTGGCGCGACAGGGCGCCCTGCTCGTCGGGCGTGCTGTGACCGCTGGTGCCCGCCGTCATGGGGCCGCCGCCGCCCCCGCCCCCCCGGCGGGTCATCAGAGGGCTGGGAGGACACACGGACACCCCGGCCATCTTCTGGGGGCTCCCCCGGCTGACCAGAGGGCTGCTGCTGCTGCCGCCGGGGGCTCTGTGAATGAATGAATGAATGAATGAATTTTTATTTTCGTGTCTTGTCGTTAGCACATTTAGTGCCGGAAGTGCTTCAAAATAGGAGCTCTGGGGTGCCGGAGTTGTCTGATCGCTTTTACTCCTCCATGAACCGGAAACACTTTCCTAAAAAAGTTGACCTCACATCCCCGATCATCTTAATTTATACGATATATATGATCCAAAAAGCGTTCATATTTTGCGGGAGAGACGGATGAGGAGCAGAAATGAAGCGCAATATCACGTTCACTTCCCACACAGAAGTTACACCAAGTATTTGATCAAAACAAAAACAGAAATAAGCATTATCATAAAATAAAATAAAATACATCACATATAAGTTTTCTTTGTCCGTATGTCCCAAGCTTTCTCTATATATTCTGCTAATGCAAATGTCTTTTGTTCAAAAATCCATCTCAGTCCCTCTGCATCACTTAACCACATCAGATCTATATTTTACTTTTGACGTAGCTCATGATACAACGGGCAATAGAAAAGAAAATGGAACTCATTCTCAATATCATTTATGTCACAGTAGGTGCAAATACGTTCTTCTTCTGTAACTCCTCTATACCTCCCAGTCTCAAGGTGCAAGGGCAAGATCCCAGAACGAAGTTGGGCACATGTTGGCGTTGCAAGGTTATTCGAGTTACCGTAGCTAAAATAAAAAAATAATAATAACAATAATGGGAAAATATAACTTAACTGAAACCGTATTGTGTGTGTTTACAAAACTAACTGAAATGATAGGGAAAAAAATCCCTTCGTTTTTGTTTTTGTCAATTTATGTATATAAGCTTTTTTTTTTTTTATCCCACGATTTTGTAACCCAGTTTTCTTTTCACCCTGTGCCAATTATCTAATGTAATCCTGGGCGCTACACTTCCTCTGCCAACCTGGGGGGGCAGCGGACTGACCTCATGCCTCCTTCTATGCATGACAGATGGGAATTTCCCCGGCCGGACGTAAGCTTAATCTGTAAATATATATATTTTTAAACGCCATCTTTTCTTGAGTTAAATACTCTCGTGCACCTTGGCTTATTATTCGTCGGGTGCAGGATTGAAAAGGGCCGAAAAAACTAAAACTAAAAAAAAAAACTAAGCGTTAATTAAAATAAATAAAGTCAAAACTAAAACTAAAACAAAACAATAATAAAAATACTATAATTCAGTCAATGTCTGTCTGTCTGTCTGTCTGTGTGTCTGTCTGTCTGTCTGTGTGTGTGTGTGTGTCAGAAACACCACCGTATCTCCTCACTGCCTGCACTAATCACTCCCACTTCTCACACAGGCATTGACCATAATAATATGGAGGTCTTAACTTAACGAAGCCCTTTTTCCAATTTAACAAATTATGAATTAATAATGAATTTATTAGTGAATTAGAAATGCGAAAACGCACCCAGGGCGCAGTACCCCCCGCGGGGGATATCTCACAACGGGTAAGGGTAATAATAGTAATAAAAAAAATCCAAAAACAATCATTCTTATACCTTGTGGTGTTGGCCGGGGCGGGCGAGTGTCTGGCCAGCGAGGGGCTGGTCTGGGAGGCCAGCCGCCGCTGCAGTGCCGGGCTGGGCGGCGTGTTGGTGGCCACGGTGCGGTGCAGCGTGTTGGGGCTGCCGGGCACCGTGTGCACGCCCACGATGCTGACCTGGGAGCCCTCGGGAGACGGGGGCCTGTGGTGGGGGTCGGCGTGGGCACCGTGGGCACCGTGGGCGCCGGAGTCAGCCGGAAGGCGGTTCGGGGAGCCCATTCGTCTCCTGCACCACAAACACAGAAATGTGAAACAACAAACAAACAAGTTACCGTAGCAGTGTTGTTTTCGTCGACTAAAACTAAGATGAAAAATGTTCGTCGACTACCTTTTTTCACTGACAAAAACAAATGAAAACTAAGCTACGATGACTAAAACTAAGACTAAATATACTGACAATTTCGTCGACTAGACTAAAGGGACTAGTGTACAAGAGATCCAGTATAAGTCATTTTACAGTGTGTTTTTCTATATTTAATTTTTTCTCATTTAAAAAAGAACAATGTCTGTAATTCACTTAATTTACAACAACATGTTGGAAAAGTTTGAGAGCAAGAGTGTCTGTCCTGTTGTCTATTTTGTTTGTCTGTTCACACTTCACGTCATTGTTTAACAGTTTTTTGTTTTTTCATGTTTATCACATTTATACGTCTTTTTTATTATGTATTGTATGTGGATCATTTACATTGCCTGTCATTTTTTTTTCATTTTATATAACTGAACTACTCATTATCATTGTCGATAATATTCTGATGTTGTCAATGCCTAATAAAAACAGTATTAAAAAAAAAAGCACTACACTTGTAGTCCACCTTGTTCAACTCATCATAAATGTACAGTATGTATTCCTACTGTACCTCTCAGGACTGTGGATGGGGCTACTGGACGACAGCGGGGCGTTGAAGGCGTGCACTCTGTCTCCAAAAACAAAGCGTGTATCTGAGGACACAAAAAAACAGCCACATCCAAGCTGTCAGCACACTGTATACTGTACATACTGTACACCACTACTACACGCCGTTAACCCATTCTGACCTGAGATCAGATTCATACGAGGTTTCCACTGGACACACACTGGTCTGATTAACCCATTCTGACCTGAGATCAGATTCATACGAGGTTTCCACTGGACACACACACACTGGTCTGATTAAGCCATTCTGACCTGAGATCAGATTCTAAAAATGTCAGTCGTTCTTCGATTTTTCAAAAATAGCAGACCTACAAGCTCATAGCGCGCCACTCGGTGGCGCGCTATGAGCTTGTAGATCTGCTATTTTTCAATAGCTAAAGCATAACATGATGCTAACACCAAAATGGGTTCCCGTTCAGAATGGGTTAACACGTTGAACTGGAATAAGAAGTGGGGATGCAATTAGCCCTTTTCGCCACGTCCCTCCTTCTTGTCCAATAGAGAACGTTAGAGCAACGGTTGCTATAGGAGAGGTGACATGGCAAGCTTTCCTTCTCCCCCATTGAGATGCATGTTAAATGACGGGGATTTCTCCATTATAAATAATCCATCATTTCAGTAGCAACAATAGCTTAAAGATCAAATGTCTTCTACGTCTTCTGGTCAACCAGGCCTGCAGTATAATTAGGCACTGCACTGGACAAATGTACATTACTTTATCTTTTTTTTTTTTTTTTTTCTATTATAATTTTTATCCCACGATTTTGTAACCCATCCGTCACCCCTGTGTCAATTATCTACTGTGATCCTGGGCTCTACACACCCTCCGCCAACCTGGGGAGAGCAACGGACTTGAACTCATGCTTCCTTCAATGCATGAGTGTCCAAGTCACTCCTTTACACCTGACAGGGGGGTGGGGGAGTTTCCCTGGTTGGACGTAGCGCGTGGAAGGAACACGTTATTCCAACCAGTTCCTTTCCCCTCCATCAGGCGCCCCGGCTGGCCAGGGGGAGGCAGTTTAGAGACCAGGATTACTGCATGTTTTTTGTGAGGGTACCTACCTACCCTACATTACTTTATTTCAATAAATATAAATACGAGGACATGTTAAGAGTATCCAACTCAATCAACTTACGACCGTCCGACAGGGTTTTTCATTTTAATGCACGGTAAGAGCAGTACAGTGATTAGTATTATTGCCATCACCTGGGTGGCATCATGTACGTAACTTCATACGGACGTTAAGCTGTGTATGTGTTCAACAACACAGCCATGCAAAATAACACTGACAGCTATGAGGTGACGAAAGCTTGTCATCCTTAGCAGCAACGGTTGCTAAACAGAATTTGGATTGGCATTGTTGTGGACAATTAATCGCTTTTGGGTTGCGGCGGCGGGGGGGGGGGGGGGGGGGGTTTAGCGAAGGGCTAATTATGGGTTTGTTTGACCAGGAGAAAGTGAGTTAAAAAAACTGTTACATTCCCAAAAACAAATGCATTCTGCCAGAAAGCAGTGTGGGGAACGCGTCACATGACAACCTGGGGATGCACTGTTGAGACGCTGATATGCGAGTGGTTGCAGTGAGACACCAAAACAGTGGCATAGGCACATAGCTATAGACAGACAGACAGACAGTGTGGCCTAAAAACAGCCTGCACTGGGGGGGCCTGCCATACTGTAACTATACGCTATGCCACTACACCAAAAAAACAAAGAAGAAGAGTTAAGTAGTTATCTGCATTAAGGACATTTTTGGGGCAACAGCCAAATGCAAAGTATTGCACAGTATATATGCGCTGTGCTTTGTGTGCGACAGTCTGTGACGGGGAGGACGTACGGCAGCGTGCCGAGTTGTTTTTCTCACGACAAGCGGCCTTACCTTGCTCGCCGTCACTAGAGTCAGAGCCTGACAGGACGGCAGGAACGGAGGACAGGAGAGAGGGAAAGCAGGTAGAATGTGTGGAAGAGGAGAACAACAGGGAAGACATTCTTTGAGCGCCACGCAAGACTTGGAAGTGTATATTATGGGAGATTTTTTTGGGGGAAAAATTCTAATATTTTCAAAATAACAATACATTTTTATTTTGAAAAAGAAAAAGGAAAAAGAAAATCGCGACGCACTGAGATAGATATACTGCTTGCAGATCAGCTATTTTTTGTTATTGGTTGTATGGTGTGTATATAGGAGTTAAAATATGCAGTAGGGCTAAAGGGCTTAACCATGTCATGATTAAGCTTCAAATGAATACGTGCATTTATTACATATACGAGTCTTTATTTGTATCGGGCATAGAGAGAGAGAGGCTGATAACCGATTGGTCAGCTGCCGTATGGATAACACGGTATAGGCTGACCAATGAGCACAAGCTAAAGTGCCACCGGGCACTCAACTGTACCATTACTGAAACATTTCCAAGCACGGTTTCTGTGCATAGTTTTATTAAATGTATGGCTATTAAGAAGACTGCAGTTTAAAGTGTGAGTGTGTTTAAACTTTGACGCCTCATAGAAAGGCTGTGTGTGTGTGTGTGTGCGCGTGTGTGTGTGTGTGTGTGTGTGTGTGTGTGTGTGTGTCACACTTTTTTTTCTCCCTGGAAATAAAAACGTCTGGGTTTCCGAGGCTAGTAACCCAATAGCACAGCATCGTAAATAATGTCAAACCTTGACCTTGCTCCACCTGACTGGATTGCCACATTGCTATAGTGAAAGCCACGCCTCCGTGGCGGTCAAAACGGTAGTAGTGTAATATGTACATACTAGTGTAGTAGATGTACGGATATTTGGGGGTTTTCAAGGGCGTGTATGTACTGTATAGGGAATTGGCCATCCGTGCTATTTCACCGCGTTTGGATGAGATCGGGCTAAGTATAATGACCCTGCTGTGTCTGTGTGTGTGTGTGTGTGTGTGTGTGTGTGTGTGTGTGTGTGTGTGTGTGTGTGTGTGTGTGTGTAAACTGACCTGATCCACCGTCATGCTGTGACCTCAGTCCCAGGGCTGAAAGTGGAGTGTTGGCCAAACCTGGAGGGCAGCGAGCTAGAGAGACAGAGAGAGAGAGAGACAGAGAGAGAGAGAGAGAGAGAGAGAGAGACAGACAGAGAGACGGAACAAGACGAGAGAGCGAGATAGAGAGAGAGAGAGAGAGAGAGAGAGAGAGAGAGAGAGAGAGAGAAAGAGATGGGGAGCGAGAAAGAGACAGGAGACAAAAGATGTACAGTGAAAAAGAGAAGGAAAAAGAGTGTGTTAAATATTTATATTTACCCATCCCACCATCCAACTCTAATGCAATGCAAGTGGTTATCATATAGTTAATTGTATCAGATTGTACTGAGATTCAAAAGGTTCACAAACCGTATTGTGTAATAAAACCTCTAACCCGAAACATATAGAGTATATTCACAGTGACAACTGGTTACTGGCACACCCACCGAAAGTTTTTCTAAAACCGTTACAATCATGGCAACATGAAACTTTGGGTCAGGTAACTTCCAGTTGTGCTTTTTGTTTAATATTTTATTTTATCCTTTAGTATTTTGGAAGCAAAACACTCTGTCCACACACATCTTTGCCACTTACACACGTTGAAGTACGGGGTCTGTGGCGAGACGGGGAAGGCGGGGGTCAGCGGGTACTTCTCACCGCCGCTGCCGAGGAACTGACAGTCCGCCTCGTCCTCGTCGAACGCCTCGCGGTAGCTGTGGATGGGTCCCTGCACGGACACACACACACACACACACACACACACACACACACACACCCCAAACAATGCACGTGAACACACATGCATGGACATAATGGAAAACACCAGGGGCGAGAGTATAGGGTTGATGACAGAGTGGGGGCAGATGAGACGATAATAATAATAATAATAATGGATTTTATTTATAACGCACTTTACATTCGCAAGAATCTCAAAGTGCTACAGCAACCACACACCATTAAAAACATCTTGCGGGCAAGGCTATAAAAATGCTTTGTTAAAAAAGGAAAGTTTTGAGTCCTCAGGTGGGCGGGGAGAACGTTCCACAGTCCGGGGGGCGACCGAGCAGATGACACGATGACAAGCGAGACAAGGACCATGGAAGTATTTGCACGTGGAAATAGTTTATTTTAGTCTCAAGTCTTGTGCACACCTGTATGCTCTGAGTGCACATAGGCAGGGCTCAACGTATTCAGATTAATGCCCATAAAGTGCATACAAAGACCTTCTTCAGGCATGCCTTTGATCGAAACGTTGCCTATAAATAAAGTCCGTATTGCAACGTGCAGACGGTGTGTGGGTCTTTGTGCACTTTATGTGCTTTATTTTGAAAACTAAAGCCAGGGAAAATGACATACTGTACAAGTAATCCTCAAAATCCACCAGTAAACAGTTTTAGACTCAAGTGGTTCCCAAACCTTTTTTTTAGCCTGTTTGACCCATAACAGAAATTAGATATTCGCCCCCCCCCCGGATCGGATATTTATTTGTTTAAATTTCTTGGATTTTTCATTCTTATTTCTCCATGAAATTACTGGAAAAAAAATCATTGAATTTTTGTTTTTAATTCATGATTTTTTTTTTTTGCTCTTTTGCTTTTTAGGTGTAAGAAAATGTCCTGATGGACACAACACCGAAGGGAACCGATAACAATGTTTCCACCATCCACAAATGGGTCCCGACTAGTCCCGACCCAGTGTTTGGTTTAACCTATTCTGACCTGAGATCAGATTCTAAAAATGTCTTCTACATCCTGACAGTTTTCATTCTGACCCGAGATCAGATTTCTAAAAAAAAATCTTCTACATCCTGACAGTTTTCCATTCTGACCTGAGATCAGATTCATACGAGGTTTCCACTGGACACACACTGTTCTGATTAAGTAACTGGAACCACTGAGGAAAAGGCCATGAATTACAGTCTCCTTTTTCTCCTCCATTTTGGGTAAAGTTTTATTCGTGGCAGTATATTGCTTTTGCTGCTATGCTTCATTACCAGGACAATGAATCTAGTGGCCAACAGCAAACGAGGGATTTCTCTGAATGCAACAAGAGGCACTCGGGTATAAACTGTGGTCCACTTTATTTCTATTACCGAGCGCTGCAGCGAAGCCCCACAAGAGCCACAGGAGTAGATTAAAGGACATTTATCATGATGTAAACGACAGGTTAATAGATCCGTGATTGGTTCAGACATTAAGGAAACTTAACAGCTTAGAGACTCTCAGTCTAGACTGGACGTGAGTCGTCTCTGTACTTCTTGGGAGGCTTTTTTTTCCATGTACACTAAATCACTTCGGCTTGCCGTGTCGTGTCATTGGCCGTGTCGAAGTGCACTGGCCAATCACGGTGCGTCCTTACTACAAAGGCGAAGGTCGATTTTCCGCACTAACTAACTAAGAATGACTCCGCTATGAGATGTTCGCCCCTTCTTCTGTTTCTTCACCTTAAAACCCATTCTGACCTGAGATCAGATTTAAAAAAATGTCTTCTACATCCTGACAGTTTTCTGAAAAAGCTATGTTTCTATACGTCAGTGGTTCTTCGATTTAGCAGACCTACAAGCTCATAGCGCGCCATTCGGTGTACTGTACTGTACTGTACTGTACTGTACTGTACTGTACTGTACTGTACTGTACTGTACCTCTCTGGGCCTCCCTCCGGGGTTCAGGGACAGCGTCTTGGTGAAGTCCGTGGAATGGACCCCTGAGTGACCCGAGTGGGTCGTGGAGGGTTCCGAGTCGTGACTGCTCTGGTACTGTCCCTCGCTGGTGGTCCTCCGGCGGCCCATCTCCGGGGTCACCTCTGGGGTCATGCCCCTGGAGCGAGACCCTAAAGAAAACACCCAGAGGAAAGACTGAAGTTAGAATGAAGTCTGTATAATATGTTATAATGTAAAAGGATGATGCCGCGTGAGCAAGACGGTGATAATAACTCATTCTGACCTGAGATCAGATTCTAGAAATGTCTTCTACATCCTGACAGTTTTCCATTCTGACCTGAGATCAGATTCTAAAAATGTCTTCTATGTGTCAGTCGCTCTTCGATTTTTCAAAAATAGCAGATCTACAAGCTCGTAGCGCGCCACTCGGTGGCGCGCTACGAGTCCCACCCCAAAATGGGTTTTAAATGGCACAAATATGGTTATTTGAAGACTTGCTCACAGTGCATTATCATCCCACAGCTAGCTTGTTCTGAGGTCTCCAATAATGACCCAAAAAAATATGGAATTTGACTTAAATGTTAATTAGAGAAATATCTTCCATCAAATGCAGCTGCAGTAACATGTTTCTGTCAGCAGGTGTCACTAATAACTAAGCAGACCACTACACAGACACCAAGAGTACTACATTGTACACTACAGTATGATAATATGCACTTTGATATAAATTTTTTCTTATCAGCAGGAATCTGGATAGTTACTGCTATCATAGTGTGACAAGACTCGGCCAAATAGAATAGCATATTTGACCATGTTGCTCGTTTATGTTCCGTGCCATGGAACTGCACGGTCTACCGATACAGTAGCTCTGGTCCATAGCTCTAAAGCGCGCATTAGAGCTATGTTACTCTCAACTTCCGCCGCTCGCATGAATGCAGACCAGCCTCTCCTCTTTGGCGTAAATAAAGAGAACGTTTTTGCTACTCACCAAAACAAAGGCGAGGTTGTGTCAATAGAAAGCCTAGTTTCCTTAGTGGACGCACTCTGAGCCCCCCCCCACCTTTGTTTTGGTGAGTAGCAAAAACATTATTTTTATTTACGCCAAAGAGGAGAGGCTGGTCTGATTTCGATTTGAGATTTAAAACGGAAAGTCCCATATCCTTATACTGCGCAGGGCAGAATCGTAGAAGCAGTAGAAGGCTATGGACCAGAGCTATACTGATACAGTAAATAGCAGAACTGAATATTACCTCCACTGTTTCAGTATTTACCCTCAGTATTTAGTTTTGGCATGACCGCATGAGTGACTGCTGCAGTTGGAAGTGATATGTGGTGGATAAAATAAAAATAAAAACGCATCCAAGAAAATGAACTGCATGAGTTAAAGTAATATTATTACCTTTTTCTTTCTTTTTTTTTTACCCAGTAACTAGTAATATAACTAATTACTTTCACATTTTGAGTAATAATATTACTAATATGTTACTATTTTCCAAAAGTATATAACTTAGTTAGTATTTTCACGAGCCTTGGGGTGGGTACTACTGAGTGTGTTATTAAAGGACCACTTCACCACTTTTCAACCTATCTTCATATAATAGGTCCTCACTAATAATCATGATAAAATGTCATGATTTTTTTCTACTCAGTCTGTGTCTCATAGGAGGGCTGTGGGCAGTTTAGAAACCAACAAGATTTTTTACACAAATATTTAGATTTTCATTATCGTGAGAACGATGGCTTCCATTTTCGCATTGCAACTTTTCAGGACTAGAAAGCCTGCAGTTTTTATTAGCTTGTATTCCCCATCGATGATGTCACTGGAAGACGGTTTCTGAACTGCCCACAGCCCTCCTATATGAGACACAGACAGAGTAGGAAAAAATTGCGCCATTTTTTCATGATTATTAGTGAGGACCTATTATATGAAGATAGGTTGAAAAGTGGTGAAGTGGTCCTTTAATGGTAGACTGGGTTGGGATGGAGTTGCTTATCGTTTATAGCAGGCTGCTGATCCGGTCTAGATGTCATAGACTCTAGAGTGGATATGGAAACAATGCACTGTTGTTGTTTTTTTGTTTTTTAGTAGCTACTAATAGGTAATATATTACCGTATTTGAGTAACGGTTCCAACACTGTGCATGAGAGAGAGAGAGAGAGAGAAGTTAGAGTTCAGATAGAGAGAGAGGAAAAGGGGAGAGGTAGAGACGAGAGGGAGAGAGAGAGAGGGATATGAGAGAGAGAGAGAGAGAGAGAGAGAGACGGGTGTGTGGGGCAGAAAGGGAGGTGAAAGAACAACGAGGGAAGGAAAGAGAAGTACACAGAAAAATAAAGGTTCACGAAGACGAGGTTCTAAAAATAACTAAACATTAACCACTGTGTATGTAGGGGCCAAAGAGTGCTTTAATTAACCCATTCTGACCTGAGATCAGATTCTAAAAAATGTCTTCTTCTACATCCTGACAGTTTCCATTCTGACCTGACATTCTAAAAAAAAATGTCTTCTATGTCAGTCGCTCTTCGATTTTTCAAAAAATAGCAGACCTACAAGCTCATAGCGCGCCACTCGGTGGCGCGTTATGAGCTTGTAGATCTGCTATTTTTTTTTTTTTTTTTTTTCAATAGCTAAAGCAGGACATGATGCTATAACACCAAAATGGGTTCCCGCCCCCAAAATGGGTTAAGCCTATAGTAATTCTCCCTTGGTTGGTGATGGCTGTGGGCGCCTCATTGGCGCTTCATTATTGGTGGCAGGAACTTGGAGGCAGGGTGAGCTGCATACACTGACACGACAACGCGTATTCAGGGCGGAGTCACCACCCCCAGGGTAAGTTGTGATTTGCTCTCGTTCACTGCAATGCAATTTGCGGCATTTCCAAAACAATATTGCGCAGAGTAGCGATTATCAAACGTATTTGCAAAGCCATACGTTGAAAGATCTGTTGCCCGTGGACAACAAGGCACGCTACCTCCGCAAGTTAGATATTATCGGCATAGATGTTTGTCCGTATGTGATTAAGGATTGGGAAAAGTTGCATTGGCAGCCATAGAACATTCTGCCCAGGGTAAATGTCCCGGATGTGACGTTTTGGGGCGTTCCTGTCTTGTTTCGTGTCAGTGTATCCTGGGTAAATGTCCCGGATGTGACGTTTCGGGGCGTTCCTGTCTTGTTTCGTGTCAGTGTATCCTGGGTAAATGTCCCGGAGGTGACGTTTTGGGGCGTTCCCGTCTTGTTTCGTGTCAGTCTATGGGAGCGAGATACATTTTGACGACCGCACTCACACACTTTAATCGATAACTTTGGTTCATTTTCACGTTAAGGTTTTCTCACCGTTTAAATGTGGATTCTTTGCACATATTTGATATTTATTGCATATACCGGTATATATATTTGGTGCACTGATTATTAACTAGTAAACGTTTTAAACTTATGAGCTCGTTTTGGACATGAATCATTTTATCGTCGTTTGATGGCGCGTCATTACAGTTTTTTTTTTTTAGCTCCCAGGTGCGCCTGCCGGTTGAGTAATTTATTGGTAATTATTATTATCGGCCATTACACACTGTCTTAAACCTTAATTCTGACCTGAGATCAGATTCTAAAAAATGTCTTCTACATCCTGACAGTTTTCATTCTGACCTGAGATCAGATTTTTTTTTTAAATCTTCTATGTCAGTCGCTCTTCGATTTTTCAAAAATAGCAGACCTACAAGCTCGTATCGCTCGTATGAGCTTGTAGATCTGCTATTTTTCAATAGCTAAAGCATAACATAGTGCTAACACCAAAATGGGTTCCCGCCCAGAATGGGTTAAATACTTCATCGACCGGTGTCTCCCAGGGGTCTATACTTGATCTGCGCCCTTTTACACCAAAATCACTTCGTTGGAAATGGCAAATCTACAAGCTCACTCACAATGCATCACAGCGCGTGACATGATGTGAGGAACATGAAGAACCATTCATTCACTCAATACAATTCCTGGGGGTGCAGTAATTAGTTTAAACAGTTTTTGGTTTAGACTAGTCATTGGGTTAGACCAGTCATTAGTCCTACAACTACAACCTATCTCAAACCCTCACCCTAAACCTAACCTCCCACGGGGCAGCACACCTAAACGTACTATAACCGTCTAACTAATGACTAGTTGCGAACGCAATGAGCACTTACTATGAGACCTAGCAGATCATGTCTGTGTGTCTGTGTGTGTGTCTGTCCCGCTATACGTCCAAATATGGAGTGTGTTGCATCAGCAATCACTCAGCTCCATATATGGGCACAAAAGGGGCCAGGTCCACATATACAGTAACAGCGGGACAGACACACAGACAGACAGACATGATCTGCAGGGTCTCAGCTGCGTTCGCTTCCCGCGTTTGCGCGTCTTACTAGTCTAAACTAAGTATACACCCCATTCCTGGAACCATGTAGCCATTTTTTTAACGGAATTATTTTTCTGTGTGCTCTGTATATAGCCCGAGATGCAAAGAGCGAAATGGGTGAGAGCGAGGAGGAGGAAAGAGGAGAGAGTTGAAGGAGAATGACAGAAATAGACGAGAGAGAGAGAGAGAGGTGTGGGGGAGGAAAAGAATGGAAGGTGACAGAACAAAGGAAAGGAAGGACAATGGATGCAGAAAACGGTGCCATGTGAGAAGGACACAAACCAGAGTAGGAATAAGAGCGGTGGCGGTCAGACTTGGTGGTCATACTTTCGTTGATGCCCCGGATGCGAGCGTTGTACTCTGCCACCCGATTGGATGGGAGGAAGGGAGGAGGAGGAGGAGGAGGAGAAGCGATAACAGGAGGAAGGTGAGGAGGGAGGTGCAGAGGAGGAAGAAGCAAATGGCGTGAGGGCGTAGTGAGGTAATCCACGTGGAGAAGGAGGAGGAGGAGGAGGAGGAGGAGGGAGTATGGATCAACAGAGATCGAAAACAGAAAACAGAGAGAAATGAAAGTCAAAACAAAGAAATGTGAATCAAGATGAGTTCAGAGTGGATGATTTTGTTTTAGTTTTTTGGTGAATGTATCTGTAAAAAATGCACGCATGCAGCCCCACCCATCTAAATGGCACAAATATGGTTATCTCACCATCTCACCACTGTCTAGAATATTCTTTTTAAAATTTTGAGGTCAGGCCTAAATGAGCTAGAATAGAATAACATCCCAATGATGACGATGACCTCTCCCCCAGAGGCAGCACCATGTCTCTCCACTGGGCGGCGCCAGAGATCTGGAGGTGGCGTGGGTTGAATGCAGACAATGCCTGGAACCTGGAAACTTCCACATGAACGCACAGGGCTATTCTTATTCCCTCTCTAACTCTCACAGACTCGGGCCTTATCCCATTCTGACCTGAGACCAGATTCTAACGCACAGAAAGAATGGCGGTTCTTTAACGCATTTTGACCTGAGATCAGATTCTAAAAAAATGTCTTCTAAAATCCTGACAGTTTTCAAAAAATAGCAGACCTACAAGCTCGTAGCGCGCCACTCGGTGGCGCGCTATGAGCTTGTAGATCTGCTATTTTTCAATAGCTATATAAAGCACAACATAATGCTAACACCAAAAGGGGTTCCCCCGACTAAAATGGGTTATTTTAGACTACAGGCTAATCATCAGGTCATCGTGGCCATCATTTACCGACGGCATGACAATCCCATGACGATTGTATGTATGTACAGAGGCAAACAAACGAAACAAGCGTGCGCTATATTTGACCCCCCGGGGGATAGCGAAATGTACCCGCGAACGGAAAGTGATGCGTCCGCTGGACAATGCAACAAGAGCTGATGACATGATTTGTCACCTGCCCCCCCCATATCGTCTTCTATGACTCGTGTGTGACTGACGTTCTTGTTTTGGTTTCCCTGTCATAAAAGTACATTAGCCCCACATGCTTCACGTTAAAGCAAAGCACGCGCTGAATAATGACTAAAGTTGAACCTACAAATCTCATGCCTGCCGTCAGGAGGAAACCTCATAACTCCAAAATGTTATATTTTTCAGGAAATGAAAAAATATAACATTTTCAGGAAATTAAGAAAACCTTATATATATATATTTTTTTTAGAACAAAGCAATACTGACTCATCAAAGTTGGTGTTGTTGTACCTTTAGATATTGTCAATTATACTTCCATGAGAGGGGGAGAGGTGGTGGAGTTAGTTGTTTTAGCAGACAGTTTGAGAGTCCAATTAGAGTTAAGAGGTTTTGTCCAAAAAACTTTTTACTACTTTCCATTGGTTCAATAGCACTGATTTATGAAACAACACACAGACGTAAATGGTGTTCAATAGCACTGATTTATGAAACAACACACAGACGTAAAGAGTGTTCAATAGCACTGATTTATGAAACAACACACAGACGTAAAGAGTGTTCAATAGCACTGATTTATGGCAAAAAAAAAATCTAAAACCTCGGGAAGTTTCCTCCGGACAGCAACGAGTATAAAACCTATAAGTCACTGACTCTTGGTGTAGCACAAAAGTACAGTATACTGTACCAGAAAGACGCCCTGAGGGCGAGAAGCGACCTCGCCCTATAATATCACACCACAGGAGGGCAATTTTTTTTTTTTTGCAAAGGCAGATTCGTGTCTGGCCGCGAGGCTACCAACACACAGCCAACCTCCTCAGTAATCCATTTCACTCACGAGTCAGTTTTTTATTTTTTACATTTTTTTTAAATTAACACTCAGGATTCCACTGTATAATATACTGACCTCGCTTATACTCAAACTAACGATATCAACTGTAAAAAGCGCTTTGGAGAAAAGCACTATATAAATAAATGCAGTCCATTTATCATTTACTCAAACTGACCGGTAATATCGCACCAGAGGTGCACTGCAGTGTTGTTTTTGGCAGCAAATTTCTATTTTTAGTTTAGTCATAGTCTTTGGACTGAAACTTCATTTAGTCACATTTTAGTCACCTGGAATGTCTAAGTGTTAGTCTAGTTTTAGTCGACTAAATGTCATAAGATTTTAGGGTGAGAAATGGAGGGGTGTATTTTGTCGGGTCTTGATGCCGTCGTAATGAGTGTTTTTACACATGCAACCAAGTGTAAAATGACTTATAGTGGATCTCTTGTCCACTATAGTCCCTTCCTAACATTTTAGTCTAGTTTTTATTTGTCGACAAAATTGTCAGTATATTAGTTTTAGTCATCGTAGCTTCGTTTTCATTTAGTTTCCATTTGTTTTTGTCAGTGAAAATAGGTATGTTTCGTCTTAGTTTTAGTCGACGAAAACAACACTGACAGGCAGAGAATGAAGTCAGTCAGTCAGTCCGTCCTCCGTCCCTCCGTCCCCCCACACACCCCTCCGTCCCCCGTCCCCCCTCCGTCCCCCCACACACCCCTCACCCCTCCGTCCCCCCACACACCCCTCCGTCCCCCCTCCGTCCCCCCACACACCCCTCAAGTCATCTTACCAGCGATGCGTTGAGCCACCAGGCCTTCCAGGTTCAGGCTCTCCTCTTCGGCGTCCTGTTCCTTGGGCACGGGGGAAGCAGACGAGGCGTCCTTCATGGGCTGAGGCGTGACCGTGGGGAGGGGCGACGGCGAGGGGCTGTAGCTCCCGGGGTACGGGGAATGGCCCTGGGGGGGGTCCGGGGACACCCCTCCTCCTCTGCTCGGGTAGGAGGAGGAGTTTGAGGGCTGCTTCGTCGCCGCCTGGTGGGGGACCTGCTGCTGCTGCCCGTACGCCACCACCGAGGGCGAGGTGGTGTCGTAATGCGGCGCCGCCTGGCGTGCGAGGAGGTAGGGCTCCGGGGGGGTGTCGTAGCCGGCGTTGTTGGGCCGCTGCGTGATGTACGCCGCGTGGCCCAGGGAGTTGGAGCTGTTGCCGGAGCCCGAGCCGGTGCTGTTGTAGCCCTGGTGGATGGCCGTCTCCGCCTGGTAGGAGGGCCGCGCCAGCGTCTGGGAGAAGGGCACCTGGGACTCGGCGGGGTTGTTGTTCTGGCCCCCCGTGGGCGCGCTGTGGGACTTGCACATGTGCGCGTGCACGGGGTCCAGGTCCAGCATGAGCATGTTGAGCGCCTCGATGGACTGCTCGATGTCCCGCTGCGATTTTTCAAAAATAGCAGACCTACAAGCTCGTAGCGCGCCACTCGGTGGCGCGCTATGAGCTTGTAGATCTGCTATTTTTCAATAGCTAAAGCATAACATGATGCTAACACCAAAATGGGTTCCCGTTCAGAATGGATTAAATATACAGTATGCTGTGAACAAGAAGCCACCTTTTCCCAGGCATTCATGGAGCAGCAGTGTCTTACCTGCCGAGCGTTTCGTCGTCGTTTTCCCCATTCACCCCTCCTAGTACGTAGATCTTTCCATCCACCACAACCGCGCTATGCCCAGAGAAGCGTCTCTCTTGCATGGGGGCGCACACGGTCCATTGATTGGTCTCAGGGTCGTAACATTCCATCGTGTTTAACCCCCAGTTTACGTCATCGCCGTCGATCCCACCTACAGATTTAAAAAAAATCCAATACAGAAATGTCAACCATCTGAAAAGTATGATAATTTATGCACTCAATACTGGTCTGGGCTACTTTTAAACACATCATTTAATCAATGGGGCGTGGCATGGAGGTGATCAGCCTGTACCACTGTTGGTGTTATGGAAGCCCAGATTTGCTTTGATAGCAGCTGTAAACCCATTTGTATTGTTGAATCTAGTGTCTCACACCTTCCTTGTGACAATAAAAGATAGATTCTCTGTGGGGTTCAGGTCAGGCCAGTTGGCTGGTCAGTTAAGCACAGTAATACCATGTGGTCAGTACACCAATTACTAGTAGTTTTGGCTCTGTGGACCAACACCATGCAGATAACATCAAAATAACCTCAAATCATCACTGTCACACAACCATCTATTAGGATATTTTACAGCACTGTGTACTTCCGTATGTTGACTAGCTTTATGGATATACTGATTTCCATGTGTGGTCTAGCCCTATGGACTTTATAGAATGCATGTACTAATAAAAAGTATTTAAAATACTGCTTTGATGCTCGTATTAAGTGGTTTTTATTAACACGTGCATTCCATTGGGCTAGACCACACAAGGACATATGACATCATTAAATTGCGACAGGAGTTCCCCCTATTGAGTGAAACATTATCGATTTATGAAATAAATAAAATATTTAAGGTGTTTTAAATGTTAGATTTTAGTTATAGAGGTCAATTATAATATATTAGGACATATTTGTCTTATTAGCCAGGGTTCCATTTAAGACATTTTCAGTTGACCATTATGCTATGATCCTGGCAACCAGGCATACCTAATGAACTGGTGGGCGTGTCCACATAAAAACAACATTTTAACAAATACTGTGCACTTTTTTGAAAAGATTACACCTTCTTTTATAACAATAAGACCTGATGATCACCCGCTCCTTGGCTGCAGCTCACCCGCTCCTTGGCTGCAGCTCAGCGCTCCTTGGCTGCAGCTCACCCGCTCCTTGGCTGCAGCTCACCGCTCCTTGGCTGCAGCTCACCGCTCCTTGGCTGCAGCTCACCGCTCCTTGGCTGCAGCTCACCCGCTCCTTGGCTGCAGCTCACCCGCTCCTTGGCTGCAGCTCACCCGCTCCTTGGCTGCAGCTCACCCGCTCCTTGGCTGCAGCTCACCCGCTCCTTGGCTGCAGCTCACCCGCTCCTTGGCTGCAGCTCACCGCTCCTTGGCTGCAGCTCACCGCTCCTTGGCTGCAGCTCACCGCTCCTTGGCTGCAGCTCACCCGCTCCTTGGCTGCAGCTCACCCGCTCCTTGGCTGCAGCTCACCGCTCCTTGGCTGCAGCTCACCGCTCCTTGGCTGCAGCTCACCGCTCCTTGGCTGCAGCTCACCGCTCCAAGGGATGGGTCAAATGCAGAGAACAAATGTCACTGCTGTTAACGTGTGTGACAAATCGTATGACTTTCATCTTTGAATCTCTGTTTTGGGTCACAGGCTAAAATAGGCGTATAGAGCAGAAACACTCACTCACCACCACTCCTTGTCAGGGTAGGGCCAGGCTGTATAGAGCGGCCTGGCGTGGAGTCCTATTGTCGCACTGCGATAGGGCAGCAAGGCACCGTAGAGAACTAGAAGAAATACAAAAATATAGATAAACATACAGTGTTCAGTATCACTATTGTCTAATCAATATAATAGTGCTACGGAATAAGAAAATCCTACATCCCATACACATTTTCAGAATTCAAATTAAAAAAGGAATCTAAAAATAAAACACACTGAGTCTAAGGGCTGTATTTTGCGTGTCTTAAATACCAGGTCTTATTCCCTAACTTGAGCAAACTAAAGACCTGGAGGCGTGATCAATGCTCTTTGGCTATTCTGAGTGGCCAAAGGATCGACATGCTGGCGCTTCATTTCTGCTCCTCATCCGTCTCTCCCGCAAAATATGAACGCTTTTTGGAGCGTATATAAATATATTAAGATGATCGGGGATTGTGAGGTCACTTTGTCAAGTCAACTTTTTAAAGAAAGTGTTTCCGGTTCATGGCTTTCAGAGTAAAAGCGATCAGACTACTCTGGCACCCCGGAGCTTCTTTTTTTGATTCACTTCCTGTACTCAATGTGATGTATAGTTTCTCAGTCTAAAGTTGACTTGTGAAAACGGACTCACCAGATCGTAGCGAAACAACCGCTCTGTCGATTCAGAATAGCAGGATAATAGAACATCTTGAATGTTAAATAAATTCACCGAATAATAAGAAATGAATAAAGTCTCCGGGGAATGTTGGAAACGCGCGAAACTCAGGCAAAGCGATCACACGTCACTATAACTTGTATCCCTTGACTTGAAGTGCTCTCGGGAGGTTCCCTCGTCAGGAAGTGCCCCTCCAGCTGAATCAAGTTCCCTTGATTAGGGTGCTGGGTATAAAAAAACTACACTCGCCCTCCTTGTGCAGAAACAGGAAACAGACACCATTCGTTGCCATGGTTACCATCATGCAATTGTGTTACCTGTTATTTTGTTTGTACAGTTGTATTGCATTGCATCGTGTATGTTTGTGTGACATGTGGATTTCATTAATATAGAAAAAGGAAATACAGCGTCACTGTCAAAAATGACAGTCATATACATCCATGGTGTTTATAAATCATTGTTAAAAGTTTGTGGTTTCATTTATAGTTTTTCACGGTGGGGTAAATAAAGAGCCCTTGTGAACATCAGTTGGAGCGTTGTCTATTCTGCATCAGATGAAGATTGTTTAGGAGGAGTTTATTTATCAATTATTTGTGGTGGTACTTACATTTGTAGGTGTAGGGGTCTCCTCCCAGTGGGACGTGGTCCTTGGTCTGCCCCCAGGGGTCTCCTCCCAGTGGGACGTGGTCCGTGGACTGCCCCCAGGGGTCTCCTCCCAGTGGGACGTGATCCTTGGTCTGCCCCCAGGGGTCTCCTCCCAGTGGGACGTGGTCCTTGGTCTGCCCCCAGGGGTCTCCTCCCAGTGGGACGTGGTCCGTGGACTGCCCCCAGGGGTCTCCTCCCAGTGGGACGTGATCCTTGGTCTGCCCCCAGGAGTCTCCTCCCAGTGGGACGTGGTCCTTGGTCTGCCCCGGGGTCTCCTCCCAGTGGGACGTGATCCTTGGTCTGCCCCGGGGTCTCCTCCCAGTGGGACGTGCGTCGAGGACCTCCCTAGGGAGACGCCCGAAAGGCATCCTAACCAGATTGCCCCGAACCACCTAAACTGGCTCCTTTCCAGGCGAAGGAGCAGCGACTCTACTCTGAGTCTCTCTCGTGTGACTAAACTTCTCACAATATTTCTAAGGGAGACGCCAGCCACCCGTCAATGAAACAGTTGAAACTCATTTAATTTTATCCTAGAGCATGTACGAAATAAATGGCAGAGCTGAAATAGTACATGTACATATGAAATAAATGCTTAAACATGTAGCTAGGTGTAATGTTAAGAGTCCACAGAAGTGAACCTTTCAAGCCTGTTTTCTCAACTCGCCGTTTCTCTGCAAGACATTATATTACTCTATAAGCCATATCTCCACAACTGGTGGGTCAAACTGAACAACCAATATGTCCATTTGAAGCTGGGAATCCCTGCTTTCACATGACATGAAAAAAACTAAAGTTAATTAAAAAGATCCAATGACTTACTGTGTGTCACGTTTGGTCACATATATTGTCATGACAACACTATGGATATCAATAAAGAACAATATCAGACGTTCAAGAATCAGTTTATTGAACAAAAAAGCACTTTTACAAAATGTGATCATCAGAATAATGAATATGAATGATCAGACAATAACATCAGAATTATCCCACTCACAAGAGGGTCGACCTGGTGTCTGTTTTTTCCCCTCCGGGTGGCGCTAGAGCGAGACCGACCGCAGGCCGTCCAGCTTCTAGTCTGAATAATGACAATAATATGGAATTAATATTAAAATCAAAAGAAAACAAAAGAAAACTAAACAATGGAACGACTGACAGTGATTCAACAGATGAACAATGGATGATCTGAATGTCATTAACCCATTTTGGGGCGGGAACCCCTTTTGGTGTTAGAATTATGTAATGCGGCGCGCTACGAGCTTGTAGGTCTGCTATTTTTAGAAAAACGAAGAACGACTGACTGCTTTTTCAGAGAACTGTATGAGGATGTATAAGACATTTTTAGAATCTGAACTCAGGTCAGAATGTCATTAAAGAACAAATGCAGACATTTAGCAGATGTTTGAATCCAGAGTGATTTACAAAGTCCACCATGGGAGTAAACTACATGACAGTCTAGTCGACCAATCAACACGCTCACAGCAGGAAAACAAAAGGAGGGGTGCCGAGTACGGAACCCTGTGGGACCCCCGTCAGTAAAGTCAACAGGGTTTCAGTGGTTCAGTATAAAGGTTTATATACCATAAAAAAGGTTCTAAAACATGGTTTTGGCCCGCGCAGGGACCACTTGGAGGGGAGAAATAGTACCCCTAATATAATATTTACAAGTACCCCTTCATCCTTCATCCTCATCCTCAATCCTCAATCCTCAATCCTTCATCCTCATCCTCATCCTCATCCTCATCCTCAATCCTCAATCCTCAATCCTTCATCCTCATCCTCATCCTCAATCCTCATCCTTCATCCTCCATCCTCATCCTTCATCCTTCATCCTCATCCTTCATCCTTCATCCTCATCCTTCATCCTCGCCATCCACCGATGAGCATCTTACAACCTTACATTTAGACGCCACTGGAACGGCTTGTATTAAAAACCTTTCAATCAAAGTAATGTCATAGTCAAACAGAAACCACTACCTCAGGGCTAGGAGGTCACGTTGGCAGAAACCCAAAGGGGTCTGGACTGCCCCCCAAAAAAGATATCCATCTCATATGTACAACTGACACGACATAACTGACTATTCATCTCATATGTACAACTGACACGACATAACTGACTATTCATCTCATATGTACAACTTACACGACATAACTGACTATTCATCTCATATGTACAACTGACACGACATAACTGACTATTCATCTCATATCTACAACTGACACATCATAACTGACTATTCATCTACAACTGACACATCATAACTGACCATTCGACTTCGTGGTAATAAACAGAGTCTGAGTCGAGACCAGATTTCAAAGTCTTTCTTTTTTTTCCTTCTCATTTTCATCTTCAAGATGTTGTGACAATAGCCTGTTTTACAAACTCACATGCAGAGCTTGTAGATCTGATATTTTCAAATATCTGATGTCGAGGTTAAAGTGGTTGAACTGAAGTTGTTGCTATATTAATTTAACTCATTCAATGCTGTCTGCCAAGGACAACTTTTTCTCTTTTTTCGAGCCCCTCCTATATACAGCTTTTGGTCTCACACGTCTCATATTTGCCATTGACAATGAAAGGAGAACTTATTAGGACAAATATCCGCCAAATATGACGTAAACTTCATTGACAATGAAGGGAAAGTTTACGTGATACGTAGGCTAACCAATCACATACATGCAGTTGTTAATGACATGATGCATAATGATTGTTACTAAAACATAAGTTTCGTGTGAATTAAAATAAGATCAATGCCTTCAAAATATATATTATATATATATATATAAGACTGACTGAAAGGAGAAAATAAGGGGCAAAATAAGTGTGTGAATGAGTGAGACCCTCTGGAACCCCCTCAAGGACCCCTGGGGGTCCCCGGACCACACTGTGAGAACCACACACACACACACACACACACACACACACCAGTGTTGATGTCGTAGACTAGACGAAAATTGTTCGTCGAACACCTTCTTCCACTGACGAAAACTAAACAGAAACTAAATGAAAACTAAGCTATGGTGACTAAAACTAAGACTAAATATACTGACAATATCGTCAACAAATGAAAACTAGACTAAAATGTTAGGAAGAGACTAAAGTGGACAAGAGATCCAGTACATGTAATTTTACACTTGGTTGCTGAGATCACGTTGGAAATAGCAGATCTACAAGCTCACAACGCGTCGCAGCGCGACTCGTTGTGAGCTTGTAGATCGGCTATTTTGAGCAAGTGTAAAAACAGTCATTATGACGGCATCAAGGCCCGCCAAAATACATTTTAGTCGACTAAATCACCTGTAGATTTAGTCGACTAAAACTAGACTAACACTAAAACATTCCAGCTGACTAAAATGGGTCTAAAACTAAATGAAAACTATTCAAAAGTCTGACTAAAACAAAAATATGCTGCCAAAAACAACGACACACACACACACACACACACACACACACACACACACACACACACACACACACACACACACACACACACACACACACACACACACACACACACACACACACACACACACACACACACACACACACACACACACACACACACACACACACACACACACACACACACACACACACACACACACACACACACACACACACACACACACACACACACACACACACACACGACGGTTCCAGGGGGTCCTAAGAGCAAAATGATAAATAAATCTAACCTAAAATAACTTTAACCTAAATACATCACTATTCCAAATTAGCAGATCTACAAAATGGCAGATCTACAAGCTCGTAGCTTGTAGATCTGCTATTGAAAACAAATCCTCTCTGATGTCAGTGTGTCTCTGCTTGTCTTATTTATGATGACGTCACAATGCTGTCAGTCTGAGTCAATATGTCCAAATATGGAGTTCTATGATGTCACCACGAGTCAGTCATGTCCAAATATGGAGTTCTAGGATGTCAAAGTGTCCACTATTAGGCAACAGTGGTAACCATGACAACATGGACTCACCCAAACATGTTGAGTAACCATGGCGACCTGAAGTCACATGGAGACTATCTATCTCTGCTCACACAGAGACACAGAGGAGTCAGAGTCCACATAGAACCCAGCGTAGAGCGGTTGAGTGAAGGTGGCCTGGAAGGTGTACAGGTGAGTCAGAGTGTCCTCTAACACTCTGTAGAAGGACAGAGTCCCAGCGGGACGGTCCAGATATACGGCTACTCTCTTGGAGCCAGAGGGACGGATAGGAAGGAAAGTCTGCTTACTATTGTGGTAGACACCGTAACAGTCACCACGCTGATCATCATTACAGTACAGACTCCAGGACCGTTCATTCTCTCCAAGCTGACAGTCATCTCCCTCTCCTTTCCTCCTGATGTCTCCATCAGTCACTCCTATCACAACCCGTCCACTGAACTGTACCTCACTGTAGCAGCGTTCATCTAGACTCTCTGAACTCAGGACCTGTTCCCATCCATCAAACCTGTCAGGATGGTCAGGATATGAATGATCCTGACCATCCTGGGTCACCTTCCTGTTGTTCTCAGACAGAGAGAGGCTACAGTGTGCTGTGTTTGTGTCCAGAGTGAGACGCTGGAAATCTGATGAGAAAACAACACAGTACACATTATAATAATAATAATTATTATTATTATTAATAAATAATCATTCACTGAGCGGCATGCACGTACACGGTCACACACACACACACACACAAACTTAAAAAAGCAGATGTACAAGCTTGCAGCGCGCCACGCAATGATGCGCTGTGAGCTTGTAGATCTACTATTTTTAAACAGCCCAACGTATAAAATATGGAAAAAGTGTTTAAAATGAGTGCTATATTAACACTTTTGCTGGTGACCCCCTGGAACCCCCTAAGGACACCCTGGAACCCTCTAAGGACACCCTGGAACCCTCTAAGGACACCCTGGAACCCTCTAAGGACGCCCTGGAACCCCCTGGAACCCTCTAAGGACACCCTGGAACCCTCTAAGGACACCCTGGAACCCTCTAAGGACCCCCTGGAACCCTCTAAGGACGCCCTGGAACCCTCTAAGGACGCCCTGGAACCCCCTGGAACCCTCTAAGGACCCCCTGGAACCCTCTAAGGACCCCCTGGAACCCCCTAAGGACGCCCTGGAACCCCCCCAAGGACCAGTGGAACCCTCTAAGGACCAGTGGAACCCCCCATGGACCCCCTGGAACCCTCTAAGGACGCCCTGGAACCCTCTAAGGACTTCCTGGAACCCTCTAAGGACCAGTGGAACCCTCTAAGGACCCCCTGGAACCCTCTAAGGACGCCCTGGAACCCTCTAAGGACCAGTGGAACCCTCTAAGGACCCCCTGGAACCCTCTAAGGACCCCCTGGAACCCTCTAAGGACCCCCTGGAACCCTCTAAGGACGCCCTGGAACCCCCTGGAACCCTCTAAGGACACCCTGGAACCCTCTAAGGACGCCCTGGAACCCTCTAAGGACGCCCTGGAACCCTCTAAGGATGCCCTGGAACCCTCTAAGGACCCCTGGAACCCTCTAAGGACACCCTGGAACCCTCTAAGGACACCCTGGAACCCTCTGAGGACCCCTGGAACCCTCTAAGGACACCCTGGAACCCTCTAAGGACGCCCTGGAACCCTCTAAGGACGCCCTGGAACCCTCTAAGGACCCCCTGGAACCCTCTAAGGACCCCCTGGAACCCTCTGAGGACACCCTGGAACCCTCTAAGGACACCCTGGAACCCTCTAAGGACGCCCTGGAACCCTCTAAGGACGCCCTGGAACCCTCTAAGGACACCCTGGAACCCTCTAAGGACGCCCTGGAACCCCCTGGAACCCTCTAAGGACGCCCTGGAACCCTCTAAGGACGCCCTGGAACCCTCTAAGGACGCCCTGGAACCCTCTAAGGATGCCCTGGAACCCTCTAAGGACCAGTGGAACCCTCTAAGGACGCCCTGGAACCCCCTGGAACCCTCTAAGGACGCCCTGGAACCCTCTAAGGACGCCCTGGAACCCTCTAAGGACGCCCTGGAACCCCCTGGAACCCTCTAAGGACGCCCTGGAACCCTCTAAGGACGCCCTGGAACCCTCTAAGGACGCCCTGGAACCCCCCAAGGACCAGTGGAACCCTGCAAATGTCTTCTAAATCCTGACTGTTTTCTTGAAAAAGCTGTTTTTCACGATTCTTCAAAAATAGGAGACCTACAAGCTCGTAGCGCGCCACTCGGTGGCGCGCTATGAGCTTGTAGATCTGCTATTTTTCAATAGCTAAAGCATGACATAGTGCTAACACCAAAAGGGGTTCCCTCCCAAAATGGGTTAAGAATAACGTGTTACAAGAAACGCCGTAATCAAATAACTTTTTGGATTGATGGCATTGATGGTTAGTTTTGCATTAGAGTGCTCAGTTACTCAGTTACTTTTCCTGCTGTTAGTTACATCACATTCAGACCTATATTTTCCTGTTCCTTCTGTTACCACAAAGGAAAATAAATCCATCCGACACATTTTCTCTGTTTCCTAAGGACACCCTGGAACCCTCTAAGGACACCCTGGAACCCTCTAAGGACACCCTGGAACCCTCTAAGGACCCCCTGGAACCCTCTAAGGACCCCTGGAACCCCCCATGGACCCCCTGGAACGCTCCAAGGACCAGTGGAACCTTCCAACCTTCCAACATGTTGCAACGCAACATGTAGTGAGCTTGAAGATCTAATGTTTTTGGCAGACAGACAGACAGACAGACAGACAGACAGACAGACAGACAGACAGACAGACTCACATCTTGTGCAGAGGTGAGGATCATTCCATTGTTCTCCTCCATGAATCACTCTGTAGGAAGGAGAACATCACTTTGTTTAGTAATATATTAATAGAACTTATAATCAGTGTTTAACCCAGTTTGACCTGGGAACAATTCTGCAAATGTCTTCTAAATCCTGACTGTTTTCTTGAAAAAGCTGTTTTTCACGATTCTTCAAAAATAGCAGACCTACAAGCTCGTAGGGTGCCACTCGGTGGCGCGCTATGAGCTTGTAGATCTGCTATTTTTCAATAGCTAAAGCATGACATAGTGCTAACACCAAAAGGGGTTCCCGCCCAAAATGGGTTAAGAATAACGTGTTACAAGAAACGCCGTAATCAAATAACTTTTTGGATTGATGGCATTGATGGTTAGTTTTGCATTAGAGTGCTCAGTTACTCAGTTACTTTTCCTGCTGTTAGTTACATCACATTCAGACCTATATTTTCCTGTTCCTTCTGTTACCACAAAGGAAAATAAATCCATCCGACACATTTTCTCTGTTTCCTGGTAAATGAATGAGCTCGTCTCCGTCAACAGCAGCAGCTGTACGGATGTTACGCACAAATCGGTGACCGCATGCCAACAAAATCCAGCAATCTGCTTTTGATGGCACTGGTTTGGTTTTGTTGCACTTGTGCAACATGGCAGAGATCGACAGAAGACAGAGAGGTGTTTTTTTTTCTCTTTTAAGGTTTTAGACAGTTATCCAGGACTATAATCAATGTGTTTAGAGCCAAAATAACTCTAAATATGCTAAATAAACCTTAAAGTACCACAACAAGATCGATTAGTCAAATCTTCGACTTCCATTCCATTTTTATTCAATAATAATTCACTCCTTAATGAAAATTCTTTAGTACAAATCACAAATGTGAAATTAAATTACAATGGGTCCAACATGAACATATACACTTAGCCAGCCAGCCAGCCAGTGGCTTTCCGACAGTCAGCCAGCCAGCCAGTTAGCCAGCCAGCCAGCCAGCCATTCAGTTAGCCTGTCAGCCAGCCAGCCAGTCAGTTAGCCAGTCAGTTATATAGCCAGTCAGTCAGTCAGCCAGTCAGCCTGCCTGCCAGATAGCCAGTTAGCCAGCCAGCCAGCCAGCCAGCCAGTTAGCCAGAAAGTTATATAGCCAGTCAGTCAGTCAGCCAGCCAGCCAGTCAGCCAGCCAGCCAGTCAGTTAGCCAGTCAGTTATATAGCCAGTCAGTCAGCCAGCCAGCCAGCCAGCCAGCCAGCCAGCCAGTCAGTTAGCCAGTCAGTTATATAGCCAGTCAGTCAGCCAGCCAGTCAGATAGCCAGGGGCCAGCTTGGGGGCTTTCTCAAGAGGAATATCTGCCTCAACCAGAGCCTTTATAAAATACAACACAAACGTCTTCCTCTCAGCAGTACATGTGCCTTGGAGAGGCAGGCAGCCAGGGTTTCAGTCCTATAGATCATACTGCAAAACTAAGGCAATTTGTTAAAACCCTAGCATCCCTATTCTGAGGGTAACATTAGTCGAAAATAGCAGATCTACAAGTTCACAAACGATGCCTCATGCTGCGACTAAGTGGGCGTCTAAAAATACTGAAGATGAATCCAACACAACACTATCGTGGACACCAAAACAGAGTGGGCACTAGGGAAAGGCGGGCAGACTGGGCACCATGCAGGGAAAGGTAGGCACCAAAACAGAGTGGGCACTAGGGAAAGGAGGGCAGACTGGGCACCAGGGAAAGGTAGGCACCAAAACAGAGTGGGCACTAGGGAAAGGAGGGCAGACTGGGCACCATGCAGGGAAAGGTAGGCACCAAAACAGAGTGGGCAAGCTATCTATGAAAAGTTTAATCTGCAACTACATTTTATATGGGGTCCCTGGCTCCTGCTTCATCTCTCTCAGCTAAAGGTTTTTTCTCAATTAAATTAAATTCAAATTAGCTTTATTGCGTGGCATGATAAAACATTGCCAAAGCAAAAGTGTAACGACTCCGAGACACTCAAGTTAAAACAATGTATGTAGAAATAAATATTGATTATAAATAGAAATTAAATAAAGGTGTAAACAGATGTGTTAACATTTTGAGTAATAATATCTCATAAAATATTTCATTCCCTCACACACACATACACACTTTCGCTCTCTCTCTCTCGCACGCACATCGCATGCAGTCTCTCCAAACACACACTTTGTCCCCCTCTCTCTCTCCCTCTCCCTCTCTCACGCTGTCGCTCGCAGACGCATGCAGTCTCTCCACACACACACACTCTCTCTCTCTCTCTCTCTCTCTCTCTCTCTCTCTCTCTGAGAGATGGAAACGCTGCCTAATTGTCTTTAGTTCATGTTAACCAAACCAAATAGGCTATAATGGTAGCCTAAATGTAAATGCTACTGGGCACTCCTGCTGCTTCAGACGCTCCACATTTCTGTTAGGTAATCCATGAGTGTTGGCAAACAAGAAACAACCCCCCCCCCCTCCCATCTGAATAAAAACAGCTCACAGAATGAGGGGAGGAGTCGTGGGATGGGTCCACTGGTTAATATTACGCTGGCCTGGCCGGGTAAAGTAAACTACAACATCAACGTGTTAAGAATCCTCGGAAATTCCGCTGAGTTTTCATCGGAACACCGCGGCCGCGTATTCCGTTCTGGCCCGGTGATAACTCAGCATATTGTGTTGTATATATATAATATATATTATATATTATATTATATTATATACATTATATATATTATATATATATAATGTATATTGGATTACTTTTCATGTTGTAAAACTAAACAGAGAAGACAGTTTTTGTTTACATGATACATTTGCATGTATAGGTGATGTATTGCACATTCATTGGACTCATATTCACCCCCAGCCTGCATGCCTACCAACCATTGACTCATATTCACCCTGCCTACCAACCATTGACTCATATTCACCCTGCCTACCAACCATTGACTCATATTCACCCTGCCTACCAACCATTGACTCATATTCAGCCTGCCTACCAACCATTGACTCATATTCACCCCCAGCCTGCCTACCAACCATTGACTCATATTCACCCTGCCTGCCAACCATTGACTCATATTCACCCTGCGTACCAACCATTGACTCATATTCACCCTGCCTGCCAACCATTGACTCATATTCACCCTGCCTACCAACCATTGACTCATATTCACCCTGCCTACCAACCATTGACTCATATTCACCCTGCCTACCAACCATTGACTCATATTCACCCTGCCTACCAACCATTGACTCATATTCACCCCCAGCCTGCCTACAAACCATTGACTCATATTCACCCCCAGCCTGCCTACCAACCATTGACTCATATTCACCCTGCCTACCAACCATTGACTCATATTCACCCCCAGCCTGCCTACCAACCATTGACTCATATTCACCCCCAGCCTGCCTACCAACCATTGAAACATTCCAATAGAAACAGTGAACATGGACACAGTACTATTCTACTCACTGGAGAGCCTTCAGTCCAGAGAACTGCTGCAGTGCTGGACCGTTTAGGACGTTGAAACGCAGGTCCAGTTCTTGGAGATGGAGGGATGGATGAGAACGTAGAGCTGAGGCCAGAACTTCACAGCATCTCTCCGACAGCCAGCAGTTCATCAGTCTAGATAAAGAATCAAACATCAGATATTACATTATGCCTGGATAGAGAAGCATCATAATTACATTATGCCTATGGGTAGAGAAGATAGCCATCTATTAATGCAGTGTTTTCTGTTCTGCCAGGGCACCCTATCCCTTTCATAGTAAAAACCATTAAATAAACAAGGAAAATAAAAAGATTTGAAGTTTCTAGGTGAAAGTATGAAACATAAATTATGCAAATATTGCGTGGGTGCGTGCGTGTCCGTCTGTATACAGCTAATCTCCGGCACCGTTAACCCGGTCGATGCCACATTTTGCACACACTCCCTGGATGCCAACGATGAACCGCTGTCCCAAAATTCCCGGAAATCGTTACACACTATCTCTATAGTCATGTGTTCAAGACGAATCTGTCCGATATTTCATATTCCATCCTAATTGGCTAACATTGACTTTCAAAGTTTGCAGGATTGGCCCGTTTTCAACGAAACGTGCAATTTACGTGAAATCTTTCACATACGTTCCTACTAGGCTGAGGAATATATCCCACTCTTGGCCTGTTATAGCGCCACCAACAGGTGGAATTTAGCAAAACACATTTTTGGAACAAAATGCCTCAAATCATCCAATTGCCATCAAAGGCATAAGAAGAAATGTCACCCTTTTCACATTGGCCTATTATAGCGCCACCAGGAGGCCACAACCTGACCTGGCCTGGTAGAGACCTGTGCCCCGAGGGGCACTTTATCTAGTTCAACATGCTGTCAATCATATTCACACTCTTCTAATAAGGTCTCACTACTGTATTCATATAACATTTACATTCTGCTATATGAATCTGACCTGAGAATCTCCAGACAACAGTGAGGGCTCTTCAGTCCAGCACACAGCAGATCCAGTGAAGCAGATCCAGATTCCTGGCTCAGGTCGTTGGAACTCACGTCCAGATGTTTTAAATGTGAAGGATTGGAGCTGAGAGCTGAAGCCACAACTCCAAAGTGTGTCTCACCGAGGCTACATCCAACAAGTCTGTGAATACACAATAAATACATAATCTGACATTATTTAAACAAATCATACAACAGGCATAGTTCCGACCAGACAATCTGATTGGTTGAAATAGTCTCTCTGGCTGTGCTCAAATTAGAATGCCAGCTACCAGCTCAGCAGAGCCTGCTAAGCTATAGTGGCTAGGCTATCTGTGTGCGTACGTTCCTGCCTCCGTGTGCGTGTGTTACTAACCTTGCTTTTTTGAAGATCCTCACAGCTGGGATGAGTCTCTGTCGCCCCGCCTGGTCTGTGTTGTATTTGTCCAGGTCCAACTCTTCCAGAACCTCCTCTGACATCTGCAGCATGGAGGCCAGAGCTGAACACTGGGTCTCAGAGAGTTTCTTCCCTGAGCTGCTCTCTGACTCCAGGTACTGTTGGATCCCCTGACTTACTGACGGGTCGTTCATCTCCATCAGACATTGGAATATGTTGATGCATCTGTCAGGAGAGCAGCCACGGACATTCATCTTCTTCAGGTTGTTGATGGCTCTCTGGATCTCCTCTGTACTGTTCTCTGTCTGACCCAGCAGACCTCCTAGCAGACTCTGGTTGGACTCCAGCGAGAGGCCATGAAGGAAGCGGGCAAAGAGGTCCAGGTGGCCACTCTCACTCTTCAGGGATTTTTCCATGGCTCTCTTCAGGAAGTCATCCAGGGTCATTTCTTCTTCTCCTCCCAGGAATGTCTTCAGTACCTCCATGTTCTTCTGTGTGAAACAGTGGAACAGGTAGACTGCAGCCAGGAACTCCTGGATGCTCAGGTGAACAAAGCAGTAGACTGCTTTGTGGTAAGAAGCACCGTCTACTCTGAAGAATGATGTGCACATGCCTGACTTTAGCACGGCCTTGTTCACATCAAGACCACAGGCTTCCAGGTCTTTCTGGTAGAACAGGATCTGATCTTCGATCAGTTGGTTAAATGCCAACTCGCCCAGCTTCAGAATGAACGATCCTTCTGCCTTCATGAGCTCCTCTTTTCTCTTTTCCGTCATCTTATCTGATTCACCATACTTCTTCTCCATCTGCTTCATCATAGTCGTCAGGAATTCACAGTACATCTGAACCAGGGTCTCAGGGAGCTTGTCTTTCATGTTTCTGTGCTCCACAATAAAAGCAAGGATCCAACAGAAGACTGGGATTTCACACATAGTGGAGAGGATCTTTGATTTCTTGATGTGTGAGATGATTAAGCTGGTCATGGAGTTGGCCTTGTTCTCATCATTGAAGATCTTCATGAACCTCTTCTTGAAGTACTCCCTCTTCTGGTCATCTGTGATGAACCCTCTTATTTCTGTCATCCTGTCAACAAGGTCCAGTCGATCAGGGATCTGAGCCACTGCTGCAGGCCGTGAGGTGATCCAGATGCGAGCGGAGGGAAGCAGTTCACGCTTGATCAGGTTTACAATCAGCTCCTCGACCGGCAGGGATTCCTCAACATTCGTGATGATGGAATCTTTGGAATTTTTTTTCTCGAAATCCAACTGAAGCCTGTTTTCATCTAGCCCATCAATCATGAACATGACTTTGCAGGGACATGTTTTGTAGTTGTTTGACTCCTGCACTATTCTGAAGATGTCATTCAGTGCTTCTTCCGTAATCCCTCTGGTTTCCTTGACACATTCGTGAAGTAGCTTCGCCAGAGAAAAGCTTTCTCCCTCGTGAAGATTTAACTGGCGGAACGTCAATGGGAACACGAGATGGGGGTCTCGGGGGAAACGGTCCATGGTCCAGTCGTGAATAAATTTGTGTAAGAGGAAGGATTTTCCAATTCCTGCGACACCAACAGTGAGCACTACACTTTCATTTATTCCAGAATTATACAATTCACAGAGTTGGATTGGTTCGTCCAGTCCTGCCCTGTTCATCTCCATCTGTCTGACCTCATGATACCTATGCATGCTTGTGAAGCTGGTGTTTATGTTGTAGATCGGGACACAGACGTCGTCAAACTTCATCTTGGACTCATTGTCCAATTTTACACATAGATATGTGTCTTTCATCTTGTTCTGAAGCTTGCGTTCGTAGCCAGTAATGGAACCGCCTGTTATTTTCACCAACGGATCTGTAATGAACAAAGCAATTCTTAAACAGCTTCAGGAGAAAGAGATCTGCCAGATCAAGCTCTACAAAACAATATAACATTTACCATTTCAATCAGTCAGTCAGTCAGCCAGCCAGCCAGCCAGTCAGTCAGTCAGTCAGCCAGCCAGCCAGCCAACCAGTCAGCCAGTCAGTCAACCAGCCAGCCAGCCAGCCAGTCAGCCAGACAACCAGTCAGCCAACCAGCCAGCCAACCAGTCAGCCAGCTAGCCAGCCAGACAGACAACCAGACAGCCAGTCAGTCAGCCAGCCAGCTAGCCAGCCAGACAGACAACCAGACAGCCAGTCAGTCAGCCAGCCAGCTAGCCAGCCAGCCAGACAACCAGTCAGCCAGTCAGGGTTCTTAAAACGGTCTCAACATTATAAGCTTAACATGTTTTTTATCAATGTTGTTAAACTCTAAGTCTGGCTGAATTAACTGGAGAGCTTCTGATTCCCAGAAGGCCTCTCTACCATTCAGATATGTCTGCCCCTGTTTCTGTATTCCACACAGTCAGCTCACCTTCAGCTGCTCCTGTAGACAGAGCATCAAAACTCACCAAAAGGGGCTCAGCTAGCTTTGTGCCCACCTCCATCAGACTCTTGAACACCTAGGCTGAACCCCCCCCCCCCTCGTTGGAATCCCTAACAACAACCCCCCCCCCTTCCACCTGATGGACTATAGCGAACGCATAGGTTGCATACAGTAAATATTTAGATTTTAATTATTAGTACTTATAGAACAGTTTTTTAATATATTATGCTTTTAAGTAGTTCCTCTTAAAAGTCGTTTTTATGATCTTTTATATAGTATCTGTGTTTGTGTGTATTGTGATCTCTGTTGTTGTCTTTACCACTGCACAAAAGAAGTTTCCGAAAGGAAAAATAATGTTCTTTGAAGTTTGAAGTTGAAGTAGACGTTGCACTTGACATTGGTGGGTCAGCGGCTGTAGCTCCATGCTGGTCTGATGTCAGAAAAGACAAAAGTCCAAAGTAAGAGCTTGAACAGATCTACAAGCTCACAATATTAAATATAAAAGGTTTTAAAGTTAAATCTACCCTAAGCCTGCAGTGCAGACAGCCTGTTACATGTATTTTTCAGAATGGACAAAAGTATTATAATTTTTCAATACAGAATGAGATCATATTGACACATCGGTAATATTGGTTATCAGCCATAACAGCAACATTACATTTTTTTTTAAGAATTACTTTGGACATATTGTAAACGTTTTCACTTATTTAATCCCAAAGGGGATTTATCTTTCTTTGATTAAAAGGATCCCTGGCCAGACAAATATGCCTTAAAACACTATACTTGCCCTCTATATCTAAAAAAATAAAAACACCTTAAAGCTGAGATGTGAGACAGTGATTGGTTAGAGTGGAGACATCATCATATTGGGTCCGTCTCTCTGTGTGTGTGTGTGTGTGTGTGTGTGTGTGTGTGTGTGTGTGTGTGTGTGTGTGTGTGTGTGTTAAATTAGACATTAAAGGTATATTCAGTGATTTCACTTAATTCAAATATCACTTATTTTTTTGTTTTGTTGTGATAATCCTCTCTACTATAGAGTGTGCTGACCATATAAGGAGTTCCTCCCTGTCCCCAGTTAACCCCTGGGGGTCAAAAAACCTTAGGTTTCGTTTTTGGTTCTCTATCCTGATTGGATGAAAGCTTGGGTCCCAAGGCAAAAACGAAACCTACGGTTTTTTGAGTGAAATCACTGAATATACCTTTAAGATAAACTTTTCATGCTTTCAATGAATTATGCAGTCAAACAAAGTAGACGTTACATCCACCTGGCACAACAAATACAATTAAGCGCCTTTTCTTTACTTTCTTACCTGGCAGCGCAGCAGAAGGATTCCATTCCTTGAGTTGAGGATACGTGACGAGAATCTCTGGTTTTTGGAGTAGTGTAAGGAACTGAGATGAAGTTCCCTCTCCTCTACTAATCACTGTATCAATAAGCTCAATACAAACATCTTCTGGCTGCGCTGTATGCTTCAGTTTATTATAAACTCTGTCATCAATAATTCCCTCACACTGAGCATGCTGTAGAATGAGGAGATCTGATCTGAGCCACTTGATCAGTTCCACCTTGTTGGCCACCAATATGTCCACAGAGCCCTATAGGATGAGTAGCAGGTGGTATTATTTTCAATATGCAAATTCATTGTATTAATGAACCTTATTTTGAGCTGCTATTTGCCAGTAAACCAACCTGTAGAGGATCTCCGTGAGAGGAAGCCATGGTCTTCTCTGGATGAGGCACAGCTGTTGAACAAAGAAGAAATGTAACCTTTTCTCATTGGAAGGAGTGTAAACTCCACCTCATTGGACAGAACTCACTGGTCCTCATTCACAACGGCGTGTACGCTCATAACGTGACGTTACGTGAGCGGAGCGTGAGCGGAACAGGCATTTACGTGGATTCCCACATTGCGTGGGAATTCATGGCCATCTCCGTGAACTTGACGGTGACGTTGGTTGGTCGGGAACTCTGCACATAGCTACGCCAGCTCTCATGGTAGTGTAAAGGCCATACGCTTGCGTAGAAGGCTTTAGTCTTCATGCTGAATCAATAAAAGGTTCCCAAATCTCAGATAAAATATGTAGGCATGTGTCCCCAACATTGGTCAGCACATAAAAAAATGATATAGCCTATGAAAGCCAAGTATCACTTACAGTCCAATACAGAAACTGGGGGGACAGCAGCATGCTGACGCTGAACCGAGTCCAATCTGGGTTGGAAAATTAATATAACGGCGCAGTGAGCCCGGCCCGGACAGAACACGGCCCGGCCCGACTGGCTTTTAGCTCTAATGCATTCTATGGTTCACAGACATGCCGGTCTGACAGACAGACAGCAGTCCACATTATGGCATCAGCGCGTGCAATTCGGACAATCATAGTTTTAAGCCAGCTCACCTTAATTCATTATAATATGGGCAACTGTAGCTGTGTAGGCTGTAGGCTACTGTAGCTGTGTAGGCTGTAGGCTACTGTAGCTGTGTAGGCTGTAGGCTACTGTAGCTGTGTAGGCTGTAGGCTACTGTAGCTGTGTAGGCTGTAGGCTACTGTAGCTGTGTAGGCTGTAGGCAACTGTAGCTGTGTAGGCTGTAGGCTACTGTAGCTGTGTAGGCTGTAGGCTACTGTAGCTGTGTAGGCTGTAGGCAACTGTAGCTGTGTAGGCTGTAGGCTACTGTAGCTGTGTAGGCTGTAGGCAACTGTAGCTGTGTAGGCTGTAGGCTACTGTAGCTGTGTAGGCTGTAGGCTACTGTAGCTGTGTAGGCTGTAGGCAACTGTAGCTGTGTAGGCTGTAGGCAACTGTAGCTGTGTAGGCTGTAGGCTACTGTAGCTGTGTAGGCTGTAGGCTATACCCTAACCCTGTAGGCTGTAGGCTACTACATTGATCTCATCATGAGATCATTGTTTGGTGCCAAATGTCCCGCGAATCATTTTAATATCATCATGAAATGAACCTGCACTGACAAAGAGGATATAGGCTACCCGCCGTATATGGTTGACATTTTAAATAGCTATATGCCTATGTGTCCATGATCAGAACAAATCCATTTGTTCACTGTTGTATATAATTTAAAGCTTGGGAATCCTGCAGGCTATGATGACGTATTTCGATTTCCTGTTGCCTTATATTGTGTAGAATGGACGTGGATGTTCCATCTAACCAGGCGACACCAGGCCAATAGCTTGGGAAAAATGCAGAAAGGATACACTCGGCGATCCGCACAAATGAAGTGATTACACCAGCTTCCCTGAATAACACGGGATATATCCCGATTTCATTACGCATCTGTTATCGCATCATTTCCACTGTGGCGTTTTTCTCCTTTGTGACTGAGGACAACTGGGTCTAAATGTTGTGTAAACTCCACATCAATGGACAGAACTCACTGGGTCTAAATGTTGTGTAAACTCCACCTCAATGGACAGAACTCACTGGGTCTAAATGTTGTGTAAACTCCACCTCAATGGACAGAACTCACTGGGTCTAAATGTTGTGTAAACTCCACCTCAATGGACAGAACTCACTGGGTCTAAATGTTGTGTAAACTCCACCTCAATGGACAGAACTCACTGGGTCTAAATGTTGTGTAAACTCCACCTCAATGGACAGAACTCACTGGGTCTAAATGTTGTGTAAACTCCACATCAATGGACAGAACTCACTGGGTCTAAATGTTGTGTAAACTCCACCTCAATGGACAGAACTCACTGGGTCTAAATGTTGTGTAAACTCCACCTCAATGGACAGAACTCACTGGGTCTAAATGTTGTGTAAACTCCACCTCAATGGACAGAACTCACTGGGTCTAAATGTTGTGTAAACTCCACCTCAATGGACAGAACTCACTGGGCCCGATTCATTAAAAAGAAATACGCCACCGTTACACTGTGGCGGAAACAGACATCGTATTTATCCGTCCGATCAAGCTACGTTGAGATGACGTGTTATTCAGAGAGCGGTGTGTACCACAGGTACGCAGGCGTATCGCAGGTGTATGTCATACTGAATGCAGCCGGTGCAAAGTGATCGGAAAAGCACCCGACAACCTCATCTGCATAGATCCACGCGCCATATCGCACCATAAAAGGCTTCAAGCATGACTCAGCAGACAGCAGTTTGGTCTGTCAAAAAAAGAAAAAAGGCTTTGCAGCCGCAGACTATATAGCGGGCAGCGGCTTCACAAATTACAATAAAAATGATTGCTGGAAAGAAATCAAAGCCGCGGTCACTGCTATGAATATAGCCCGCACTCTATTAATGTAATAATTCTACACATGTAGGAGCAGGACAGTTAGGGCTTTTATGTTATGTCGTTTTTGCACCATTGTATATTAACACTGTAGGCTACTATATATGTACAAACTGACATCAATCCATCAAAGGACACCAAATTAAATTAAAAGATTTCCAAGCTTACAACGGTGCGTGCTCCGCTGAAGCAATATAATTATAATTTATTTAATTAAGTTCGGGACCAAGGCGGGTGCTCACTCACACCTTTGCAGAGGTAAAACATATCCGATATTTAAAATATCGGACAGCCTATGTCAATGCAAAAGTCGTCTTTTGAGAGAGAGCTAGAGAGAGAGAGAGAGAGAGAGAGAGGGGGAGGGGGGCATGGGCCCTCGACACTGTTTGCGCGATAAAGAACAGTAGCCTATACATTCATAACTCATAAGTGAATAATTATAGGCCTACCTCGTATAGGCCTGGGAGTGGGATCCTCTTGTCTGAAGAAATTATAATCCAGTGAGTTTATCCAGTGAGTTAAACTATTCTGTGTGTGGCATCCATTAGGGGTGCAACGGTTTTCAACCGAAAACCGAACCGTTCGGTTCCACATACACGGTTCAATGCGCTCTAATGAACCGCGCTATTTCGGTTTGCATTAATTCATTTATTACAGCTGCGAAGAATGTATTTCTCGGTCACACACTGGCCTACTTAGAAGTCTAGCACTCTATCGGTCACACACCGTCCTACTAAGAAGTCTAGCACTCTTTCGGTCACAGAAGTGTAGCACTCTGTCGGCCCACCCCCTACATACACACACACACACACACACACACACAGAGAGAGAGACGGCATGATGAGGAGAATCCAGCACTCGTCTTTAAACGTCGTTCTTGGAATAATTATTGATCGTCATACACAGAGACACACACAGCGGAGTAACCTCGCGCCAACAGGCTTCTAAGCACGGTCGTTGTAAGTTTGTTCAGATCTGATTCTGCATCTGCACTCGCTGTTTGAGTGCTAATTAAGAGGGAGAGTGAGAGCATAAACAACCCGCAGCAGGACATTCATTCCGTCAGAAAAGTACCAACAAAATACTCCCATGTCCAATCCATGACTGTAGATAGAAGCCCTTCTTCTAATAATATAAGCATAATATCCTTAAATCCTCATGTAGACTTATTGTAAACTTTTGTAGGCTATTTTTCTGAGACACGACGCATTCACTGTGAATGACTCCCCTCCCAGGAGGCACTCTCCTCTCCTCTTTCCTGCATGTGCTTAATGCCCCGTGTGAGCGCATAGGTGCATTTATTTCCCCTTGAAAATAATGATGAGGCACATTAAAATAGCAATATAAGGTATTTTTCCCCCTTTAAAATAATGAAAAGGCAGAAATGCCTAATAAAATAATATATGCTAAAAAAAGAGAAGAAAAGAAAATGCTATAAATAAACTTTTTTGAGTGGTGCAAGCCACTGCCTGGCTGGCTGGCTGGGTATGAGCATGAAAACAGCGTGGTTGTTTTTCACCACCTGTGCACAACCTAACACACACGCACATTATTAACTGTATATATGATGATTTCGTGTGTGCCAGTACAGTGACACTAGTACAGTACAGTACAGTACAGTACAGTAGAGGGTACAGTAGGGCGCGTTCCTGGGGATCACTTCACAAGGGGGTATTTTTTTTTACTGTACCGAAACCGAACCGAAACCGTGGCCCCCATACCGAGGTTCGAACCGAACCGTGGTCTAACTGAACCGTTGCACCCCTAGCATCCATGCATGTGATCAATATCAATATACATTACTATAAAGTCTGTCCGTCATGTTTGTGAAGCGCGAGTGGAGGTGAGCTGGCTTAAAACTATGATATGACTGGCCGACTTTCAAACACGCTGATGCCATTCATTAGGCTAATGTGGTCTTCTATTTTTTATATAGGGCTATATAGCCCTATTCATTTTCCAATGTGATAATAATTATGTTCTATGTTCATAAGCCTATGTTCTTATTATAATTGTGAGTTTGTTTTTTAACAAATCTATATCTACAAGATCTACAAGATCTACAAGCTCACAACGCGTTGCACTGCGAGTAGAAAGCGGTCAATCGCGCATGCTATAGTAATATCCTAATGAATAAATAAAAAGGTGTCGGGCTTGCAGGGGCAGTTTCTGTATGGGAAATGCATGCATTTAGGCATACAAGTGCACTCAGCTTTTATTATATAGGCTATCATTTCTTTTGTGCTGATCGACCAATATGTTGGGGACACATGCCTACATATTTTATCTGAGATTTGGGAACAATGTATTGATTCAGCATGAAGACTAAAGCCTTCTGAATAAATCTATATGCATGTGTATGCTTCCGCAAATATCTACGCCACCTAAAGACGTCCCGTAGGATTTGACGGAGTTTCCGACCAACCTACGTGAGCGTCAAGTTCACGGCCATTTCCATGAATTCCAAATCAATGTGGGAAATCCACGTAAATGCCTTTCCGCTAGCTTCACGTCATGTTATCATCGTAAACGCCGTTGTGAATTTGGCCCACTGAGTCTAAATGTTGTGTAAACTCCACCTCAATGGACAGAACTCACTGGGTCTAAATGTTGTGTAAACTCCACCTCAATGGACAGAACTCACTGGGTCTAAATGTTGTGTAAATTCCACCTCAATGGACAGAACTCACTGGGTCTAAATGTTGTGTAAACTCCACCTCAATGGACAGAACTCACTGGGTCTAAATGTTGTGTAAATTCCACCTCAATGGACAGAACTCACTGGTCCTCATTCACAAAGGAGAAATACGCGTGTAAAGGTGATGCGTATTGATATCGTATTCATCCGAACGTTGAAGCTACGAATTTGCTACGAAAACCCCCCCACACACACACACACACACACACACACACACACACACACACACACACACACACACACACACACACACACACACACACACACACAGTCAGCTCACCTTCAGCTGCTCCTGCTCCTGTAGACGTTGCTCTTGACATTGGTGGGTCAGCGGCTGTAGCTCCATGCTGGTCTGACACAACTATTGTTGTGTCAGAAGAGACAAAAGTTCAAAGTAAGAGCTTGAACAGATCTACAAGCTCACAATATTAATATATAAGAGGTTTTAAAGTTAAATCTGACTTCCCTAAGCCTGCAGTGCAGACACCCTGTTACATGTATTTTTCAGAATGGAGCTAGGAGGGGCCTCTGAGCTTCAGCCTCTGTGTGTCACACGGAGGCTCAAGCTCAGGGGCCCCCCTAGCTCAGATAGCATAGAGATTATTGTCTCTATGCTATTCATAGAGACAATAATCAGTTTATAAGACATCTATTCATAGAGACATTAATCAGTTTATAAAACATCTATTCATAGAGACATTAATCAGTTTATAAAACATCTATTCATGGAGACATTAATCAGTTTATAAGACATCTATTCATAGAGACATTAATCAGTTTATAAGACATTATCAGCTCACCTTTAGCTCTGCCTGGGGTTTTATGCTGGAGATGAACAAAGAAGAGAACAGATTAGATGAGACACACAAACAACTGAGGAGGCCTTTCTATTTCTTTGAGGGTCCCCTCCTATGTGTCCAGCTTTGAGGGTTTGTGTAAACACAAACATTGTGTAAACACAAACATTGTGTAAACACAAACATTGAATGCCATTACAATTTACAATGTAGGCCTTTATCAGACGCTCTTAATCCAGAGCGATTTACAGTAAGCAAGAACAAAGGCATGGTAATACATCATACATACATACATACAATAAAAAGTCATCATGAATCATATACTGTACATAAGTTAGGAAGCTAACAGTGAATCGCACCAGGCTGGGGGCCGAGTCCAGGTTGACTAGAGCACCAGGCTGGGGGCGGGGCCGAGTCCAGGTTGACTAGAGCACCAGGCTGGGGGCGGGGCCGAGTCAAGGTTGACTAGAGCTGAATTCCAATACCGCAACTTTCACACGCTCTCACTCCCCTCGCGTCCTCCACTCGCTCCTCGGCTCCGCCCCAGCGAGGAGGAGAGGAGTCGATGCGAGGACAGAGTGGTGGTCGAATTCTCCTCTAGAATCGGAATGTACTACGCTGTCATTTCAAAGCGACGGCACATTCCGCGATCACTAATGACGTGTATCAATTCAATTCAATTCAATTCAAAGGGCTTTATTGGCATGGGAAAACATACGTTTACATTGCCAAAGCAAAAGTGGTGGAACAATACAGTGTCACACAGCTGGATCACTGGAACTCCGAACAGAGCCGTACAGTCTACAGAATAGACAATTCATCATTTTGTGCATGTAACCGAGGCCAATGTGTATGTATTGGTAACATGTGCAAGGCAAGGCTATTTATTCCTGAAATAGTGAATAAGCGCCAGGATGCGCACACGTATAAATCACCCCCCCTCTCCGACAGTCTTTGCAAATAACACTATAACAGGAATTAGGTATAGTCTGCAGAGATAAATTAACTATAGCTTTTGAGGTGCGCACAATATAGCCGGCCTAATTTATATATCCTACTTTTATTATGCTTATATCACACAACGCAATAAAGCCAGTGGCTTGTTGTGGTCCTTTCACTTTCACATATGTAGGCTAGATAGGCTACTTTATCATTCTGAAGCTCTATTCATTCAGCGAAAATGTGTCTCTTCAACAAACAGCAAAGCTTTTTAGTGTGTGTGCACGCACGCACAGTGTGTGCATGTGTGTGTTGGGTCAGCGACTCAGCAGCTAGTGGATGGGGGGGGGGGGGGGGGGTGCACAGTATCGGGTTTCAAGCAGTGTTTTGAGCCACATGTGGAGGAGGCGGACTTATGTCACTGGAGAAGGAAAAAAACATGTACACGTGATGCGGAAATCCGCCGCGAGGAGACAACATACCCCACCGAGCTGCACCTGATGTACACTCGCTCTATGAGGAGACAACACACCCCACCGAGCTGCCCCTGATGTACACTCGCTCTATGAGGAGACAACATACCCCACCGAGCTGCCCCTGATGTACACTCGCTCTATGAGGAGACAACACACCCCACCGAGCTGCACCTGATGTACACTCGCTCTATGAGGAGACAACACACCCCACCGAGCTGCCCCTGATGTACACTCGCTCTATGAGGAGACAACACACCCCACCGAGCTGCACCTGATGTACACTCGCTCTATGCGGTCTCGGAGAGCCCACTCGGCTCCTCCACTCGCCTCCTCCACTCGCCTCCTCGATGGAGCACTTTAACAATCGGAACGTTAACCCTTTCCGGGTCACGCTGGAATGACCCCGAGTGACCCGAGTGGGAGTGAGCGAGTGGCCGAGATTTTGGGTATTGGAATTTGGCTCTAGGGAACCAGGCTGGGGGCGGGGCCGAGTCCGTCCGGGCATGTTCTGGCCCATTAATTAATTAAGCTTGGGATAGAATGTAGAACAGTGGTTCTCAACCAGTGGTCCGGGGACCACCGGCGGTCCTTCAGGGGGTTCCAGGTGGTCCCCATGCAGCTAAATGATGGAGAGTTGGTAACCAAATGGACCCTTAACTCTTGAGAGTTTAAAATGCATTAATTTTCAGGGCAAGACCCCGTTTGAAAAGACATGGCAGTTTGACATGCATATACTGACCATGCCCTCGACCACGGCTCAGTTCAGCCTGCTGCAGAGCCCTGCTCACAGCGTCACGGGGTGAGTAGCAGCACTGTTCAGCCTGCTGCAGAGCCCTGCTCACAGCGCCACGGGGTGAGTAGCAGCACTGTTCAGCCTGCTGCAGAGCCCTGCTCACAGCGTCACGGGGTGAGTAGCAGCACTGTTCAGCCTGCTGCAGAGCCCTGCTCACAGCGTCACGGGGTGAGTAGCAGCACTGTTCAGCCTGCTGCAGAGCCCTGCTCACAGCGTCACGGGGTGAGTAGCAGCACTGTTCAGCCTGCTGCAGAGCCCTGCTCACAGCGTCACGGGGTGAGTAGCAGCACTGTTCAGCCTGCTGCAGAGCCCTGCTCACAGCGTCACGGGGTGAGTAGCAGCACTGTTCAGCCTGCTGCAGAGCCCTGCTCACAGCGTCACGGGGTGAGTAGCAGCACTGTTCAGCCTGCTGCAGAGCCCTGCTCACAGCGTCACGGGGTGAGTAGCAGCACTGTTCAGCCTGCTGCAGAGCCCTGCTCACAGCGTCACGGGGTGAGTAGCAGCACTGTTCAGCCTGCTGCAGAGCCCTGCTCACAGCGTCACGGGGTGAGTAGCAGCACTGTTCAGCCTGCTGCAGAGCCCTGCTCACAGCGTCACGGGGTGAGTAGCAGCACTGTTCAGCCTGCTGCAGAGCCCTGCTCACAGCGTCACGGGGTGAGTAGCAGCACTGTTCAGCCTGCTGCAGAGCCCTGCTCACAGCGTCACGGGGTGAGTAGCAGCACTGTTCAGCCTGCTGCAGAGCCCTGCTCACAGCGTCACGGGGTGAGTAGCAGCACTGTTCAGCCTGCTGCAGAGCCCTGCTCACAGCGTCACGGGGTGAGTAGCAGCACTGTTCAGCCTGCTGCAGAGCCCTGCTCACAGCGTCACGGGGTGAGTAGCAGCACTGTTCAGCCTGCTGCAGAGCCCTGCTCACAGCGTCACGGGGTGAGTAGCAGCACTGTTCAGCCTGCTGCAGAGCCCTGCTCACAGCGTCACGGGGTGAGTAGCAGCACTGCACCGCGCTAAAGTTTATATCCGTCTTCAAATATCCTATATATATGTTCAAGTACTGTACGTGTGTTTATGCTTATTCGTTGTAATAATCAATATCGCTACATGATGATTTATCGCCGCGCATGTAGTCTAGCCCGTCTCAGATGCCCCGTCTCACCGCCGGGGCACTGAGCAGGTCATGCAGGCTGCAGTGCACACGCACACGCGCACACACACACACACACACACACACACGCACACGCACACGCGCACACACAAATGCATGAATAGCAGTGCCCCGGGGAGACGAGGCATTCTGACGGCGGGGACAGAGGACTCGATGCCAAATAGCGATTATGCAACAGTTACGCTAAAAACACAAACACCTCAACTCAATGTCATTGGGACTAAGAATTTCGACCTTTCACATAGTATATGAAGAAATGTGACCTCAAAACTATAGTAGCCTTTAGTACGCTAGCCACTCAGTCAGCTCGCCTAGATGCTAGGGCACGTCAGAGCCTGGGATATAGCCGCGTGCAGTTTGAAAGCGTTTTCATTCAGACCACGTGATGTACCTTATCAGCAATGTTAATGTATCCCTTTAATACACTCTCTGGGTGCCTAAAGCCCTTGAATATGATTAAGGATTATTTTCATTATGGTAATCTCACACTTCAATATCGCACATACCATACCTGTAACTTTTATTAGGCCTATATTTAACTTTGACGATGGAGAGGGCCACTATATTTAACTTTGACGATGGAGAGGGCCACTATATTTAACTTTGACGATGGAGAGGGCCACTATATTAAAGTTACATAAGTTTAGCCCAGGCCAGGGCTGGGCAACTTTGACGATGGAGAGGGCCACTATATTTAACTTTGACGATGGAGAGGGCCACTATATTTCCACACTCACTCCAGAGGGGCCACATTGCATACTGTCGTAACAAAAATAGCCGATCTACAAGCTCAAAGCGTGACACGTTTTGAGCTTGTAGATCAGCTATATTTGCTATTATTTGAATTGAAATCCTGAATTATTCCTTGCCATTTTTGCATTGCAATCCTGAAAATAACCCTTTTATTTAATTTCAAATGCATTTAGTTATGTTAACTTTACAAACTAAATCCAAATATATTGGACACAAAAAAAGACAATAACAGACTGAAGTAATTAAACCGGGGGCCCATTCCACGAAACTTGGATTAGAGATTAAGCCGGGCTTTAACACATATCCTGGCTTAATATATCCTGGATCAGTGCTTAACCGGTTTCATGAAAGCTGGTTGATCTTGCCAGATTAACTTAACCAGTTAACCTGGATATGTTGAGGCTTGATTCGGTTTCATGAAAGTGATGCTACATTAGTTACCATGGAAAATTAGTTATTTAAGTTACCATGAATGCTTTGGACTTAGCCTGCTCCGGACCAGGCTAACAGCCAGGTTTAACCTAATCCTGATGTCTTTACTGTTCATTAAGCAGTCAAACTGATCACAAACCAATGATGTTTTCCAGATTTATTAAATTATTATGGGTTTATGTTGCCTTATTTGTATCGGTCTGCATTAAAGGACAAATTTAAGCACTATATAAAATCAAATAACCAAAATATATAGGCTGCACAACATCATGACAGCTTGTGAGCTTGTAGATCAGCTGCTTTTGGTGAATGTTCCCCATGAATAGGTTTGCTGTCGTGCAAGTGCACGGTTAAGAAGAATAATTATATTATATTATTTATTTATTTTTTTGTAAAAGTGAAAACCAATATTACCAATATTACCATTACTCATTGTTTTACAACATAATTACCATTGTAACGTTTCACCCACTACTAGTCCTACATACTTACACCTAGAAACCCCATTCAAACCTCTTTAGGTTCATCCTATGGTGGACATGTGTGCCTGAAAAGGAATCTTTGAAATGTTTCAAATTTGAGACATTTATAGGCAGATAGTGGCACTTCAAAAAATCACTTTCACCTAGAAACTCCATTCACACTTTGTAAAATTCAGCTTACTGTGGAGACACATGCTGGAACTTTTTACTTTGAAATGTTTTGTAGTTTCTGAGTTATTTAACTTAAACGCCCAATACATTCTCAATGGCAATAGCACAAACTTTGGCATGCTACATGAACCCATGAACCTATGAACCTCACCAGTCTGGCCCCTGTCTGGACAACAACCCCCTTCCCCAAAGGTAGCTCCCTCAGAGGAGGGAGTTATGGCCAAATATCACAATGCGACAATATCATTATGCTTACAATATTAAGAATTCTGTTTTAAGTTAATAGTAGTGGTAAAATGTAAACTATATTTTTGGGGTAGTTAATCATTCAGTCTATCCACTATTGAGATTATGTTCTCTCTTTAATCACACACACACACACACACACACACAGCCCAGAGAATGCAGACATTCCTGAATAGCAGTGCCCCGGGGAGACGAGGCATTCTGACGGCGGGGACAGAGGACTCGATGCCAAATAGCGATTATGCAACAGTTACGCTAAAACACAAACACCTCAACTCAATGTCATTGGGACTAAGAATTTCGACCTTTCACCTAGTATATGAAGAAATGTGACCTCAAAACTATAGTAGCCTTTAGTGCGCTAGCCACTCAGTCAGCTCGCCTAGATGCTAGGGCACGTCAGAGCCTGGGATATAGCCGCGTGCAGTTTGAAAGCGTTTTCATTCAGACCACGTGATGTACCTTATCAGCAATGTTAATGTATCCCTTTAATACACTCTCTGGGTGCCTAAAGCCCTTGAATATGATTAAGGATTATTTTCATTATGGTAATCTCACACTTCAATATCGCACATACCATACCTGTAACTTTTATTAGGCCTCAAAAAAAAGTTACATAAGTTTAGCCCAGGCCAGGGCTGGGCCACTTTGACGATGGAGAGGGCCACTATATTTAACTTTGACGATGGAGAGGGCCACTATATTTAACTTTGACGATGGAGAGGGCCACTATATTTAACTTTGACGATGGAGAGGGCCACTATATTTAACTTTGACGATGGAGAGGGCCACTATATTTCCACACTCACTCCAGAGGGGCCACATACTGTCGTAACAAAAATAGCCGATCTACAAGCTCAAAAAGTGACACGTTTTGAGCTTGTAGATAAGCTATATTTGCTATTATTTGAATTGAAATCCTGAATTATTTCTTGCCATTTGTGCATTGCAATCCTGAAAATAACCCTTTTATTTACAAGCCTTTACAAACTAAATCCAAATATATTGGACACAAACAAAGACAATAACAGACTGAAGTAATTCAAGCGGGTCATGTTTGCATGTTTGGAATTGTAACCGAGCTGAAATCAATAATATATCACTATTCTGATATCAACCTGTGGGCCACAAGGTGGGGGCCCCATGTGGCCCCCGGGCCGCCAGTTGTCCATGTATGGTTTAGCCTTTGCGTTTTCCTGTAAGGTCATCGGCGCTATAGCCTACAGTCTTTATACTAACAGTCAAGGTCAAGGTCAAGGTAAACTTTATTGTCCACAAGGGACATTTGTCTTGGGCTTTCACCCCAGCTATACAGCCACACATAAAACATCACCCCAGCTACAGCCACACATAAAACATCACCCCAGCTATACAGCCACACATAAAACATCACCCCAGCTATACAGCCACACATAAAACATCACCCCAGCTATACAGCCACACATAAAACATCACCCCAGCTACAGCCACACATAAAACATCACCCCAGCTACAGCCACACATAAAACATCACCCCAGCTACAGCCACACATAAAACATCAAAGACAACACAAATACATTACAGAGGAAGACACAACATTACACAGTTGCACACATGATGTGGATAATCTAGCCTCACGTATATAGTTACCGCTGTTTCAGAGCCTCGTTCAGCATCTTAGTTGATGCTGATACAAATGATTTTCTTTAAATCTGACGTACTTCCACTTTGGTTCTTTGTATCTTCTCCCAGATAGTGTGGTACGAGGCGTCAAAAAAACAGCTCCCGTAGGATTTTTGTGCTAAAATTGATTTTTTTACAGATCTTGGTTCTATAGAGTCCAAACTATGAGAAAATGATGGGGTTCAAATTTTCCCGACCCCCACCCCGTTTCTGGGGGTGTTTCCTCACCTGGGACCTCCCGGACTGACCCCTGGGCCTATTCCAGTTCTCATTACATTCCTCGCTCTGCTCCTGCTCCAGAATATTGTCAAATTAGATCATAAATGAAGCATAAAAGTATTTGTAGCTGGGCTCTGATATTAAAAAAATGGTAGTAGCCAATACCAGGGGTCTTCCACAGGGGGCCCATGACCCCTAGGGGGTCCTCAGAGTTACTATACAGGGGCCCACCAAATCATTGTGGGATAGGAACTTTTTTTCTTTTTTTTACATTAAACCACTTGAACCATAGCATCCCTTTTCCAAGGAGAACTTTAGCCAACAATAGCTGATCTACAAGGTTGTAGTTTGAGCTTGTAGATCAGCTATTTTCAAAGTATTTTCCAAGTGTAGCAAATATTGCTGCTAAAAAAAGATCAGCCAAGATCAGCCAGGCTGCTGCTGTCTTTCTCTTTTCTCTTTGTCTTTCTGTTGTCGGTCAGGTGACTGGGAGGGCTACTTGTCATCCTTAGAGGAACTAGTATTTCTTTGCTCGTGATCTCCTTAAATATGCTCGACTATCTTGCCCAAATGAACGCTCTTGAACAGGATGACCGCAGTTTAGGTGTGCTTCCCCGTGGGAGGTTAGGGTGTGGGTTTGAGATGGTTAACATCGGTAGACTGTAGACAACTTGACTGCGTGTACTGTACGTGCGTTTGATTTGTGAGTTCTCTTGGCACAGTACCATGGGTGTGTACGCATAACAAAGCTGAGAAATGTCGGCTATGTGGTTGACACGCATTGTGAGAAGATGAGTTCAGATATGTACCAGTGCCACTGTCTGCTATTTTGTTTAAAGCTGCATTACACCTCAAGCAGACTGAAATTATGAACCCTTTTGGGTGTTATTTTGTCCATAAAGTGATGCTATTCTTGTGTGATCCTCAAAACAGGATTTGATATATTCAGACAAAAATTATTAATATTGCCACCACCACCAATAACCATGATAATACAGCAGCTATCTGCACCCGGGGAAATCACTTTGCCAGCTTGTGAATGTGATGGACATTTCCATTAATATTTTATTTTTGCCACGGACATGCAAAACAAGTGATCAATGATATTACCAGAACACAAATGTATAGCCTATAGTACTAATTGACTCTTGACGTGTCATAGTGTCTACTCTATTCCACTGCGCTACACATTTTAAAATAAGTCATTTATCAAAACTTATTTTTGGGGAAAAGCCGATCTACAACCTCACAACACATTACGGCATGTTGTGACCTTGTAGATCAGCAATTGTCCTTTCTTCTTAGCCTATAATGACAAGCCCAAAATTGGGATTTCAGGGTAAAAATAGCTATATAGTCACCCAACTTACCCAGAAAGACTGGGAAGTTATCCACTGTATACTGGCAGGTGGCCGTCCAGACAGGCATTATATGTGGCATAATGCATGGTCCAAGTATATTCCATGTTTGGGATTTCTAAATAAATATATATATATATATATATATATATATAAATAAATAATAAATGGGTCTTCCGTCTTATACAGTAAGTAGGCTACAGTTGCAGTCCGAGAAAGGGACACTTAGCTGCAAAGGTGAATGGGTGCGCAGTATACTTAATATTAGGTTATTGCAGATGGCCTTTCAGAGGACAGTGTTACTTGGGGACATGAGGAGACAGGATGTTCTACAAGCTAAACTAGTTTTGTGTTTGTCAACGTAGCTTAAATAGTTGGTGTCAGTTCATTAAGGTGTGTACTGCAATGGAAACATACCTGAGATTCAAAACAGATAATTAAGTACTGTTTAAGGAATGTTTCACTGTTCACTGTTGGGCTGAGGAAACTTGGGTACGGTCCCAACACTATTAGGGAGGACATTCAAGATGATGATGACGAAGATGAATAGATCCTGCAAATAATGTATATATGCATAATTGACCATGGGCTCTTTAAGAGGATAGGTGTGTGTGAGTGCAGTGTGTGAAATAAATGGACACATTCTGCGTGCCCAAAGTGAGAAGTTGCAATACCTTTATTACCTGCAGTAACATCTGTCAACAATAATGGTAGAATACTAATAAACTATCAAAGTACTTTACATAAACGCAAGATATTCTAATACTATTCGAAATACTTGCAAATCTGTATATATGGGTGCAAGAATAGGGGAAAAACTAGTCCCGGCCCCCTGTGGAAGACCCCCTGTATTAACTACTACTCATTTTTGTAATCAGTGCCCAGCTACAAAAGCTTTTAATGCTTTAAGTATTATCTAATTTGACATTGTTCTGGAACAGGAGCAGAGCGAGGAATGTAATGAGTACTGAGATGAGTCCGGGGGGTCCCGGTGAAGAAAGACCCCAACCTAAAGTCAGAAAAGATTATTCTGGCTACTTTCAAAGTGTAATAATAATAAATCAACTCAGAATATTTAAAAACCTATAAAACAACCCTAATATTATGAAAATCGGACATTAATTGTCTGGCGTAATATTATGGGAGGTCCCAAAATATATGACCCCCCCAAATAAGGGGTGGGGGTCGGGAAAATTTGAACCCCATCATTTTCTGACAGTTTGGTCCCTATGAAAGCCAAAAAAGCAAAAAAATCACTTTTAGCAAAAAAATCCTACGGAAATACACCTCGTACCACACTAAGAGGGCAGAAGTACAAACTCGCCATTTAAAACATGGGTAACATCACTGACCATTCTGTGAGCCTGTTTTACTGTAGCCTGCTCATATATGGACTGCAGAGAGGGGAGTTGTCTGACCCCTATGATCTTCCCTGCAGTCTGCACCAATCTGAACAATTTGGACCTCAGTTGCACTGAGAGATTACCGAACCAAACTGTGATGCCAAACCTGACCAGACTGTCAACATGTGTATTCCAAGTCATTGAGTTGTCAATACAGATCCCCAAGTATTTATATGAGGAGACCTGTGAGATGGTCGAGTCATGGATGACCACAGGCCTGTGGTCACCAATACTCTTGGGGTCAAACACCATCTCCTGTGTCTTCTTAACGTTAAGAATAAGGTGGTTGTCATCACACCACTTTACAAAGTTCTGTACCTCTGAAAAGTAGTCAGCTAAATCCCTATCCTTATCCAGAAGGGCTAAGATGGCAGTATCATCCGAAAATGTTATGATGTAATTGTTCGGGTTGCCACTTCTACACTCATTAGTGTACATGGTAAAAAGGACAGGTGAGCTAACGCAGCCCTGGGGTGCTCCAGTACTCATGGTTCTGCGCTCTGACATAGTGCCATTCACACAAACAGTGAATGTTTGCAATACATTTAAACAACTCAGCTCTGGTCTTCAGTTAGTCTGCTTTGTAAATAAACCTACCTTTAATACATTTAAACAACTCAGCTCTGGTCTTCAGTTAGTCTGCTTTGTAAATAAACCTACCTTTAATACATTTAAACAACTCAGCTCTGGTCTTCAGTTAGTCTGCTTTGTAAGTAAACCTACCTTTAATACATTTAAACAACTCAGCTCTGGTCTTCAGTTAGTCTGCTTTGTAAATAAACCTACCTTTAATACATTTAAACAACTCAGCTCTGGTCTTCAGTTAGTCTGCTTTGTAAATAAACCTACCTTTAATACATTTAAACAACTCAGCTCTGGTCTTCAGTTAGTCTGCTTTGTAAATAAACCTACCTTTAATACATTTAAACAACTCAGCTCTGGTCTTCAGTTAGTCTGCTTTGTAAATAAACCTACCTTTAATACATTTAAACAACTCAGCTCTGGTCTTCAGTTAGTCTGCTTTGTAAATAAAGTAAACCTACCTTTCGTCTGCGTCTGCGGGGTAGGCAGCGCCACATGTTGACGTCTTCTTTGTTGCTTCTTCTAACCGTTCTGGATCTGGTGACAAAATGACAACAGTGACATTTATGCAAATTGTGTTGATGTAGTAATGAGACCGGGTTGGTTGTGTTCAGCGCTATCCAATGGCAGTGTTATGGGCTGTGTTTCATTTCCCTATATGGTCTGGCATGGGCGTGTGACTGGTGGCTTCCTGGGCTGCGACGTGCTATAATCTACTCCCTGTGGAACTATACACACTTTGGGGTCATCTCCTCATCAAGCCCAGCTGATAGAAACCCTGGCTCTTCACTCCAGGCCTTTGCCAGTTTGTCAGTTGCCCATCGGTAAAGTCACTGACACTGTGCCTCTGAGCTCCATGTTTTTTGCTTGCGATCAACTTTATTCTAATTCCTCGTCTCCTTGTGCCCCCAGTGTTTTACGACTGCTGCCTGCCTGCCGACCAGCCCAACATAGCCCCAGGTCACACCTGTGATTAAGGAAGCAGGGTGTAGGGTGCGTGCGTGCGTGCGTCCATATAGCAGCATGCTTAGCCTCCATTAATTAAACAGACATGATGAACAACACTTACCATTAATTAATCTTGGTGCTTTAACCCCATGTTGTTAAAACATCGAGCAGTCCAGACTGTTCAGAGGCTGTGTGTCAGAGAGAGAGAGAGAGAGACAGAGAGACAGAGAGAGAGAGAACCTGTTTGTTTACACAAACACACAAGCCAAAAAAATGGGTGTGTCTAAAGCCACACTTTAGTAGTTAAACCAGTAGTGTGTCATTTGTAGTTTCTAGGTGTAGGGTCCCTTTAAACAACAGCATGGTGTTCATTGGCCATTGATTGTTAAATTTAGGTCAGAAAGCCGGGGGGGCCCTGCAAAGTGTACCGGGGTCCCAGAGATAGAAATGGGTAATTCAGGTCAAACTGGGGGTCCTTGAAATGAAACTGGTTGAGAATCACTGCTAGAGCCGTAAAGATCTTCTCTTATGGGGGTCCCTGGCATATCTCTTCAGATGGGGGTCCCTGGCATATCTCTTCAAATGGGGGTCCCTGGCATATCTCTTCAGATGGGGGTCCCTGGCATATCTCTTCAAATGGGGGTCCCTGGCATATCTCTTCAAATGGGGGTCCCTGGCATATCTCTTCAAATGGGGGTCCCTGGCATATCTCTTCAAATGGGGGGTCCGCAGGCTAATTATGGCCAATTTGGGGGTCCTTGACATGAAAAAGTTTGGGAACCACTGGTTTATATAGTGCACGATGAGAGTTGGGGGATGTAGTGAAGAACTACAAGCGACGCGTTGTGAGCTTGTAGATCTGCCATTTCCACTATATATAAACTTATATAAACTTTATTACAGGCTCGTGGCCCACAAGGTAAGACAGTACGTCACATATACAAGAATAAAAAAAAAAAATACAGTACATAACATTTACCCAGCCCCACAGGTTACTACTGTAGGCGAGGCACTCATGCCAGTGTCCTCTGATGGTAGAAGTGTACCTTACAGAACTACGGCCCGGGTCTGTCATCTGTCCAATGAGTCCATTCAGTGAGCGATCCAGCCTGCGGGCGAACGTCAAATCTCTCGCGCGCACGCGCACACACACACACACACACACACACACACACACACACACACACACACACACACACACACACACACACACACACACACACACACACACACACACACACACACACACACACGGTGGCATGCGGACCAGCTGGTTTCTGTAACACTTAAATAAACCTTGAAACTTGGGCGAGTTTATGGTCGACTCAAAGTGACGTGCGGAGGAACACCTGTGGCGGTATGTCGGAATGCCGGTATGTAACCGCTGCCAGAGGCCAAATGGAATTGGTTTCTTGTTGCAGTCAACTATGGAATGGTGCATTTCCCGTGTGTCGGGCACCCGGTCTGCCCAGGTCTCATGACGTCATAATAAGACAATAGATTAAGTCAACTAAAACTATAGGCTAAAACCACATTTCAGATTACTAATATATGACTAAAACCAAATGGAATTGTACTCAAAAGACCGTTTGCTGTCAAAATCAACATGTAACCTAACCTGATGCAACATTTCCACACTAGACCTGGCCTTGCGAGTGTCTCAAAGTCTCAGCCTGAGGGCCTTTCTCGGCCCAACCTCTCTGCCTGTGTTTTAGGATCCAAGATGGCCGCAGCACCAGGAGGGGGTGGGGCAGAGGTGAGCGGGCGGGGTCGACATATGACCTTTACTGGGCTGCGTTCAAGACACCTGACTTGTGTCTGAACACAGCGTTGATGGATATGTTCTGCCCCCCTCCCTCCCCCCCCCCCCCATCAAACTAAATGTTTGGTCAAACCATATATGGGGTTCCGTTGAAAATGCATTTAATGGAGTGGACATTAAACACAGACAGACAGACAGACAGACAGACAGACAGACAGACAGACAGACAGACAGACAGACAGACAGACAGACAGACAGACAGACAGACAGACAGACAGACAGACAGACAGACAGACAGACAGACATGCTAAAGAGGGAATGCAACCAAAAGGGACCTGTACAGGTTTTAAAGACTTACAAACGGTTATTGTCAGTAAACACCACCACCACCGCCACTAAGTATGAAAGGCTGTGATTTTGCATGCAGTGTCTCTCCCATCAAATGACAAATTAGACTGCTGGGCGAGTGCTGGCGCTTTGGCATGGGGTCAGATCAACATTATGGAATGAATTCTGTACTGGCTCCATATATGGAGCGTGTCTTGAGTGTACAGCGTTTGATGTGGTCAGATCTACAGATGGAATGTCAGAACAGGTCAGCTCCATATATGTGTAACCGGTGTAATCTGTCTCTCTCTGCGTTGTGTTGAATGGACAGACGGACCCAGAACTCTCTTTGGAAACCACGTTTTATTCTGACAAAGAACAACAACAGACACGTCTCCACGTTAGCTCTCAGTAGTGCATAGACTCCTCTCTCGTTCCAAGATGGAAGTACAGAAGCCAGAGCGACATTAACACAACAAATAATAAAACGTTACATACCTGACAAAGAACGACGACAGACACGTCTCCACGTTAGCTCTCAGTAGTGCATAGACTCCTCTCTAAACAGAGTTAAACAAACACTGTATAAATCAATTTGCAAGTACAATTCTTCTTATGTTGTACAGATACAGAGAACATAAGGAAGAGGTGGAGGTGTGGCAGGACATTTATACAGGGGGCAAAAGGGGGAGACTTAAAGGGGCTGTGACCTCTAATGCACTATGTATTCCTATACACATGAACCATGGAGAATTAAGTCAGGTAGAAGCACTTATTTATTTGTATCATATTTTGTGTAATTATATAATACTGTTACATTATGGAGATGTAAGGGTGGCAGCGGGGGCAGTGCCTTTTGAGTGTACAGGCTTTCTTGAGGGCCCAGGTACAGTATGGTCCTAGGGAGTGAGTGTGGAAATATAGTGGCCCTCACCATCGTCAAAGTTGCCCACCCCTGCTCCAGATACTCTCCAAGAATGAAAGAAAAAACGGAAAACTATAAATTATTTAACATTTAAAATAATCGACACACACACACACACACACACACACACACACACACACACACACACACACACACACACACACACACACACACACACACACACACACACACACACACACACACACACACACACACACACACACACACACACACACACACACACCTGTGATCGATGCAGTTAGTAGTGTAGCAAGCAACTCTGACAATAGTACAGTAGGCCTATTACTGCAGACAGTTACCATTTGGATAGATGCACCAACGCAAAGCCAGCCAGCTGCCTATGGGGGTACAGCACCCGCAGTTTCATAAGCCGTGCATATACAGTTTGCAATCAAACAGCCAGTCAATATACAGCGCATGATAGACGCGCCGACCACTACACACACACACACACACACACACACACACACACACACACACACACACACACACACACAGTTTCATAAGCCGTGCATATACAGTTTGCAATCAAACAGCCAGTCAAAACAGCGCATGATAGACGCGCCTGACCACAGCCACTCTACTATACTCTACTCTACGCCCAGAGAGAGAATCAAACTGGGAGAAAAAAAACGAAGAAAAAAAAACAAAAAAAACTGTCCGTGCATATCCACTGACAGTTTTCAAATCAGCCTCATGGTGGCGCTACAACAGGCCATGTTGCGTCTCACTCACTCACACACACATACACACCTGTGCCCCGTTAGGCAGGCATGTCGCGCGTAATTGTAGAAGACACACAAACCCAAACAAACATGTTTAAATTACTCCTAAACATTTTGCCAAACATCACACACTCTCCTATCCTCCTGGTGGAGACCTGTGCCCAGAAGGGCACTTTTTCTAGTTAATTTCTGCATCTCTTATAGGGCCCATTTAACCATATAATGCATTTGGATGGCAAAAATGGCAGATCTGCAAGTTCAGTGTCTTGAATGAGATGTGCTGTACATAAGTACAGTAGGCTACATGTAACTTTACACCATTGACTACAGGGCTGAGGGCTCATATGAACAGAGCGAGAAGGATTCTGAAGGACAAACATGACAGACAGACAGACAGACGGACAGACGGAGCATTCGATCCAATTACATGCTAAAGAGGGAATGCAACCAAAAGGGACCTGTACAGCTTTTAAAGACTTACAAACGGTTATTGTCAGTAAACACCACCGCCACTAAGTATGAAAGGCTGTGATTTTGCATGCAGTGTCTCTCCCATCAAATGACAAATTAGACTGCTGGGCGAGTGCTGGCGCTTTGGCATGGGGTCAGATCAACATTATGGAATGAATTCTGTACTGGCTCCATATATGGAGCGTGTCTTGAGTGTACAGCGTTTGATGTGGTCAGATCTACATATGGAATGTGAGAACAGGTCAGCTCCATATATGTGTAACCGGTGTAATCTGTCTCTCTCTGCGTTGTGTTGAATGGACAGACGGACCCAGAACTCTCTTTGGAAACCACGTTTTATTCTGACAAAGAACAACGACAGACACGTCTCCACGTTAGCTCTCAGTAGTGCATAGACTCCTCTCTCCTTCCAAGACGGAAGTACAGAAGCCAGAGCGACAGTAACACAACAAATAATAAAACGTTACATACCTGACAAAGAACGACGACAGACACGTCTCCACGTTAGCTCTCAGTAGTGCATAGACTCACAACAAAGACACCCACCTCGTTCCAAGACGGAAGAACAGAAGGAAGAGGTGGAGGTGTGGCAGGACATTTATACAGGGGGCAAAGGTGGGAGACTTAAAGGGGCTGTGACCTCTAATGCACTATGTATTCCTATACACATGAACCATGGAGAATTAAATATATAATACTGTTACATATGGAGATCTAAGGGTGGCAGCGGGGGGCCGGGGGCAGTGCCTTGAGTGTACAGGGTTTCATGAGGGCCCAGGTAGGGCCAGGCATTCATTTGCAGGCCTGTTGAGAACTCTAGTTTGCGGCAGGCCCCGTCTAGAGTTTAAATAGACAGGTATCAGTCAACAGGCCCGTCTATAGAGTTTAAATGGACAGGTATCAGTCAACAGGCACCAGGGCACCATATATGGGGCTTTCCCCAGGTATGGGGAATTTGAGTGATACACCGACTGCCTGACGGACAAAAATGTACCATTTCATAGCGACCTATTATGAGCTATGTTGGAGCAAGAAAAGAGAATAAGGTCCACTGGACTCAATCATGTATTTCCTCACCTCAGTGGACATGAGGTTTCTTCATCAGACAGACGTCTGTGTAACTGCTCCTAAACCATCTCCATCTGGTGCAGGAATAGGACGACGTCCCAACTGATATCACGAGGGCTTTTTATTTGAACCAAGCGACGTGGAAAAACTGCAAAGAAATCAGATAATATGTTTTAACCACAATGAATTATTACCACATGAAATTATGATGAATGCCCTCGTCAGTCAGCCATGCTGTCTTTTTAAATGTCCATGAATTGTCCATATTCTCACAAACAAATAGATAGAATGACAATATAACTTTTACAGACACAAAACTAAACAACTGGGAACATACCGTATGCGCCTTCTGCCTTCACAGACTTTTAGGAGTTCAGTTAAGTTGTTGTTCTTTTTTATATTATTGTCTTTCGTATCTTTTGTGGAGACTCTCTAACATGAAAGAGCTCCTCTCTTCACCTCTGCTCTGTTTGTTCTGCCCAAACGTGCCCAAACCCACCAGGTGATTGAAATTAGGTGATTAGCTGCTTACAATAGGTGAGCCTAATTCAACCTGCCCATGAAACAGACAGAGCACAAAGACAGAGCACAGTAGATGGCACTATCTCACCATACAATACATACACCATACAAATACCAAAATATAGGAGTTTGTTGCCCCCCAAAAAAAAACACAATTTACAATATGCATTTTCAGAAAGATACCCATAACTGGGACAGCTACAGTCTGTCTGATGAAGAAACGTGCACGTCCACTGTGGGGAGAAAATAAATGATTGAGTTTGGAGCATCAAGTCCAGTGTCCAGCGGACCTTATTCTCTCTTCTATTATTTACCTGGGCTGCAGAACCTGGCGTTTATAGTTAGTGGATGTGCGTTCTATGTTATTCTCTTTCTTTAGTCCGTGTGTGGAGCAAAGCCACTCATGCTAACACGTGGTGTGGCAGGCAATGCAGCCTTTAATATTATGAGTGAGTGACAAAACCATTTGCTTTGTGCATGCTTCTTTTGGTCTTGTAATAATTAGGCTCATAATAATCATCGTAAATGTACATTACACATTGTAAATAAGTACATTATGCACAACTTTGAACACGTATATACTTTGAACTGTATGATAATTTCATTTGATCCGTGACTGTCTGTCTGTAGACGTCTTCTTCTTCTCACATGTCTCCCCCCTGCTCCGTTCCCTCCACTGGCTCCCGGTCGCTGCCCGCACAGAATACAAAACTCTGATGCTGGCATTCAAAGCAACCAAAGGTATGGCTCCCCCATATCTTGCAAGTATGATCGAACCCTACAAACCCTCCCGCTCACTCAGATCAGCCAACGCAGGGAAGCTGGAAGTACCCTCACTAAAAACGCCGGGACAACACTCCACACGTCCCAAACTCTTCTCCCTTCTGGCTCCAAAACTGTGGAATGCACTTCCCATTGCAGTCAGAACTGCAGCATCACTCCCAATCTTCCGCCGTAGTCTGAAAACCCACCTTTTCAGACTCCATCATGGCCCATAGCACTTACCCCACCCCCTTAGATAGCAATTTGATACAGACTTATAGCATGTTATGTAGACAGCATAAGTGCATTGTATGTGCTATTGTCATAGCACATCATAGTACATATGTATAGCATAGTAGTATAGATGTATAGCTTATATGTATAGTTTCATTATAGATATTCCACTGTTACTTTCTTAGCTTACGCATGTTTCATGATAAATGTTTTTATGTGATGTATACCCATGCTTTTTTGTTCTTGCTTAATGTAAGTCGCTCTGGATTAAGAGCGTCTGCTAAATGCCTAAATTGTAAATTGTAAATTGTCTGAAAGACACTCCCCTGAAAGGTCATTTCCTGATCCTTTCCATTACGTGCTTTGTCTTCCCCTCGAACGTTGCCAGGGCTGCCTCCTCTGTTCAGTTCAACTCTTTCTTCAAAGTCCAAAGGTTTCACTTTCATTCAACAAATAACTCCTTAAAATGTTACGGGCACCATCACCGAGACACCAGCTATGTACTGTATATACAGTATGTGGTGTGGAACAGTTACATCACTAGGACTTCTATGTATGTTCGTTTTGTCATAGCAACCGTTCTAATCTTCTACATATAATATTTTGTTCTCTCTTTTATTATTATGGCAAATTAACATTAAAACACTTTTTGACATCGATTCTCGCATTTGTGTGCACGCCAGACAGTGTTTTATTCAATGTATGAATATTAGATTTTTATTTTAATCTGACACGCGCCCTCCTCTCCTCCCCCCTTTTAATTTGTCTAGAATAGAAGTCCAAAGTGCAATAGGAATAGGTTTATATAGGACGACAGGGGAGAGGCTGATAAAATGAGTAGCCTCCTATGACGACATAGTGATGACATCAAGTATCTCCATACATGGATATAAAGATAGAGAGCTCTCCTTAAATGGGACACAGACAGACAGAAACAGACATTATTGGATTTTCTAATCCACCAGTTCCCACTCAGCACAACACACAGATTGATGACACACATGTCATCAATCTTCTTATTTTTATTTTTTTAACTTTTGAACAAATGGTTGTAATTTTCATTTTCTCCCAATTTAGTACAATGTGCTGCCAACCTCCACTGCTGATGCTGTAAACGCCTGAGAAATATATTACAATGGCAATGGCACCACCTAGTGGCCAAACTCGATGCCACATTATTAGTATGACACATTCCACATTAAGGTTTAAAAGCAGAGTTATACTTTGTTGCGAGCTGGCAGATTAAACAGAGTATCTACAACACGTGTTTTGTGCGCCTGTAGATGTGTTATTCTCAGTGCTTGACGCCATAATAATACTAATTATATAACATAGAACCACTCCATGGCCCGGTATAGTAACAGTCACTTTCATATTAATCAACTATGGCTGCACAGTCTTTCCTCAGCTTGAAAGACACGCAGCTGAATGGGTGACGAACATTGGGCATCTGCCCCACCGTTTCCCAGGTGTCCGTCTCTTCACAACAGCGCTCAATGGTCCGGGCCCGAGTCTACATGAAGAGACCAATAGCCATGTGTTAACCCATTCTGACCTGAGATCAGATTCATACGAGGTTTCCACTGGACACACACTGGTCTGATTAACCCATTCTGACCTGAGATCAGATTCTAAAAATGTCAGTCGTTCTATCGATTTTTCAAAAATAGCAGACCTACAAGCTCGTAGCGCAACACTCGGTGGCGCGCTATGAGCTTGTAGATCTGCTATTTTTCAATAGCTAAAGCATAACATGATGCTAACACCAAAATGGGTTCCCGTTCAGAATGGGTTAAATATACAGTATTCTGTGAACAAGAAGCCACCTTTTCCCAGGCATTCATGGAGCAGCAGTGTCTTACCTGCCGAGCGTTTCGTCGTCGTTTTCCCCATTCACCCCTCCTAGTACGTAGATCTTTCCATCCACCACAACCGCGCTGTGCCCAGAGAAGCGTCTCTCTTGCATGGGGGCGCACACGGTCCATTGATTGGTCTCAGGGTCGTAACATTCCATCGTGTTTAACCCCCAGTTTACGTCATCGCCGTCGATCCCACCTACAGATTAAAAAAAAATCCAATACAGAAATGTCAACCATCTGAAAAGTATGTTAATTTATGCACTCAATACTGGTCTGGGCTACTTTGAAACACATCATTTCATCAATGGGGCGTGGCATGGAGGTGATCAGCCTGTACCACTGTTGGTGTTATGGAAGCCCAGATTTGCTTTGATAGCAGCTGTAAACCCATTTGTATTGTTGAATCTAGTGTCTCACACCTTCCTTGTGACAATAAAAGATAGATTCTCTGTGGGGTTCAGGTCAGGCCAGTTGGCTGGTCAGTTAAGCACAGTAATACCATGTGGTCAGTACACCAATTACTAGTAGTTTTGGCTCTGTGGACCAACACCATGCAGATAACATCAAAATAACCTCAAATCATCACTGTCACACAACCATCTATTAGGATATTTTACAGCACTGTGTACTTCCGTATGTTGACTAGCTTTATGGATATACTGATTTCCATGTGTGGTCTAGCCCTATGGACTTTATAGAATGCATGTACTAATACAATATAAAAATACTGCTTTGATGCTCGTATTAAGTGGTTTTTATTAACACGTGCATTCCATTGGGCTAGACCACACAAGGACATATGACATCATTAAATTGCGACAGGAGTTCCCCCTATTGAGTGAAACATTATCGATTTATGAAATAAATAAAATATTTAAGGTGTTTTAAATGTTAGTTTTTAGTTATAGAGGTCAATTATAATATATTAGGGCATATTTGTCTTATTAGCCAGGGTTCCATTTAAGACATTTTCAGTTGACCATTATGCTATGATCCTGGCAACCAGGCATACCTAATGAACTGGTGGGCGTGTCCACATAAAAACAACATTTTAACAAATACTGTGCACTTTTTTGAAAAGATTACACCTTCTTTTATAACAATAAGACCTGATGATCATGTTTTAGGGTGGAAAAAAATCACGGCACTCCATCTTTAAGCAGAACGAACTCTTACATCTACTAATTTACTTGTGTGTACATTGGAGGAATTGGTTAAAATATTACTCAGGTTACATTTGTCAAAGGAAAAACTCAACAGAATGTATCTAAATGTGAATCCAGCCTGCGACAGATGTGGCCAGTCGCCGGCCACTCTAGCTCATATGTTCTGGCATTGCACTAAACTAATCAAATAAATCATATTGGCAAAGTATTTAAATCACTGTCAGACATTGTTGGAAGACCTTTTGACCCGGATCCACTGACAGCAGTTCTGGGAGTCAGGGGGCCCGCGGGTCAAACTGTCTACTTTACAATATAACATGGTAAAATATGTGACTACTGGCTCGCAGACTGATACTGTTGAATTGGAAACAAGCACAGGTTCCGACTCACACTTCACTTATGAGAGATGTTATGCACTACTTACAATTGGAAAAGATTAAGTTTGAATTGAGAGGGAGTGAAGATAGATTCTACCAGACATGGCAACCCTTCATTGAATATTTCAATAGGTGCACGCTAACCCCTCCTACACAATAGATAGCACAATAGAAAAATGGAAAGAAAGAAAAGGAAAAAGAGTGTTTTTTCTTAATTTAATTTTTTCTTATTTAAAAAAGAATGTCTGTAATTCATTTAATTTACAACAACATGTTGGAAAAGTTTGAGAGCAAGAGTGTCTGTCCTGTTGTCTTCGTTTTGTTTGTCTGTTCACACTTGTCATTGTTTAACTGTTTTTAGTTTTTTCATGGTTATCACATTTTGCCTAATAAAAACAGTATTAAAAAAAAGGGGAAAAAAATAAAGAAATATTGCTAAAATCAAGCCCTTCCTGTCACCCCCGGACATGGAGATAGTCATACATGCCCTCATTTCATCACGCCTCGACTACTGCAATTCCCTCTACTCCGGCCTTAGCAAGAAAACCACATCCCGCCTACAGTTAATTCAAAATTCTGCTGCCCGTTCTGCTCACCAATACAAAGAAACGAGACCATATTACACCCGTACTTGCGACTCTGCACTGGCTGAGCCAGTGAGCGCCAGATGCGACTTTAAAGTTTTACTTTTCACTACCTACCTACATCCTGGAAATGCTGTCCCCACCTAAATCAAAACGCACCCTCAGATCTTCAGATAAGGCCCTACTAGAGATCCCTAGGACGAACCTAGTCACCAGAGGTGGTCGGGCCTTCTCCGCCCGGGCACCCAGACTATGGAATGCTCTACCGGTGCATGTAAGACTAGCACCATCTGTGCCTGTATTTAAGTCACTTTTGAAAACTCACCTTTACACAGAATGTTTTATATTCTGCTTTATATAGGAGATTGCTCATTTTTTAACTGCTGCTATGTTGTCTTCTTTTCTTTATGTTTCTAGTTTTTAAACTGCCCTTGATTATGATTTGCCATATGTTGTTTGTGTTTTTTAACCTTGTACTGCACAGCACTTTGGAACCTTGCCCCACAAGCAGAACCCAAATGTAGTAAAGTTTCTGACACTTTGATTACTTTACCCATTGGGTCCTGGTTCACGCTGGGCTGCCGCCAGTTACGCACACACAAATACAATGTAAACACGCCATGAGAAACGAATCTGCGCGCTTTTACGATGTTTTTCCATGTGTTGACTTACGAATGTGCGAACTATAAGTACCTTACATACCATACCGACACATCTCCTGTGTCGCGGAAGCCGTTAAGTATTTTTAACCCATGATTGATTAAAAATGTCGCTTCTTCCTACCTTGTTTATTGACACCTCATTGTACCGCCTATTTGGCTAGCTAGTGGTGCTACAGCTATGACGGAGCAGATCAGAGGCAGGGACGTAGCCCGCAAAGCCAACCGCACATCGGGAGGCGGTACAATAAACGGTAAATAAACAAGAAGAAATCAAAGCGACATTTTTAATCAAACATGGATTAAAAATACTTAACGGCTTCCGCGACACAGGAGATTTTATCAGAGGTATGTAGGTACTTATAGTTCGCACATTCGTAAGCGAACACAAGAAAAAACGTGGTTTTGAGTTTGTTTATATCCGCGTTCCAACAATCGCATTAGAAAATCTTATCATGGCCAGGAACCCTATATAAAGCGATAATCAAATTTCATAAAAGCTTTATGTAGGGTTCCGAGAGGGGCTATTTGGAACCTTGCTCTGAAAGGTGCTATATAAATAAAGTTCATTATCATAGTAAAACAAAAAAGTCCATATGAAGTTCCTTTCAATGTATTGATGTTTCGGACCGCTGGCCCTCATCAGAATGAACAAATGTTGTGTCTAACAAGGTGACAACAAAAAAATGACTGACCTTCTCAAAGTTCTGCCTGCGAGTAGGACATTTGTCTAACCACAGCATGGCAGCTTCAAACACCATGTCCTCCTTGGGCACATTGAGACGGTCACTGGAGAGAATCTGTGTCAGTTCTTCCACAGAGAGAGACAGGAACGCTTCCTGTTGGTAGAACAAAACAAATACAGTAGATAAGCTGACGGATTAAATAAAACCCTGTTCCCTTACTTACTACTGAAGTAACCTTTTCTCCACTTAAGTCTCACTGTTGGTAGATGGTTTGTTTATTGAAACGGACAATATGACTATAGCTTAAGTTATTAATATATTAAATGAATCCATTCATTGAGCAATGATCTTGCGAAGACAGGTTGAGTAACAGAAATAAAACTTACGTTTTTTGCGCAAAAGCCTACAAACATACAAACAAACAACTTGGAAATAATGTATGATCCCTCAATCACTGACCTGCTGGTATACTGTATGTAACTGAAGTGTTCCAGAATATAATCCATGCTGTGTTCCGCCAACATTTCACAGCATTGGGCCTCAGCAAGGCAGTGAATCCCCACACAGTTACTTATATCGCTGTATGTATGTGACGCTTCAAGTATTCACAGCAGGTCTCTCCAATAGCCATGATATCCAACAGGTTTGATGCTACTAGTAGGGCCTAGACCAAACAAAAGTAAACATTTATACACTTTTTTAATCAACAATGTTGTGTACAGCAGTAGGACAAATATGTAGACATTATGAATAAGATTTATAATGATAATAATAATTCACCTGCACATTTGCAGCGGAGATACCGGTAGACACCTCTGAAGTATAGGCGTAGTTCACCAACATTCCAAACACTGGAGGTTCCACAGCACTGATGGTCACCTTTTCCTGTGTGGCCTCCACCATGCCAGACGTAAACATTGCCTGCCCTGTACGGGTTTGAAAAGGTGAATGGTTGGCTCGGGGTGTTCATGGGTTAGGCTTTTATTTACAGTGAGCAGGCTGGATAATATAGCGATTCATGTGAAAGCCAAGGCAGAATCGTGTACCTCAAAATAAGGGCTGAAGGAGGCCAGCACATCGCGATGGCATAAATATATTAATCTGTGAATAATGTGGCTTGAAAACTCTGCATGCACCTTGTGAAACAACAATCATATTGTCCCTTATATACTGCCTCAGCGACTGTTTAATGTGTTCTTATTGGTTTTCCAGCATGTTGACCTGGCTAGGTATATCTAGTTTCATCAATCCCCCTTCTCAATCTTCCCAAATGTGAATCTCCATTTTCCTCTGCAAGAATTGAGATCATTCTCTTTTTTTTCATGGAAATATTTGTCTTTAGTCTGTATAGTTGCTGAACATTACTACATTCAAAATGTGGCACCTGGATCCAACTAGTGTGGTTTTAAAGTTAAACAGACAACATCAAAGTGCTTGACTTAAGACTCTCTCTTGTAGAAAAAACATAAAGAGTAACTCAAATGAATTGGCCAGCTGCCCGATTCTGGCTCAAATGCATTATAAGATCGCATAGGTGTCTGAATCTAGATTGCAATCTTTTTTCCGATTCATTTTGCAGCACTACTAGTAGGCTATGTCCCTCGTCCTTCCAATCTAGCGCAAACCTTTAAAAAAAAAACAAGTCTCCTCCTAAAATGTAGGCAAAGGCGGTGATCACACTGAAATGCTTCAGGGCAGGTGCAGATGCTTCATAAAAATACCTCGAAAACTAAGCAGACAAATAATACAGTGTATACTGTACAGTCAGTATACAGTACAGACAGCTACTTTGTCAAGAAATTCTGTGCAGGTGATTATTAAGTGCTGGAGTTTGGAACGAGTGCTTCCAAACTGCAAAGAATCACCTGCAGAGGATGTCTTGACAGAAAGTAGCTCATAACATGTCTACGGTGGACTTTAATGAAAAACAAGCTCGGCAGATTGAAAGAGGATAATTCAAGCTTGGACTACAGCTGCAATGTTGGTGAGTTTAACGTCGTTTAAGACAAGCAGATCGCAAACCAAATTGGATGAGTGGGGAGTCAATGGAGGGTATTGCAACTCTAGATTCATCCCATTATAAAACAAATCTAGTTGCAAATTGCGGCTAGAGTGAGACTACAGTACAAGTGGCCACTACAATATTTGCTTTCAGAGTCAGACGTTTTTCAACAAATAAACCAACAAACCTTTTTTTTTTCAGTTTCTCGCGTGAATGTGGCAGAACGTGGTTCCCCCTCAACTCTCTCTCTTTCCGCCCTGTGTGACCCATTGTGAGTGACCCCACACAAGGCATTCCACTGTGAACTAACACTGCCACCTATTGGCAGGTGGTGGAAACTGTTGTAATCTCTTGTTGAGGACCCTGGTCCGGTTCTGGCTGACCGGTAGTGTGTGTGCAGACTGGGTGGTGTGTGATAATCCAACTGAATTATTCCTGTGGTAACGGCGGCGATCGGACGGGCCCGGGAGAACAGTAATAACGGGACACTCAGACAGTATCTCGCCAAAGGTTCACAATTTATTACACACATACAGAATCATATATACTAACTCTGGATCCTCGTGTCCTCATGACGTGCCACAGAGACATAACAATAACATCGGCTAGGAGCAAGTGTCCTTGCTCTGAGATGGCTTCAGTGGCTAAAGTTACAGTTACAGTTCATGGCAGTACACAATACATATCCTGTACATTTGTATATTCATGTACAAGTACACAGCATAGGCACTCATACACATATCATGTTGTATATCACAACAGAAACTATGGATGTAAACACCTATGTGACTTAAACAGGTATACGTATGATACACAGGTAATGTCAACTCAAACACAATCCTTATGTACTACAATTACTCTCAAATATTATGATGGAAACTTACTGAGACTTATATATATATATTTGACCAATATTACCAGTTTGGCAACTTTGGCATGTAGGCCTACTCATTTATTTTCATGAAATGAACTATAATTATTGTATCTCCAACTAAAAGAATCCCATAAGTGATATTCACAGATTTTATTAAGCTAATATATACCTTTTTTTAATAGTCGTACTTACAAGGCGACTGTTTTACTTTTTTGAGTGCAGTGTTACTATTCAGTATGACCCCTGGTAACCATAGAGTTATACTGTGTCCCTCCGTCAGACTAAATCGGAGACGAAAACCACCACAAAAGTCTCAATTTACTGCTTTCCTTTTCCTCGCAAAACAACAAAGCTGCTGCTCTCCCAAATCTGGCTGTGACGTCTGCCTGTCTGTCTGACAGGCCGTCTGCCTGTCTGTCTGACAGGCCGTCTGCCTGTCTGTCTGACAGGCCGTCTGCCCCACGCTGAATACTATCGCCATTTTATTTCATTGTGTCAACTAAATCTTAACCCATTCTGGGCGGGAACCCCTTTTGGTGTTTTAACTAAGCATTATGTTATACTTTAGCTATTGAAAAATAGCAGATCTGCTATTTTTGAAAAATCGTAAAAATGCGGCACAATTCTTTGAATATATATTCTTTCAGAGCGAACGTTTTTTCTATTTTGACGCCAGGCCTAAATGGGTTAATTGCAAACTAGATTCAACATACTCAACCCTGCACACATTCTAAATATGCCCCCGAAATATTGTACTGAGCAAATGGACTGTTTTACCACCTTCAATAATAATGATAATATTCTTTATTGTCTCCACATCATATATTCTCTTTGTCATGGACACTTGGTACAAAACATGAATAATTCTACTCGAGTTGGAAGCATTAAGACCCATTTTAACCCTCAATGGCTTCCTTTCTGAAAAATAACGTCATTGTAAAAGGATTCACGCGTTTAGATATTCTATTTACAATGAGATGCGGACGGGAGCTGGTGCCACTTGGACCCGGGCGTAACGTAGCACTACAAAGTGACCCGCACTACAAAATGACCCGGACGTAACGTAGCACTACAAAATGACCCGGACGTAACGTAGCACTAGAAAATGACCCGGACGTAACGTAGCACTACAAAATGACCCGGACGTAACGTAGCACTACAAAATGACCCGGACGTAACGTAGCACTACAAAATGACCCGGACGTAACGTAGCACTACAAAATGACCCGGACGTAACGCAGCACTACAAAATGACCCGGACGTAACGCAGCACTACAAAATGACCCGGACGTAACGCAGCACTACAAAATGACCCGGACGTAACGTAGCACTACAAAATGACCCGGACGTAACGTAGCACTACAAAATGACCCGGACGTAACGTAGGACTACAAAATGACCCGGACGTAACGTAGGACTACAGAATGACGTCGGACTTAAAACCTGAATACTACTGGGGACCCTGGAGAGAGTGCAATCATCCAATCCACTCACCACTGGGCATTCATTAAAAACACCATTCAAATTAGGAGAATTCTGTACACTCTTGCGTGTGTACAGAATTCAAACTGTAGGATTGATTATTGTCACGGACAGAAGTCATTCTTTCCCTTTGCATGTATACGCACCAGAGTGCACTTAGTTTGCATTGAATTCAGAAATCACAGTTAACACAGTCCCTACTTTTGGCGGAATGCTCCGCCATAAGGACTGTAATAACCTTCCGCTCGTGTCGGAATGCTCCGTCAGATTAGCTTTATTATGGATATCAATCCGCATCGCTGAGAACTATTTTTTTCATTATTATTTTGGGTCGGCCTTTCCTTCTTTAGCGATCCTAGACCGGATTGGGCGCTGCCGTCCACCTCCCATCCAGAGGACCGCTATATTATATTTCCACACTCACTCCAGAGGACCACTATATTATATTTCCACACTCACTCCAGAGGACCACTATATTATATTTCCACACTCACTCCAGAGGACCACTATATTATATTTCCACACTCACTCCAGAGAGCCATATTGCATGTATTACTGTCTTGGCAAAAATAGACGATCTTGTAGATCAGCTATTTTTGCTATATTTGAATTGAACTCCTGAAAAAAACCTTTTTTATTTTTTTAATCCTGAAAAGTAACTGGGGGGTCATCATGTATGAAAAGGCAACACAATGAGCAGAAGTCTCTTGACTGCATAAAATGTCGAAGGGCTTCATTTGTGTATACAGACTAGTTGCATCCATAGTGCATTAAATATCTGAACTCTGTTACAGTATGTCTGTGATAGAATTTCACTTATTCAGAAAATCAGTGGTGTCTCTCAAATAGGAGGGCAGTTTAAATGCCAGGCTCTTAATATGAGAACCAACAAACTGAGAGAGAGGTTCAGTTAGAGAACCATTACCTGCCACTATGGGGCGCCCTAGAACAGGTGTTGTACAACTCTTGTGGATTTTAGGTAGAGTATACAGAATAGGTCGGATAGGGCCTTCACATACCATGAAATTGTACTCGTCTTTAGATATACATTGATCAGACAAAGCTTTGTCTATAATGTACTTTTAATTCCATTAGAGAATGTAATAGTAGGCCATGTCAACATGGTATAATTATCTGCATTGTCAAGCTGTCTTTTAATTTCTACCGTGTAGGATTCTTTGTCCTATAGCACCGTCTTTATCAGCTCTACGGAAGACGGGTCATTAGACAATTCTTGCAAAGCATTTCTCTCTTGGAAGGATAGATTAGAATGGCAATGGTTAATGGTCTCATTAGGGGGAAAACATAGAAGTCACATCTTGGTCAACTATAACCTACAGAAAGTATTCACAGAAGGGTTAAATACAGGAGGAACAAACACACTTTTGGGCTTGAACTTCTTAGACGTGTGGCCGTGGGTTGCAGGTTCCTCTGCTCTCCTTAGTTGTGGAGAGAGAGGTGGATTGTAATCACAGAACACTTTAAGTTTGGATAAACAGGCTATAGTGCATTTGTTCTCACTTTAAAGTAAAAGTCTAAAGTGAAGTGAGAGCAATAAAATGTACTTAATTTGTGATCATCAGAAACTGATACATTAATTTGATAACAAAGGGTATGACATTTTAATGACATTACTTAGGCTGAAACAAAACATCTCTATTTTCTTATGTCTGAAAGAACCCTGTTTAGCTAAAGTTTTACCATGAACATGTCCAATTTATCATACTCTTACCACCTCTCAGTCTGCCCTTTTACAACTGGCCTGGAAGCCAGACATAAAAGAACTGGAACAACATATTTTCAGATGGGGTCCCTGGAACAACATGTTTTGAATATCCCCTAGTTTGACATTTGACAATTGCACCCCTGTGTCAATCATCTACTGTGATCCTGGGCTCTACACACCCTCCGCCAACCTGGGGAGAGCAACGGACTTAACTCATGCTTCCTTCATGCCTGAGTGTCCAAGTTGCTCCTTTACACCTGACAGGGGGGAGTTTCCCTGGTTGGACGTAGCGCGTGGAAGGAACACGTTATTCCAACCAGTTCCTTTCCCCTCCATCAGGCGCCCCGGCTGGCCAGGGGGAGGCAGTTTAGAGACCAGGATTACTGCATGTTTTTGTGAGGGTACCTACCCTAGGGGACACGGGGAGAACATGCAAACTTATATAGGTTTTCAATGGTACCCCAACGTTAAACCCCTGAATTTACCATGATCCAAAATGTAGATAATAATCCATTTTAATATGTTAATTGGATGACCCTAAGGATCATAAAATACCTTGAACGATTACTATTGCAATTTATTTTGGGTCAAATCTTAGATTGACTGGCCGACCAGTGAGACGTTTGTTTGGGTCAAATCTTAGGATTGACTGGCCGACCAGTGAGAAGTTTGTTTGGGTCAAATCTTAGGATTGACTGGCCGACCAGTGAGAAGTTTGTTTGGGTCAAATCTTAGGATTGACTGGCCGACCAGTGAGACGTTTGGGTCAAATCTTAGATTCACTGGCCGACCAGTGAGAAGTTTGCCGACATTGCATCTTGCAAAAAGAAGGTGGATTCTTTTTTTTGTTTATGTGTGTCTGAGATTGAAAAATGTGTATATTTCACCGCCTTATGATCACGCCTGTCTATTTTCCACCAGTGGAACAAACATGGTCTACTTTGGACCCGTCTATTGAGTAGTTTATTTATTGATGGATCCATGGACTGATCGGTCGGTCAGTGCACAACTATTTTTGATATATTTGTACATTTATGTACCTTAAAGGAGAATTCCATGCTAGAATGCTTTCTTACCTTTCTTTCACCAAAGAGGTCCAGGTGTTTTTTTGTGCAAAAACTCCTTATTGGCTATTTTCCCTACCATAAGCCCTCAATGAATTGCATTGCATTGAATGGGAATTGAATGGGGTGTTATGCTAGTTTGCTTATTTCCATCGAAAGAAGTAGTAAAGTGTGCCGCTTGGGATATTATTTACATTATGAAGAGAGGATATATACAAATAAAATAAATTATCATTTTTAGCGATGGAAATAAGCGAATTAGCATAACACCCCATAGCCCCATTCAATTCCCATTGGTGCTCCGGAGCAGAGGACGGAGGGGTCGAGGTCAGGAGAGAGGACGGAGGAACAGAGGAGGAAAAACAGGTGGTCAGAGTCACTTCAAACGAAAGAGGGTCAGAGGTCGACGACGACGATCTGGGAGTTAAAGAGAATGAAGATGAAGGAGAAGTAGAGAAAGAGGTGGAAGTAGAAGATCTCTCCCCCGGGGGCAATAATCTCTTGTTGCCCTGCAGATATCTCTTCCTGTTGCCCAGAGACCTCTCCCCCGGGGGCCGAGAAGACAGAGAGCAAGGAAAAACAAGTGGAGAACAAGGAAGCAGTCGTGGTGGGGAGGGAAGGAGGAGCAGGTCAAGTGATGATGGAGAGAACGGACAAAGTGGAAAAAGACTGCAAAGCAGGAGAGAGGGAGCCAGACGTATCGAAGTCTATCAAAGAGATCAAAGCAGGAGAGAGGGAGCCAGACGTATCGAAGTCTATCAAAGAGATCAAAGCAGGAGAGAGGGAGCCAGACGTATCGAAGTCTATCAAAGAGATCAAAGCAGGAGAGAGGGAGCCAGACGTATCGAAGTCTATCAAAGAGATCAAAGCAGGAGAGAGGGAGCCAGACGTATCGAAGTCTATCAAAGAGATCAAAGCAGGAGAGAGGGAGCCAGACGTATCGAAGTCTATCAAAGAGATAGGAGAAGGGACGAAGGAGCGGGGAGAGGGCAAGGAGGGAGAGAGGGAGCGAGGGAAGACGGCAGGGGAGGAGGTGAAGCCTGCTATGGAGCGTGCCGGCTCTGACTCATGCCAACCTTCCCCCATGCAGCGGCACAACGGTGACACGGAGGCCCCCGAAGTGTCTGCCGATCGTTCGTGCGTCGCCGGAGCCAGCAGCTCGGGACAGGGCAGCGAGGTCACCACGTGTCCCCAAAACGCCGGGGACGCTGGCAGAATTCACAGCGGCGGGGAGGGGGAGGTTTTCCCCGCATCACCGAGCAATGACAATGAGAGAGGGGACACTTCTGTGTCCGGCGGAGGAGGTTCGGGGGAGCGGCCTGCCGCGCCGGCACCGACACACGGCAGTGGCGCCACTCAGGCCACCACCGCCGCTCGTCCTGATCCCAGCAAATCCAACGCCCTGCAAGCGGCGGCAGTGGTACCGTCAGCTCCGCTAGCCGAGACCACGTGTGGATCAGGGAACGCCGAACCGGACACGCCACCGTCGTCATCCGCGACCCCAAGCGGCAAGGTCGACGGCGGTGTCCCGACACCGCCTCCTGCAGAACAGCGAGGAAGTGTCACAGAGAACCAACAGCCAGCTGAACCGCCTGCAGGCAGTGCTGCTGGAAAAAGTACTTCATTTCTTTTCCTCCGTTTTGGTTTCAAAATGTGTCTGAAAAGTAGGCTATACCCTTGTAGCTTGTAGATCTGCTGTTAGGCTATACCTTGTAGCTTGTAGATCTGCTGTTAGGCTATACCTTGTAGCTTGTAGATCTGCTGTTAGGCTATACCTTGTAGCTTGTAGATCTGCCGTTTTCAAAACGGCCAAAATGAAGTAGGTATAATGTGTTGTTTTGTGATAATAATGAAAATCTACAAAGCAACTATAGTAACTGAAGTTTTCAAGTAAATGTAGTGTGGTGTAAAAGTACAATATTAGGATCGGAGATCTAGTGGTGTAGAAGTATAAAGTATTATTATTGGAAAATTGGAAAATTGGAAATTGGAAAATACTCCAGTAAAGTAAAAGGAATACCGGAGAACTCACCAGTTTATCAAGTGGCCTTGGGGAAAAGTCATCATCAATGTCTTCATCATTATGTACAGTATGCCAACATGCTGTCTTCATCAGTGTAGTGTGTCAAACTCACAGATGTTATAGTTCATTTCCAAAGTGATCAAATTAAATGCTCATCTAGATGATAAGTATAGGCCTACCATTTCAGGATATTGTTTACTAATGAACTACATTGTTTCAGTACTTTGGTGTTTAAACTTTTAGCATTCCTACTTTCTACTAGTGTTAACTCTAAACAACTATCCTCTCTCTCTCTCTCTCTCTCTCTCCGGATACCAGTAAAAGTACCTCAAAATGTTACTTAAATACAGTATACTTGAGTACATGTACTCAGTTTACACCCCTGCCACCAGGTAAAACTACACCATCTCTTGAAGACAAGGCCCAAGATATTCCACCCGAAAAAACTGTCCTCCAAAAAGAAGGTATTATTGAGATTTACAGGGAAGAATAATATGTTCATTTATGTATTTGTGTTTGTTGATTGTGTAACGTTAACTATTAATTGAAGCGGTTTGTTTTATTTGATTTTAGACGGTTAACATTCATCAGAAGTGCTCTGGCTATATGTAAATATACGTTATGTAACTTATGAATGCTACATGGAACATGTTGTGAAATCAGGCATGTGAGATAATGCACTCACTCATTAAAAACCAATTAAAATTCCACAGTCAATGCTCAGTCAACCGCTACGCAGAATAAGTAGCCTGTTGGGATTATCGTGCAAGTTGCAAAACACATTCAAACTAACATCCTCATTAAAGTGCAAGGCCACTTTGGTAGAGGTTTGGGTTGTGTAGTTACCTAATTTCCATGATGTAACTAAAAATGTGGACAAGAAATCAAACATAATTGCTCCATTGATTAGAAATTGATCGTTCAAAATATGCTCCTCATTGACTTACATTGTACGCTGAAACAGCTCTCAAAGTCACTATTTTAGTACGTAAACAAACACCAAATGGTAATGTTGATTACCATTGATTACCTGTTGATTTTGCCATTTTTATTAAGAGGAAAGCACGGACTGGATCAGTGGATCCGGATCCAGATCTTCAAATAGTAAAATCAATTGAAAAAACAAACAGTAGGCCTACTGGGTTTGGTGATGTTCTATATTTTCGGAATCAACTTTGTTTGTTTACATAGTAAAAGAGTGACTTTGAGAGCCGTTTCAGCGTGAAACTTAAGTCAATGAGGAGGAGCATATTTTGAATTGTCAATTTTTAATCAATGGAGCAATTATGTTTTGATTTCTTGTCCACATTTGGAGTTACATCATGGCAAGGTGACTACACGAGGTGACTACACGAGGTGACCACACGAGGTGACTACACGAGGTGACTACACAAGGTGACTACACTGACTACACAAGGTGACTACACAAGGTGACTACACAAGGTGACTACACAAGGTGACTACACGGTCTACACAAGGTGACTACACAAGGTGACTACACAAGGTGACTACACAAGGTGACTACACAAGGTGACTACACGGTCTACACAAGGTGACTACACAAGGTGACTACACAAGGTGACTACACGGTCTACACAAGGTGACTACACAAGGTGACTACACAAGGTGACTACACTGACTACACAAGGTGACTACACAAGGTGACTACACAAGGTGACTACACTGACTACACAAGGTGACTACACTGACTACACAAGGTGACTACACAAGGTGACTACACAAGGTGACTACACAAGGTGACTACACGGTCTACACAAGGTGACTACACAAGGTGACTACACAAGGTGACTACACAAGGTGACTACACGGTCTACACAAGGTGACTACACGAGGTGACTACACAAGGTGACTACACTGACTACACAAGGTGACTACACAAGGTGACTACACAAGGTGACTACACGAGGTGACTACACAAGGTGACTACACTGACTACACAAGGTGACTACACAAGGTGACTACACAAGGTGACTACACTGACTACACAAGGTGACTACACAAGGTGACTACACAAGGTGACTACACAAGGTGACTACACAAGGTGACTACACAAGGTGACTACACAAGGTGACTACACTGACTACACAAGGTGACTACACAAGGTGACTACACAAGGTGACTACACAAGGTGACTACACAAGGTGACTACACTGTCTACACAAGGTGACTACACGAGGTGACTACACAAGGTGACTACACAAGGTGACTACACAAGGTGACTACACGTACACGGTCTACACAAGGTGACTACACAAGGTGACTACACAAGGTGACTACACTGACTACACAAGGTGACTACACAAGGTGACTACACAAGGTGACTACACAAGGTGACTACACGTACACGGTCTACACGAGGTGACTACACGAGGTGACTACACAAGGTGACTACACAAGCCAAACCTCTACCAAACTGCTCTCTAATGGTTTCTCCTTCTCGTTTGTTCTCCCCCCTAGTGTTATCAGACCGCACTTCAACACCGCCGGCTGAGAAAGTGACACCGATGGACGCCGCCGCCACCGGTCAATGTGGCACGGGGGTCGCCCCCATGCCCCCCCCTTGCCCTGTGACCGGCGGGAAGGTCACGGGGCAAGGAGGGGACAAACAGGCAAGGCCAACGCAGAATTCAACCGGCGGGGGGGAGGAGGCGGAGCCACCGGCCAGAGCGCCAGAACCCCGGGCCCGCCTCGGAAGCACCGCCGCCGCGGCGGAAGAGAGGCCGCCGCAAGAAGAAGCCCCGCCCCCATCAGGCTCTCACGAGCTGAACGGCGAGACTGCCGCCGCCGCGGGCGACGACGACAAGACGGACGGAGGCCAAGGAGAGGAAGCGGCGTCAAAGTACAAAACCGTGTCGTACCGAAGGATCCGGAGAGGCAACACCAAACAGAGGATAGATGAGTTTGAGAACAAGTTCATGGAATGAGTGTTGATGATTGCTCGTTGGGTAATGTTTAACCACTTAAAGCCTATATAGTACTGTACTGCTTATGGCCTGGAGTCACCTATGGATATACACTATAGGACTAGGATTGGAAATCGGGGCCGATCGCGTCATTTCCGGGACATCCCTAGAATGAATATTATGTGTGTGGAGTGGAATAGTTAAGTTTTCATACAGCCAGTTATAAAACCTTACATTATGGATATAAAAAATAAATCACACCCGTGTGAAGTGAGGGGCGCTCTTAACATCATACATTTATCTCATTACGGCCAATCACAATTTGCGTCTTTGTCACTTTTGCCTTCAATGTTTGTGTTTACAAAAACACTCAAAGCTGGGCATAGGAGGGGCGAGCGCCCCTAAACGAAACCGCATAGGCTACAATGCTACATAATTTAACCAAGTAATGTCCATATTATTTAACTGATAATATACTTAAAGATAATAATAAGCCTAATTAATTTAAAGATAGTATGACCAAGATATACTTTTGCTGTATATTTTCAACCCACGTTTGTGAAAAGGTTATCAATTAGTCATCTATTGCAATTTAATTAAAAAGTTAATTGCACATGGCTGCTGACACTAGACACTTGCCTAATTAACTTTTTTTTTAAGTCAACAGGTTTGTGAGAGCTACTGTGCTCAGAAGAATAAATATTGAGCTTTAAAAGTGCAATAAAGTCAGTAGTGCACATTTTACCAGTTTGATTTGATGTTATTTATCACAAGGACTATTACAGGTTTTATCCACTAGATGGCACTACAAACTCATGCAACGCTTATCTGAGACTCACTTCAGCGGTACATTGTAGTGTACACACATTATTAACCAGATAGTCGCTGTTGATGCCAGGGTTTATGTCTGCTTATTATTAGCGACTTTGGGCTTGTTTTTCTGTAAAGTCACTTGTAAATATTTGTGTTTTTTTGGAGGGCTTGTTTTGTTAGTTAGTGCAGTTGCTTTGTTTCCTAAAGTTGTTTTAACCAGTGTTTCTCAAATATGTCAAGGACCCCCTATGTTCATGTCAAGGACCCCCAATGAATTTGTCTGCTGTCCTGCATGTGAAAAGATAATATTTGTGTTATAAAACATATTATATATATATGCCAAATATCTCTGTGAGCCTTTTTTAATCTAGGCTAAAAACCCATCTTTTCTCTCTGCACTACCTTTCACCCTAGTGTTATTGAAACCATTATCATGTACGCCGTGTCCGGCCTCCATCCCTCCATCCATCCATCCCTCCATCCCTCCATCCATCCATCTTCAACCGCTTATCCGTAGTCGGGTCTCGGGGGCAACAGCTCCACCAGAGAGCTCCAGACTTCCCTCTCCAGAGCAACATTAGTGACTTCCTCCTGGGGGGGATCCCGAGACGTTCCAAGGCCAGTGAGTCGATGCGTTTCCTCCAACTGCGCCTTGGTCTCCTCCCAGTGGGACGTGGTCCTTGGTCTGCCCCGGGGATCTCCTCCCAGTGGGACGTGGTCCTTGGTCTGCCCCGGGGGTCTCCTCCCAGTGGGACGTGGTCCTTGGTCTGCCCCGGGGTCTCCTCCCAGTGGGACGTGGTCCTTGGTCTGCCCCGGGGGTCTCCTCCCAGTGGGACGTGCGTCGAGGACCTCCCTAGGGAGGCGCCCGAGAGGCATCCTAACCAGATGCCCCGAACCACCTAAGCTGGCTCCTTTCCAGGCGAAGGAGCAGCGGTTCTACTCCGAGTCTCTCTCTCATGTGACTGAACTTCTTACCATCGTGTCTGGCCTGTGTTTTTAAAATACTGTGTTTTATTTAATTTCTTTCTATTTCTTCCTGATGATTTATAGCTATGCACATTTGATTTGACTATGTTTTACTATGTTTTCTTATTTCTATGTTTTGTGTATTTGATGTACTTCTGTTGTAAAGTGCACAGAGACCCCTTGGGGTGATTTTGTAGACTACTGTAAATAAAAAATAAACGGGACTGAACTGAAGATCTTACTGTACCGGGTGCCGTTTACATTTCTGACAAATAAATTATTAAATCAATCAAAAAAGATTGGTCTGGTCACGTATTCAGAACATTTATTTATCAATAATAAAATACCAAAACAATAGAAATGGGCTTGACAATGTCATTAATAAATTGTGCAGTGTTTTTGTGCCGTCGGTGGGAATTTGAATTTGATGTGTATTATCATTGCCATAATGGCATCGCATTCACACCAACTAACACACTGACTAACATCACAGTAATGATAAAAAAAAAGTGTTTTCTCTTTTGTATTACGTTTATAATTTATATTTAATGGCTATATTAAACATAATGTGATTACGGTGTGTCCGTCCTGTGATCAAACAAATCCTTTTATCTTAAAAAAGTCCTCAATTCAAAAGACATTAGATTAGGGATGGAGAACTTTGTGTGTTATGTTTCATAATATAGTGCTTTAGGACCTGCAGTCCACTCTAACTCTGGTGAAACTAAAAGAAGAAAAGAATCAGGGGGTAGAATGTGAACATGAATTAGCAGCAGCTAAAAGACTTCAGGAATATAAGCTCGTGTCCCATTTCTTCCTGGAGATTCTGGAGGAAACGTTACCGTCGTCGGGTAGAGCTTTCATTCACTGAGCGCCCTTTTTACACCCAATAGAACTTTGATTCTATTAGAACTGGTTCTGTTCTTCATTTTGTTTTATGATGGTTTATGTCTGCATCTGCATCTCTTCCAACGTGAAGAGTGACACGGCAGACACGTTCACTTTGTTTCCCACTTGAGGGCAAGAAGATTCCAGTTCCGAACCAACTACTTTTAGGGATTTTTTTAAGGAACACATTTTGGTTCAAAATTAGGCGGGGGGTGGGGGGTAAAAAGAAAATCACAGAACCAGTTCAACCCCGGAGGGAAAAGTGTCCTTTTTTTCTGTATCATTGCCTCCGTGCGTTAACCCATTTTGGGGCGGAAACCCATTTTGGTGTTAGCATCATGTTATGCTTTAGCTATTGAAAAATAGCCAGATCTACAAGCTCGTAGCGCGCCACCGAGTGGCGCGCTACAAGCTTGTAGATCTGGCTATTTTTGAAAAATAGAAGAGCGACTTGACATAGAAGACATTTTTTTAGAATCTGATCTCAGGTCAGAATGGAAAACTGTCAGGATGTAGAAGACATTTTTTATAGAATCTGATCTCAGGTCAGAATGGAAAACTGTCAGGATGTAGAAGACATTTTTTATAGAATCTGATCTCAGGTCAGAATGGAAAACTGTCAGGATGTAGAAGACATTTTTTTATAGAATCTGATCTCAGGTCAGGTCAGAATGGGTTAAGATTCTTCACTCCTACTCCGTGACTTAGTCTCCTGTTGCTCCCTCCAGGCAGAGAGAACCTCATCGTCCTGCGCCTCGGCCAGCGCCCGAGCCCTGACCCTCTGTCTGGTCTGCGTTATGAAGGCCTCCACGTCCTCCTCCTCCTCCTCTGCGTCCGCCACCGCGGCTTCCACTCTCCGGTTTGGTCTCCCTTCCGTCGTCTCCGCGCTTCGTTCTCCGTGATGCCGCGAGAGGTGGCCGTACTTCCTCTTTGTGGAGAAGTCACCGTAGCCGCCGTCCGTCGTCGATCCGTCGCCGCTCTCGTCGGGCAGCGGTGCGCCGTAGGAGGAGGACCTGCCCGCCGCCGCGCGCCCGTAGCCGCCGCGCTGGGAGAACCCGTTTGAGGGCGACGGCGGCGACTCCGCCGCGTCCAACGGCGTCCTCCGGTAAAGCGGCTCGGGGCTCGACCGGTAGCGGGACCCGCCGCCGTATCCCTCCTCCTCCTCCTCCTCTTGGATGGCGTACGAGGCTCTCCGGCTGGAGGAGTCGAACTGGGAGGCGGAGGCGTCCAGGTCGTCGTAATAAGGGTCCTCCGGCGGGCCGTCCTTCCTCGGGGGAGGCCGCACGCTCCTCAGCCAGTCGTCGATGTTGGTCTCCTTGCCTTTCTCCAGCGCCGTGCTGAGGTTCAGGCAGCCCGACAGGCCGTAGGAGCGCTTCGGCTTCTCCGCCTTCTTCTTGGCCTCCTCCAGGAACTCCTCCTCTCGCCTCTTCCTCTCGTCCGCCTCCTCCTCGTCCTCCTCGTCCTCCTTGGGCTTCTTCTTCTTGTAGAGCGTGCTGTGCTTGTTGTCCTCCAGGATCTTCTTCTTCTCGTAGGTCGCCATCTTGTCCCTGAACTCCGACTTGATCTCCTTCTCCATGGCGTCCAGTTTCTTCAGGTCCACCTGGTCCTGGAAGAGGCTGAAGAGAGGCACGCTGGTGGTGGTGATGGGCTTCTTCTTGGACGCCACGCTGGCGCTGGAGTCCAGAGTGGACCTCAGGCCCGAGGAGGAGGCGCTGGAGAACCTGCTGCCGGAGAGAACCGACTCGGCCCGGCCGGCGCCCGCCGCCGCCACGCGAGCGCGGGACAGGTCGCTGGCGTAGGAGGAGGGCGCGCCGCTGAGCACCGAGCGTCTGTCGTCGCCGCGACCCGAAACCACGCTGGACGCGCCTCCTCCTCCTCCGTAGCCCAGCACCGACCCGCCGCACGAGGGCGGAGGCAGGCTCATCATCTCGTTCTGTCGCTGCACGAGCGTCTCCGAGACCACGCTGGCGATCCAGTTCTGGATGCTGGCCAGGTCGACCATGGGCTCTCCGCCGGGGCCCTGGACGGTGGGCACAGGCAGCACGGGGCAGATGGGCGGCGTGGGCATCGCCGGGCGGACGCCGCGGGCCTGCGACACCGAGGAGATGTTGGAGGAGCGGCCGCTCAGCACGGACACGTTGTCGTCGTCGCGGTGGTGGCTGTTGGCCACGCCGCTCGGCGGCCCGGCGGCCACGCCCGCGCCGGCCCAGAAGGCGGACAGCGGGATGGCGCTGACGCAGCTCTCCGACTCCCAGCCGGAGCCGCACATGGACCGGCTCTCCTCCAGGTTCTTCCGCGAGCGCTCCATCACCTCCTCACGGCGCTGCTGCCTCCGCTTGGCCTTGCCCGAGGAGTCGTCCGCCACGCGGCTCATCTCCAGGACATCGTCCCTGGTGTCGCCGTCCTCCACGCCCAGGCGCCGCTGCTGCTTCAGCTTCCACGTCTGGTAGGCCGTCAGGTTCACGTCCTCCAGCGACGGCCGCGGCGCCTCCGTCTGGCCGCTGGCCCCGCTGAGCCCCGACACCACGGAGCTGCCCCCGTCTCCCCCGTCCTCCCCCTTCTTGTTCCAGCCGAACTGGATCCTCTTGACGCGCCAGCGCTCCAGCGGCGTCAGCTTCTCCTTGTTCTTCAGGCAGAAGTTGTACATGGAGGAGGAGTCCGACATGATGCTGGCCACCTCCTCGTCCATCTTCCTGCCCGGCCCCCCCCCGGGGCCGTCGCCCCCCTCGCTCTCCTCCTCCGGCTCTTTCTTGCGGTAGCGGGCGGCCGCCTGTTCCTCGATCTCCCTCAGACGCTGCCTCCAGAGGTCGGAGTAGCTGGTGCAGCTGGAGGCGGAGTCAGAATAGGGTTTTTAGAGAGCTTTCATTTTAGTTTAGCTTTCGTTCGTTCGTTTTGACATTTTTCTTTTGATTTCAGTTTAGTTGCAATTAGTTTCTAGAGTGGATTTGCTAATTTAGTTAGTTTTAATTATTGGCAATAGTTTTAGTTGTATTAGTGTTAGTTGTTAGTTTTAGCCAGCTGCTTAAACAGCATCCTGGCCTACATTCACTACGACCTCTAGTAGCGACCGTAGTCACCGTAGACACCTTTTCATGATTGGCTGCCTCGTCTCTAGGCTGCCTCTAAGCCAATGGGAGACGTACCCATAAAACCCATACTCTGAACGCCACAACGTGAAGCCGTGAGCCGAGGCAGACTGTTGTACTGTACAAACCGATTATACTGTAGATGCTCATAAACGACAGCTTTCTGCACCTGGCCGTTATGACTCGTCATTCTTGTTTTTATACTTTGGGTTATTTGTTAAACAAGGTGCCATATGGTGGTGCAGACAGTTGGTGGTACAGTCAAAATAAAGATTTCATATCCCCAAAATCTTATAAATTGACAAAAACTAAAACTAAGGGCATTTTGTCTATCATTTCTGTTCGTTACACTATACAGTTAACATTAGTTTGTTTATATTTTTCAATTTATTTCAGTTATTAAAGGTATATTCAGTGATTTCACTTAATTCAAATATCACTTATTTTTTGTGTTTTGTTGTGATAATCCTCTCTACTATAGAGTGTGCTGCTGACCATATAAGGAGTTCCTCCCTGTCCCCAGTTAACCCCCGGGGGTCAAAAAAACCTTAGGTTTCGTTTTTGGCTCTCTATCCTGATTGGATGAAAGGCTTTTTGTCTCCTAGCCAAAAACGAAACCTATAAGGTTTTTTGAGTGAAATCACTGAATATACCTGTAAACGAAAATGTTTATTGCGAACGCAGTGAGCACTTACTATGAGACCTAGCAGATCATGTCTGTCTGTGTGTCTGTCTGTCTGTCTGTCTGTCTGTCCCGCTATCCAAATATGGAGTGTGTTGCATCAGCAATCACTCAGCTGAGTCAGCTCCATATATGGGCACAAAAGGGGCCAGGTCCACTCAGCTCCATATATGGGCACAAAAGGGGCCAGGTCCACATATACAGTAACAGCGGGACAGACACACAGACAGACACACAGAGAGACATGATCTGCAGGGTCTCAGCTGCGTTCGCTTCCCGCGTTTGCGCGTCTTACTGGTATATATATATTTTTTTTCTCCGTTAGTTTCCGTTAACTCTAATAACCTTGAGGTGGACGCGGCCTCCGACGGGGCTCCGCGGCGGTTAACGCGGCGCTTCACCCGCTCCTTGACGGCGCGGACGTCCTCGCTGGTGACGCTCTCCAGGTCGCCGCCGCCGTCGGCGTGGCTCCTCCCCTTCCCTCCGCCGCCCCCCAGCAGCGAGTCCAGGTCGTCGTCCTCCACCTCGCTGTTGAGCTGCGCCTCCCACCACTCGTCGCTCTGGTACTTCTCGTTCCGCCGCTGCCACTCGCGGATCATGCCGTCCACGCCGTCCTCCTCCTCGTCTTCCTCGCCGCCTTCCCCCCCGCCGCCACTCTCCCTCGACCCGGGCAGGGCTACAATTTACAATTTACAATTCACAATTTAGGCATTTAGCAGACGCTCTTAATCCAGAGCGACTTACATTAAGCAAGAACCAAAAAAAGCATGGGAATACATCACATAAAAACATTTATCATGAAACATGCGTAAGCTAAGAAAGTAACAGTGGAATATCTATATAATGAAACTATACATATAAACTATACATCTATACTACTATGATATACATTATGTACTATGACTACATACAATCAGTATCAGTATGTATCAAATGCTATCTAAGTCTACAGAAATGCTATCTAAGGGGGTACTAGGGTAAGTGCTACGGGCCATGATGGAGTCTGAAAAGGTGGGTTTTCAGACTACGGCGGAATATTGGGAGTGATGCTGCAGTTCTGACTGCAATGGGTAGTGCATTCCACAGTTTTGGAGCCAGAAGGGAGAAGAGTTTGGGACGTGTGGAGCGTTGTTGTCCCGGGGCTGCAAGTTCCTCACCAACGACGACCAGTGTTAGCATCATGCTATGCTTTAGCTATTGAAAAATAGCAGATCTACAAGCTCATAGCGCGCCACCGAGTGGCGCGCTATGAGCTTGTAGGTCTGCTATTTTTGAAAAAAACAAAGAACGACTGACATAGTAAACATAGCTTTTTCAGAAAACCGTCAGGATGTAGAAGAACATTTTTTAGAATCTGATCTCAGGTCAGATTGGGTTAAATCTCCACGCTGTACGATGGACTATCGTGATGGTTTCCTATATCAGTTCCTCACCAACGACGACCTCCGCGGGTCCCGCCGGGTTCCCAGCAGCCCGGGCCGTCATCATCGTCCCGCTCTTGAGCGCGTCGGCCGCGGCGGAGCTCGCCACGCTGCTCATGAGGCTGGCGGCGTCGTCTCCCTCCTCCTCCATCATGATGGAGTGAGCCTTCACGCCCACCATGCTCTGCTGCTCGTCCTCGTCCGTGTCCTCGTCCTCTGGGAAGGAACGGGACCACAGGGAAAGGACAGGTCACATACATGTAACATACACCATACACCACCTCATGTAACATGTAACATGTCCCTCGTCCGTGTCCTCGTCCTCTGGGAAGGAAGGGGACCATAGGGAAAGGACAGGTCACATACATGTAACATACACCACCTCATGTAACATGTAACATGTCCCTCGTCCGTGTCCTCGTCCTCTGGTAAGGAACGGGACCACAGGGAAAGGACAGGTCACATACATGTAACATACACCACCTCATGTAACATGTAACATGTCCCTCGTCCGTGTCCTCGTCCTCTGGTAAGGAACGGGACCATAGGAAAAGGACAGGTCACTGTTATTGTGGCGAAAGTAATTAGCCCTTCTCGGTGGCTAGGCTAGCTAGTTTCTTGGGACATTTGTGGTCGTAGTGACTACACATATGTCATTAAAAAAAAAATTCTTTCAGCGATTTTCTTAGTTTTAAGGGTAACTGTGGTAGAATTGCAATATTACACTCGAGGGTGTGGTTTTTAACGTGATTATTGCCACTTCAGTGATCCTTGCGGAACTCGACTATGTCTCATTCCTGACCGCATCCCTGTCGTGGCAACAATCACGTTAACCCACAACCCTCTCGAGTAATAGTGCTTAACCCATTCTGAACGGGAACCCATTTTGGCGTCAGCATCATGTTATGCTTTAGCTATTTTTTGAAAAATCGAAGAACGACTGACATAGAAAAGAAAACCAGTTGTCCAGTGGAAACCTCGTATGAATCTGATCTCAGGTCAGAATGGGTTAATCAGACCAGTGTGTGTCCAGTGGAAACCTCGTATGAATCTGATCTCAGGTCAGAATGGGTTAATCAGACCAGTGTGTGTCCAGTGGAAACCTCGTATGAATCTGATCTCAGGTCAGAATGGGTTAATCAGACCAGTGTGTGTCCAGTGGAAACCTCGTATGAATCTGATCTCAGGTCAGAATGGGTTATAATCAGACCAGTGTGTGTCCAGGTGAAAACCTCGTATGAATCTGATCTCAGGTCATAATGGGTTATAATCAGACCAGTGTGTGTCCAGGTGGAAACCTCGTATGAATCTGATCTCAGGTCAGAATGGGTTAATCAGACCAGTGCGTGTCCAGGTGAAAACCTCGTATGAATCTGATCTCAGGTCAGAATGGGTTATAATCAGACCAGTGTGTGTCCAGGTGGAAACCTCGTATGAATCTGATCTCAGGTCAGAATGGGTTAACCGTTCCAGCCCTTACCGTCCTCCTCCTCCTCCTCTTCGGGTTCGGCGTCGCCGAAGATGCGCGCTCGCTGCCGCGCGTCGATGACGGAGCACTGGCTGAGGGTGTCGTCGTCGTCGTCCCGCTCCTCCATCAGCGTCTCGTTGAGCTCGCGCAGCTGCTTGAGGAAGCCCTCGTTGGGAAGGACGGCCCTCTTCCGCCGCAGCGCGCCCAGCGCCTCCACCACGCTCATGCCCTGGAAGATCATCAGGTAGGCCGCCACCAGGGCGGCCGAGCGGCTCACGCCCATCATGGAGTCCACCAGCACCTTGCCTAGTGAGAGGACAATTAGAACACATCAGCACCTTGCCTAGTGAGAGGACAATTAGAACACATCAGCACCTTGCCTAGTGAGAGGACAATTAGAACACATCAGCACCTTGCCTAGTGAGAGGACAATTAGAACACATCAGCACCTTGCCTAGTGAGAGGACAATTAGAACACATCAGCACCTTGCCTAGTGGGAGGACAATTAGAACACATCAGCACCTTGCCTAGTGGGAGGACAATTAGAACACATCAGCACCTTGCCTAGTGGGAGGACAATTAGAACTAGGAGAGGACCACCAGCACCTTGCCTAGTGAGAGGACAATTAGAACCATCATGGAGTCCACCAGCACCTTGCCTAGTGAGAGGACAGTGAGAGCATATTATGGAAACAGTCTATAAAAACCTGATAGAGGGAATCTTGACTTTTAACATGGCAATGTGGTTTGGCAATCTAAATGTAAAAGGAAGAAGCAAGCCGCAGCGAATAGTAAACCTAGCCTCAAAAATAATTGGGAAGAGACAGCAACAATTAGGCTGTATCTACAAGGAGGTACTTCGTAAAAAAGCTATCAAGATAGCAAACGACCTCCTCTCATCCACTCTGCAGGGAGTTCCAACTACTTCCCTCTGGTAGACGGTACAAAGTACCAAGAGCTAACCGTAACATTTAAAAAAAATCTTTCATACCAAATGCCATTAAGGCACTAAATGATACCATGTCTCGCTAGATTTGTTTGTATTTCCAATTTCCAATTTCCAATTTCCAATGTATCTGCCACTGTTGTCCTGCACTTTTTTGCCATGTGAAAATAATTGTGTGTTATTGTAACCGTTTGTTTTTTACTGTTTGAGACCGAAGATGAATTTCCACACGTGGACAATAAATGAAACTAACTAACTAACTAACTAACATTATGACCCATTTTAGGTCGGGAACCCCTTTTGGTGTTAGCATTACGTTATGCTTTAGCTATTTAAAAATAGCAGATCTACAAGCTCATAGCGCGCTACCGAGTGGCGCGCTATGAGCTTGTATAGGTCTGCTATGTTTTGAAAAATCAAAGAACGACTGACATAGAAACATAGGCTTTTTCAGAAAACTGTCAGGATGTATAGAAGACACTTTTAGAATCTGATCTCAGGTCAGAATGGGTTAATGGTAAATGGTGCATTTATATAGCGCCTTTATCCAAAGGCGCTTTACATATAGATTGTGCAATACAGCGGTGGCCGAACGGTTTGAGGAGCGGTCTTGATATCGGAAGGTCGCTATAGTTCGTATCCCCGGACCGGCACGTTAAAATTACCACCGCTGAAGTGCCCTTGAGCAAGGCATTGAACCCCCTACCATGAAATGTTCTATATGAGCAGGGCCTGGCTGTAAACAAGTTCTTGAGCTTGACATGCAGACAGACAGGTCAGTCCATGCAGTCAGACAGGTCAGTCCATGCAGACAGACAGACAGGTCAGTCCATGCAGACAGACAGGCCAGTCAATGCAGACAGACAGGTCGGTCCATGCAGACAGACAGGTCAGTACATGCAGATAGACAGACAGACAGACAGACAGACAGGTCGGTCCATGCAGACAGACAGACAGACAGACAGACAGACAGACAGACAGACAGACAGACAGACAGACCTTTATGTGTGAGCAGGGCCTCGTCCAGGAACTCGGCCGTGGTCCTGAAGTGGGCGGAGATGTCCGAGTCTGGGAAGTCGTCCACCTCGATGCCCAGGTACTGGAGCCCCGCCCCGTAGAAGGCGGGCCCCGTGTACACGCCGGTGTTGTGGGCGGCGTTGACCACGTGCGTGATGCCCATCCGCTTCAGGCGCGCCTTGTTGACCGCCACCGATCTGAAACCAGACGCGTGCGACCGCCGTCATATGAGCCGCGCTGTACTGTACTGTACTGTACTGTACTGTACTGTACTGTACTGTAAGCTTGTACAGCTTATAGTTTTCATTTAGTTTCCATTTGTTTTTGTCGGTGAAAATAGGTATAGTCAACGAACAGTTTGTCTTATATTAGTTTACTTTTATAGTCGACGAAAACAACAACAACAACACTTGCTCGACTACTCACTTCTCGGCGATGAAGACGTTGGGCCAGACCTCGTCCACGGGGCTGAGCGGCGCCTCCAGGCGGTCCTGGACCAGGGCCCGCTGGAGGTCCAGCACGCAGGGCGTGTTGTACGGGCTGCGGTCGTCCATCATGTCCTTGACGCGGTTGTACAGGTCCTCCACCATCAGCTGCTCCGCGCTCTCCAGCATGGACTCGGGCACGGAGTCCACGCGCACGCCGCGCGGCGGCAGCTCTGTGGGGGGGGGGGGGGGGGGGGGGGGGGGGGCGAGAGGAGTGGACTTCAGGTAAACCACAACGTAGAGAGGGCTCGTTACTGTATGTACTGTACACGCCACGGGGGGGCATCTCTGTGGGGGGGGGGGGGGGGGGCGAGGAGTGGACTTCAGGTACCACAACGTAGAGAGGGCTTTTAGCCAGAATTCTCACCATATGAGGACACTAATCATTAGGGGCAGCGGTGGCCGAACGGTTTGCGGAGCGGTCTTGATATCGTGAAGGTCGCTATAGTTCGTATCCCCGGACCGGCACGTTAAAATGACCACCGCTGAAGTGCCCTTGGACAAGGCATTGAACCCCTACCATGAAATGTTCTATGAGCAGGGCCTGGCTGTAAACAAGTTATTGAGCTTTAGTCCAGTTACCCTGCAGGGTAAACATAGTACCTTTCCTTTCCTTAGTCCAGTTACCCTGCAGGGTAAACATAGTACCTTTCCTTTCCTTAGTCCAGTTACCCTGGGTAAACATAGTACCTTTCCTTTCCTTAGGCCAGTTACCCTGGGTAAACATAGTACCTTTCCTTTCCTTAGTCCAGTTACCCTGGGTAAACATAGTACCTTTCCTTTCCTTAGTCCAGTTACCCTGGGTAAACATAGTACCTTTCCTTTCCTTAGTCCAGTTACCCTGGGTAAACATAGTACCTTTCCTTTCCTTAGTCCAGTTACCCTGGGTAAACATAGTACCTTTCCTTTCCTTAGTCCAGTTACCCTGGGTAAACATAGTACCTTTCCTTTCCTTAGTCCAGTTACCCTGGGTAAACATAGTACCTTTCCTTTCCTTAGTCCAGTTACCCTGCAGGTAAACATAGTACCTTTCCTTTCTTTACATAAGTGTCCGCCTGTCGTGGGTTTAGTTTCGATACCGGGCAACAGCCAACCTGCAGCGTTATTGAGTAGCACCAATCGTTAGATATATCAAAAAGTAGGCCTTATTTGTGAACAAAGCCCTTTTAAGTATATAAGAAAAAGACAACCGGTGGAATATTTGATTATTGGAAATAGGAATTCGGCCAGCTTCCTTTAGCGATTGTGTTGACTCATTAATGAATGAATTAATTAGTTCATTTATTCAGTCATTTGCCGCCTCTTCTCACCCTCGTTAATGATCTTTTTGGCAGCGATGGCCGACGACAGGTGGATGGGTTCC
>NC_137885.1:29199457-29378355 GCF_963924005.1 Protomyctophum bolini
TTATTTTTATATTTTTGTTATTCATGTCCTCACTGTATTGCATTACTGCTTGTTCTTAATGTCGTTGCCTTGCTTTTCTTTTATTCTCCATTTTTCTGTAAAGCACTTTGAGCTGCATTTCATGTCATGAAAGGTGCTATAAAAAATAAAGTTTTATTATTATTATTATTAAGTCAAAAAAAAGTGTGAGCGCCCCTGACTGTACATGACACTATGGCTCTGGGTACAGTGAGGTTAACACACTGTACATGACACTATGGCTCTGGGTACAGTGAGGTTAACACACTGTACATGACACTATGGCTCTGGGTACAGTGAGGTTAACACACTGTACATGACACTATGGCTCTGGGTACAGTGAGGTTAACACACTGTACACGACACTATGGCTCTGGGTACAGTGAGGTTAACACACTGTACACGACACTATGGCTCTGGGTACAGTGAGGTTAACACACTGTACACGACACTATGGCTCTGGGTACAGTGAGGTTAACACACTGTACACGACACTATGGCTCTGGGTACAGTGAGGTTAACACACTGTACATGACACTATGGATCTGGGTACAGTGAGGTTAACACACTGTACACGACACTATGGCTCTGGGTACAGTGAGGTTAACACACTGTACATGACACTATGGCTCTGGCCCTGGGTACAGTGAGGTTAACACACTGTACATGACACTATGGCTCTGGGTACAGTGAGGTTAACACACTGTACATGACACTATGGCTCTGGGTACAGTGAGGTTAACACACTGTACACGACACTATGGCTCTGGGTACAGTGAGGCCAACATGATGACACTATGGCTCTGGGTACAGTGAGGCTAACACACTGTACACGATACTAGTTTGTTCTCGCCAGTCATGTTGACCCGACTTTCATGAGCTCTTTGGTCAGCAGAGATAAACATGGAGTGTATACTGTAGGATATTAACAGAGATAAACATGGAGTGTATACTGTAGGATATTAACAGAGGTAAACATGGAGTGTATACTGTAAACATGGAGTGTATACTGTAGGATATTAACAGAGGTAAACATGGAGTGTATACTGTAGGATATTAACAGAGGTAAACATGGAGTGTATACTGTAAACATGGAGTGTATACTGTAAACATGGAGTGTATACTGTAGGATATTAACAGAGATAAACATGGAGTGTATACTGTAAACATGGAGTGTATACTGTAGGATATTAACAGAGATAAACATGGAGTGTATACTGTAGGATATTAACAGAGATAAACATGGAGTGTATACTGTAAACATGGAGTGTATACTGTAGGATATTAACAGAGATAAACATGGAGTGTATACTGTAGGATATTTGGAACCACACCATTCAACATGGCTCATATTCTTGGACAAGTATTGTCATTCCTGGCTGGCCGCCCATGTGGTCAGGTACAGTAGGTATACTGTATAGTGGTCTGCGGGAAGCTTTGTCATGCCTTAGCTATTGAAAAGTAGCAGATCTACAAGCTCATAGAGCTTGTAGATCTGCTATTTTTGTAAAAATCGAAGAACGACTGACATAGAAACATAGCTTTTTCAGAGAACTGTCAGGATGTAGAAGAACATTTTTTAAATCTGATCTCAGGTCAGAATGGGTTGAAATAAATGACCATCTGAGGATCAACTTCTGCTGCTTCACTTATTTCTTCTTCAAGTTAGCCTAAATAACTCAGAGAAGCTCTTGAAAATATACCACAGGAGAGCAAAGAAAGAAAGAAAGAAAGCTAAAGCCTTTATACCAGTAACTGGATAAGCCTTGTGACAAAATGCTAAATGCTAATCAGTGAGAACATCTCAATCCTTGTTGTCATTATAAACGGAGTCACACCTAGCAGTCAAAACAACACTGAAGGTTATAATAGCACTAGTTAACTAGCTAACTAGTGGGGGAAATTAATAGGTTTTCAGAACATATGCTGTTGGTCGTCTGATTGTGGCAAACAGTGGTGGAAAAACTACTGAAATGTTTTAGTTACAAGTGAAAGTATCAATACTGCAATTTAGAAATACTCTTGTTACAAGTACAAGTCCAGCATTCAAAAGGTACTTCAGTTAAAGTACCAAACTAGAGAGTATACTCATTATGCGTCACACGTTTTCAAATGTATAAAGAATGTTTTTTTTGTTGAAAATGGCAGATCTACATACAAGCCCATAATGTGTCCCACCATTGCAACACATTTTGAGCTTGTGGACGTGCGACGTTTTTGTAATAATAGGCTAATCGAAATCTACAAAGTAACTATAGGGACAAAAGTATTTCAAATAATAAGTAGTGGAGTAAAAGTAAAATATGTGCCTCTGAAATGTATAGTGGAGTAGTAAAGTAAAAAGTATTGGAAATTGGAAATGTACTTTAACACAAGTACTTAGTTACACTTTTCACCACTGGTGTCAAAGTGTGTGTGTGTGTGTGTGTGTGTGTGTGTGTGTGTGTGTGTGTGTGTGTGTGTGCGTGTGTGTGTGTGTGTGTGGAGGAGGGGGGTCAATACCAGGCCTGAGAGCTACAAGTAGTCTATATTTAGCCTCTGGGCGACAGCTGCCCCAAAGACACAGATCAGGCCACTGTAGAGATAAAGTGGTGCAAACAGTTTTGGAAAACAGAGCAGCCACAAAACAGCAACACAGACCCCCTGAAATCGGCCCCAAAAACAAGCTCCCCCCAACAAAACATCCCACAGGAACAGAAACAAACACACCCCTCTGTGTGTCCTCTTACCTGGCGCGGTCGTGTCCGATGTGTGCGTTGTTGTCGTGTCGGCCTCTTCTGTCTGCCGCGTCGACGTGGAGTCGAACACATGAGACCTAAAGGGACCTAAAGTTAGAGTGAGTGACCGTCACCTACCATGCCCCCCCTCTGACTAGACCCACCCTCCTCCCATGCCCCCCCTCTGACTAGACCCACCCTCCTCCCATGCCCCCCCTCTGACTAGACCCACCCTCCTACCATGCCCCCCCTCTGACTAGACCCACCCTCCTACCATGCCCCCCCTCTGACTAGACCCACCCTCCAGCAGCAGCACCCCCCCCCCCACCCACTTTCTAGAAGCCTCCCTCCTCATGACACCCTGGTGTCGAAATAAAGCTGACTCACTGTATGTTTGTCATGCAGTCACCCAAACGTATGACTAGCATGACCGTTCCGATATGGCCTATTCCGATATGACCGTTCCGATATCGCGGCCGATATGGCCTAGTACGATTATGCTACCGATTGATCGTGCATATACTAATATGTAGTGGAAGTAAAATGACTGAAAAATGGAAATACTAAAGTACAAATACCTCCAAATTGTACAGTACTTTAAGTACAGTAGCCTACTTAAGTAAATGATTTTAAGTAAATGACTTCACACCACTGATTTTAATGGATTGAGGGCAGCCTTTTGTCCACAGAGAGCTCATTTGAACGATGTGTAAATTTAAAGTAATGAAAACAATGTGACTTCTGACAGGAGGATTAGGACTTTCACCCATTATCTTAATGACGGATTAAAATGCCATTCCCTAATATGGGATTTTTAATTAAATGGTAAGAAAAGGCCGGTGGAAGCCTCGCCGACACCAGGAGATGAAACGCCAATCAACCCCACATAGATCAACCATTTGAAAATGGCCGAACTACAAGCTCACAACGTGGCACATTGTGCACATGTTGTGAGCTTGTAGATCTGTTCACATAACTTTAACATTTAGCATAACATTATTCTGAAGAGAACCGGGAGACTGACATTCAGTGATTGGGTTTTTACCAATATGTGTGTGTGTGTGTGTACGCCCGTATACGGACATATCGATGACCCCCGTACGGACACATGGATGACCCCCGTACGGACACATGGATGACCCCCGTACGGACATATCGATGACCCCTGTACGGACACATCGATGACCCCTCCCGTGGCCTGAACGCGACAAAAACTATAACAAAAAGCCATGAATTCAAGTCTCCAATGGGTTAAGTATATTAAATCAATAGACAAAAATATAATAGTTTTGGGTGAACTATCCCTTTAATTTGTTCAAATGTTTGATTGCCCGAAAAACAGAGAGGACTCACGTGTGTGTCCGTCCGTCCGTCACTGTCCAGCCTTCCATCCGTCAGTGCATCCTTGAGCTTTGGCGCCCCCCCCAGGGGGACTAAGACCCTGCAGGTTGGAAAACACTGACCTACATGAACAACACAACACCTCGGTGCGTGTGTTTGTGTGTGTGTGTGTGTTTGTGTATGTGTAGGAGAGAGAGAGAGAGAGAGAGAGCGAGAGAGAGAATGCACATATGCGTACACAATGATAGCACAAATTATCTTCAGCTCACAATAGATTTGTCTATTTATAAATACTGATTGCAGCCTACTTTAGGTCACACACGCACGCACACACACATGCACACATGCACACACGCACGCAGAAAACCACGCTGGACCAATACGGCATATAAGCCTATATAGGCATGAGATATATCTGACGTCTATGTATATAGACTTTATTCGCCAATGTGAGAAAGTGCTTAAAGCCGGCGGTGACAAAATCTTCAACAGATGCCAGAGATCACAGGAAAAAACTAACACAGAAAGACTTTTTATGGCTCCCCGACACCCCTATGGCTCCCCCACACCCCTATGGCTCCCCCAGACCCCTATGGCTCCCCCACACCCCTATGGCTCCCCCAGACCCCTATGGCTCCCCCACACCCCTATGGCTCCCCCACACCCCTATGGCTCCCCCACACCCCTATGGCTCCCCCACACCCCTATGGCTCCCCCACACCCCTATGGCTCCCCCACACCCCTATGGCTCCCCCACACCCCTATGGCTCCCCCACACCCCTATGGCTCCCCCACACCCCTATGGCTCCCCGACACCCCTATGGCTCCCCCACACCCCTATGGCTCCCCCACACCCCTATGGCTCCCCCACACCCCTATGGCTCCCCCACACCCCTATGGCTCCCCCACACCCCTATGGCTCCCCCACACCCCTATGGCTCCCCCACACCCCTATGGCTCCCCCACACCCCTATGGCTCCCCGACACCCTTATGGCTCCCCCACACCCCTATGGCTCCCCGACACCCCTATGGCTCCCCCACACCCCTATGGCTCCCCCACACCCCTATGGCTCCCCCACACCCCTATGGCTCCCCCACACCCCTATGGCTCCCCCAGACCCCTATGGCTCCCCCACACCCCTATGGCTCCCCCACACCCCTATGGCTCCCCCACACCCCTATGGCTCCCCCACACCCCTATGGCTCCCCCACACCCCTATGGCTCCCCCAGACCCCTATGGCTCCCCCACACCCCTATGGTTCCCCGACACCCTTATGGCTCCCCCACACCCCTATGGCTCCCCGACACCCCTATGGCTCCCCCACACCCCTATGGCTCCCCGACACCCCTATGGCTCCCCCACACCCCTATGGCTCCCCCACACCCCTATGGCTCCCCCACACCCCTATGGCTCCCCGACACCCCTATGGCTCCCCGACCCCACACCCCTATGGCTCCCCCACACCCCTATGGCTCCCCGACACCCCTATGGCTCCCCCAGACCCCTATGGCTCCCCCAGACCCCTATGGCTCCCCCACACCCCTTTATACTCCCCCACACCCCTTCTTAGTGTACTTGCCAGCCCATAGAGCCCCATTTTGAACCCGGACATGTTGAGTATATAGGCTACACCAAGGTTATGCTTGAAAGGTTGAGTATGGGTCCATATAGCAGGTAGAAACTGCCGGATGCTAACTTGCATTATGTTGAGCAATTTTCATAATATGTGACCATATACCATTAACAAATATAGAAGGCAAAACAATCAACATTTCATCATGCTTTATGTAGCATGTGACATGTCAAACTATAGGGGCTTTTCATGATGCCGAATCCATTCCAAGCATTAGTTTAACAAAAATACTAATGCCGTTAGCATGTTCCTAATTATTGTGCCGACATCGCCACATTTGTGATGACGGCTATGGCCGTTTTTAGCCCAAGGATTGTTTATTGTACAGAACGAATGCCTGGAATGGATTCAGCATCATGAAAACCCCCTAGTTTTACATAAAGCATGATGACATTTTTATATATTTTTTTGTTGTTGCCTTCTATAGGTTGTTAATGGTACGATCACTTGGTACGATCACACATTATGCCAATTATGAAAATATGCAAGTTAGCATCCGGCAGTTTCTACATGCTGGGGACCCCTACTCAACATTTATAACATCAGTTTCTACATGCTGGGGACCCATACTCAACATTTATAACATCAGTTTCTACATGCTCATGGGGACCCCTACTCAACATTTATAACATAAAACATGCCTGGGTTCACTGTCAGCCAAGTGGACTATTTTTGATTTAAACGATTTAAATTTTTAATAAAATGACATGAGATTTTTTTTTCCACCTCTGGTGTCAGCTTTCAGCATAGGGTAGGAGAAGAGGAGAAGGAGATCTCTTCTCCAATAGGAGAAGAGATCCATCACCCGAAACATTAAACCTCACGATGGATGACTTCAAATGTACAAAGACGTTCATAACCGAGGGCGTTTTGGGATAAAGAAAAGTGCCATCATTCAATACATAAACATGGAAACAATGTTAGGATTTAGAACAGTTGGTTCTCAACCTTTTCAGGCCGCGACCACCCCAAAATAAACATATTTGAACTGGGATCCGCCCCAAAATAAACATATTTGAACTGGGATCCGCCCCAAAATAAACATATTTGAACTGGGATCCGCCCCAAACAAATCTTACTTTTGATTAGATTTGTTTTTAGCCTTTAGTTTGAGATATTATACAAGTCATTAAAAAGTCCTTAAATTATCTCTTCACTGTCATTTTAAGAGAGAACAGTGTGGGGAGGGGATCCCCCTGGGGGTCCCCGACCCACAGGTAGAGAACCACTGATTCTGAAGACATGTTTCAGAACGGTGTCCTCATGGCTGGCGGGGTCTTAATCGTAAGCGTGAAGCAGAAAGCCTTTGGAGTGGCGCCAGACGAGATGAGGGGATAACCAGAGCCTCATAAAGCAACCTACTGTACTGTACTGTACTGTACTGTACTGTACTGTACTGTACTGTACTGTAGTGTACTGTACTGTAGTGTACTGTACTGTACTGTACTGTACTGTACTGTACTGTACTGTAGTAAACCGATTGAGAACCCGTCACAGAGCCTGTAGGTGATTACACAGACTGTACACTACAGTGTGGGGTGGGAAAAAGTACTCCCAGGTGGAAAGTAACGAAGTACTTTTACTTTAGTACTGTACTTCACTTGAGTATTTCCTATAGTTCCAGTACTTTTACTTCTACTTTACACTACATCTCGGAGCCAAAATTTGTACTTTTTACTTCACTACAATTATTTGAAAACTTTTGTTACTAGTTACTTATTAGAAAACACACATTAACCACTTCAACCATATACATTTCGGCCATTTGAAAACAGCAGATCTACAAGCTCACAGTGCGTCGCAACGCCACGCATTGTGAGCTTGTAGATCTGCCATTTTCAATAGATTTACTACACATTTTGAACGTGTGAAAAGGCACATTCTGCACAATGAGTACTTTTAGTATACTTTAAGTGCATTTTGATGCCAATACTTTTGTACTTTTACTTAAAGTACATTTTCCAATTCCGTACTTTTACTTCTTCTAAAGTTCTAAATTGCAGTAAAAAAATTGAGTACTTTTTCCACCACTGCATGTTTTAGTATCAATTCCACAAAATACAAATACTCGAGTTAAATTATTGTATATATATATATGTATATATTTTTATATATTTTTTTTATCCGACGATTTTGAAACCCATTTTTCACCCCTGTGCCAATCATCTACTGTGATCCTGGGCTCTACACACCCTCCGCCAACCTGGGGAGAGCAACGGACTTGAACTCATGCTCCCTTCATGCCTGAGTGTCCAAGTTGCTCCTTTACACCTGACAGGGGGGAGTTTCCCTGGTTGGACGTCGTAGCGCGTGGAAGGAACACGTTATTCCAACCAGTTCCTTTCCCCTCCATCAGGCGCCCCGGCTGGCCAGGGGGAGGCAGTTTAGAGACCAGGATTACTGCATGTTTTTGTGAGGGTATCTACCCTAGGGGACACGGGGAGAACATGTGAGGGTACCTACCCTAGGGGACACGGGGAGAACATGTGAGGGTACCTACCCTAGGGGACACGGGGAGAACATGTGAGGGTATCTACCCTAGGGGACACGGGGAGAACATGCAAACTCCACACAGAAAGGCCCTTTCGCCAACCCCGCCTTCGGGGTATGGGCACTGATGACGCGGAGGAGGAAACACGCCGCCAGCATGACCCACAGTGCCCCGAGCGGGAATCGAACCCAGGACCTTCTAGCTGAGTTAAATTATTGTTAAACATCCGCAGAGATTTTTTTTGTTTTACATTTATTATTCCCTATAGTCCTACTAGACCCCAAGAAATTACATCTGGCCACAAAAGATCACATGCAGGATCTACTGAATGTGAAGGTAGCCTACTGGGGGGAAGCCACACAGTTTGACACATTCAGTAGATCCCGTGATCTTTTGTGGTCAAATATAATTTCTTGGGGTCTAGTATAGGACTAGAGTAAATAATTAAAAAAAAATACATATTAAGCCCCATGTCCGAATGCCCCCCCCCCCCTGTCAAAAACAGCTAAAATCCCTAAAACGAAAGAAAGCAGCAAATGAAAAATAATTAACACTCAAAATTACTTTGTCTAAATAACAGCCCAAAACACGAGCCTTGGTTGAAAAGAAAACTAAAAGTTGTCCTTTAAGATGAAACCAAATTTGGTCTATATACACTCTGTTAAGAGTATACAAGATATATTTCTTTCAAATACGATAAAGCTGTAAAGCTCACAATATTATGTGACATGGTGACGCGTTGTGAGCACATAGATATATACACATATCGGTATGTTATTTATAAGCGTATGTTATTTATAAGCGTTCCAAGTGGTTAAAAGCCTGCGGTCTCTTTTCTGTACAGAGAACGTCTGCCGTTCGTCCATCGTCTTTTAAATACGTATATCGTTTGGCGGCGACATTGTCCTTCAAAATGGTCCCAGCTCATAACATTTACACAACAAGATCAAATGCAAAAACAACGAACAATATACCACAACAAGATACGTCCCGCAGGTCCAAAAATGACGGATAAATGAGTCTCGAAACAACGAATGAGCAAAGTGCATTCAACAGTGTCGTTTGTCACAGCCGTTTAAAGTGTGAGCGCGCGCGTGCGCGTGCGTTCCTCCATCGTTCTGCCCAGTCTTGATTGTGATTTTGATTTAGTTTAAGTCGTAATCTTTTGAATAAAGATTCCATTTAGTTTTAGTCACATTTTAGTCATCTTGAAACATTAACCAAGTACATTTTTTTTTAAAGATTTTAGTGAACTATAGCATGTCTTGGGCCTTGATGGCCGATTTTACACTTGGTTTCCATGCTGAAAACAGCAGATCTACAAGCTCACAACGCGTCGCAGCGCAACACGTTCTGAGCTTGTATAGATCTGCTATTTTCAGAGTACATGTATGCAACCAATCAAATAACTTGTCTCTGAGCTCTACTGGATGTCCTGCTCCACTGTAGTTCCCCCCCGAACACTTTAGTCTAGTTTTTAATTTGTCGGCCAGTATAATTATATTTAGTCTTTATACAGTTTCAGTCAACTGTAGTTTTTATTTCGTGTTAAGGTCATTATTTACACACTGGCGAATTAGCGACGCGATGCGAATAAGCGATCTGAAAATGCTGAAAATATTGCATGTTGCAGTTCGCCTGCGAATCTCTGCAAAAAATACGACACCAGAGCGAACAAATGAAGAGCGAAAACGGTCGCACATTCGCCGCTGATGTGGAAGCTTGCATGGACTTCAATTGTTTTCTTTTAATATATCGCGTTGCTAATTCGCCAGTGTGTTAATGACCTTTAGTCTGTGAAAGAAGAAGGCGCTCAACAGACATTCCTGGTGGTTTAGTTCACGGGGCTCCGCCCCTAAACGACAGGGCTCCGCCCCTAAACGACGAGGCTCCGCCCCTCTCCGCCGCTCAGCCCTTGTTTTCGACGGGCAGCAGCGGCGCTACGTCGCCCCTCTCGCTCGCCGCCGTCTTCCTCCCCCGCCGCTCGGACAACTGCTTCTTCTTCCCCTCCCCCTCCCCCTCCTCCTCCTCCTCCCCCCCGTCCCCCCTCCTCCTCCCGGGTGCCTCCTCTCCGACGGCGGCGGGCGTGGGCGTGGTGGGCGTGGGCCTCAGGCAGGGCACCAGGTGCACTTCGCCCGTCTCGTTCATGATCTGCACGCACGTGTAGAAGTCCGGCTGCGCGGAGCGGGGGGCGGCGGGGGGGCCCATCGCTGCTGGAGGAGGAGGAGGGGGAGGGGGGGCGGGGGCAGCGGCTGCGGGGGGGTGGTCCCCTCCCCCCCCCCCGCACCGCCCCCCGCCTCCCATCACGCTGTAGTCGCTGCCCGGCAGGAACACGATGCCCGGCCACGGTTCACGGCGGCCAGCGGCGGCGGCGGCCACGTCCGGGGGTGGAGGCGTGGACGTGGAGAAGGAGGAGCCGACTGCAGGCGCCGGCGCAGCGGGGCAGCCGTGTTGCGACGGCGGCGGGCTTCGGACGTAGAGCGAGTCGAGGAGGAGGAGGGGGGCGGTGTCCGCCTGAGGGGGTGGCGGGGCGGCATCCGCCTGGAGGTCGCCGGTACCGCCGGACAGCGGCGGGTCCGTCGGGAGGTCGCCGGTACCGCCGGACCGCGGCGGGTCCGTCGGGGCGGCGGCGGGCGGGGAGAAGCCGTCGTCGTGCTCGTCGGTGCTCACGCAGTCCCAGACCTCCTCGCCGTAGCTGGGCGGACGGTAGCCGTGGAACGAACTGAAGTGACGGTTGATCTCCTCTATGTGACCCATCTGGGGGGGGGGGGGGAGAGGCGGGGGGGGGGAGGTATTAGGGGTGCAAAATAAAATAGATTCATAGATTAATCGCCATGTGGACATGGACGATTATGAACTGATTCAGCCCAGAAGGGACTGTTAACCCATTCTGACCCGAGATCAGATTCTAAAAATGTCTTCTATGTCAGTCGCTCTTCGATTAAAAAAAAATAGCAGATCTACAAGATCATAGCTCAACTCCTCAACACTGTGAATAATTGCAGTATTTTATTTCCTTGTTTTATTGTGAATAATTGTAAATGTATGCGAAGTTGTTTGTGTGTATGAGTGTATAATATATTCTATGAAAGTGTGAAACAGCTGAGGTTGTGTGAAAAAAAGCAAAGAAGCAGTTGTAAGAATTAAGTTTTATAATTATGTGAAGTTGCCCAAACTGAAATAATCTTTGATCAAAATGCACGAAACTTGCTACAGGTGAACTTTGGTCCAATATCTAAAAAAATAAAAAACAGTGTCTCGCTTTTGTTTTTAAGTTTAACAGTGTCGTTTTTATGAGATGAAAAATGGCAGTTTTATGAAAATTATTCTTCTGCCCCCAAAACATGTCATGCAGAGTGACATGTTTATGTTACAGTATGGTAGAGTTATGTTACAGTATGGTAGAGGGTCATAGCGCTGAAACCAGGAGCAAAGGGGAGCGCTGTAGCAATCGTTTGGATAAAGGCCATATTATGGACCTTAATTGGCTCATCAGGAACACATCTGTCACTCTTGTTCACCCAGGACAATGGAACTGATATGAAGAGTCATTCAAGTAACCTAATCAACAATCAAACTACAATGATGATCGTTGATCAACTCAGGAACCACATTTGCATAAGGTTGCAGCTAAAGGCGGGACCCCGAAAGTGGCAGGGCCAATCCCAGCCAGAGGGAGCTCCCAAGCATTACAGTCTGTGGAGAAACTTCTACTTCTCTAGACTAGACCCACTGACATGCCTGTGCAGGTCTGGGGAAATGCAGTCTGACTTTTGATTTAACTACTTGTAGGGGTGAAGCAGCCCGTTACTGAGGCTATAGCAAGTTCTCCTGTCTGAAACTAAAGTCTAGACTAGAGGGAAGTTCTAGCTTTAGATTTAATTGACTACAAGACAGACAGACAGCTACAACAGGCAGATTATAAGAAGTGCAACAAACACTACTGTTACTATGAATGTAGGCCTACTATGAACGCTACAACCACTGGCACAAACACTACTACTATAGGGGGAGAGCATAGTGACGCGTTCGGTAGGATTTTGGCTTATTTGGACGCCATTTGCTGCCTACATGTAGGCTAGTAGGATGCTAGGCCACTTGGCTGCCAGTCTGTAGTTCGTCAGTGTGCTTGTCAGTGACGCTGGTGTGTACACTGTACACTGTCACTGCAGTACACCATCTGGTGTGTACTGTACACTGTCACTGCAGTACACCATCTGGTGTGTACTGTACACTGTCACTGCAGTACACCATCTGGTGTGTACTGTACACTGTCACTGCAGTACACCATCTGGTGTGTACTGTACACTGTCACTGCAGTACACCATCTGGTGTGTACTGTACACTGTCACTGCAGTACACCATCTGGTGTGTACTGTACACTGTCACTGCAGTACACCATCTGGTGTGTACTGTACACTGTCACTGCAGTACACCATCTGGTGTGTACACTGTACACTGTCACTGCAGTACACCATCTGGTGTGTACTGTACACTGTCACTGCAGTACACCATCTGGTGTGTACTGTACACTGTCACTGCAGTACACCATCTGGTGTGTACTGTACACTGTCACTGCAGTACACCATCTGGTGTGTACTGTACACTGTCACTGCAGGACACCATCTGGTGTGTACTGTACACTGTCACTGCAGGACACCATCTGGTGTGTACTGTACACTGTCACTGCAGTACACCATCTGGTGTGTACTGTACACTGTCACTGCAGTACACCATCTGGTGTGTACTGTACACTGTCACTGCAGTACACCATCTGGTGTGTACTGTACACTGTCACTGCAGCACACCATCTGGTGTGTACTGTACACTGTCACTGCAGTACACCATCTGGTGTGTACTGTACACTGTCACTGCAGTACACCATCTGGTGTGTACTGTACACTGTCACTGCAGGACACCATCTGGTGTGTACTGTACACTGTCACTGCAGTACACCATCTTCCATCTCTCTACTATCTTTGACATGTCACAACTCTTCTACTCTATGGCTCTGGATCGACGGTGGTATTATTATTATTATTATTATTTGCGAAAATTGTTCTGATCCGATAGCCGCCTCCCCTCCCCTCACGTCAAAACAGTTCTGAATGTTTACATCTTACTTGACGAGAAGAAGACATGTGGACATATGTGGACATTGGACATTGTGGACATTATGACAACAACTTCAGAAACTTTATACATCCACATATGATAACAGCGTCCTAAGGTTAGCAAGGAATATCACCTCTAATACTAGCCATGTGTTGTATAGAATATATGGAATATCACCTCTAATACTAAGCATGTGTTGTATGGAGAATATATAGGTTTCTACCTTCAGGAAGGAGATATGGTGTTCCAGCATACAATAAGGTCAGACTAAAGAGGTCCTTTGTCTACCAGTCGACCTTGAGGCTTAATCAGGAGATGTAGTAGCCACAGGATAATCTAAGCGGTGGATATTGCTCATGTCTTTATGTATGAAAATTGTCTTGTTCTTTGTGTTTGTATATGTGTTTCTGCATATACTTGGGCTGCTGTGTCGCAAGACAAATTTCAGTGTGAACCGACAATAAAGTACTATATCATATCATATATCATATCATATCCGTATGGAACCAGGCAGAGGGGAAACAAAACACAGACTGGTCAGTCAAACCACAGTTGAATAATTGATTACACCGTCATGCTCGTTTGAGGACAAGTAGAGAGCAGAGCATATATAACAATTTACAATTTAGGCATTTAGGCATTTAGCTCTTAATCCAGAGCGACTTACATTAAGCGAGAACAAAAGCATGGGAATACATCACATAAAAGCATTTATCATGAAACATACATGTGTTTGGGGGCGGCGGTGGCTCAGGGGTAGAGTGCCTGGATGGGAACCGCAAGGTTGCCAGTTCGAACCCGGGCTCCCCCAGAGTTATAGTGTCGAAGTGTCCTTGAGCAAGACACTGAACCCCTAATTGCTCCCGATGTGCTAGTTGGTGCCTTGCATGGTTTCCGCTGCCATCCTGTGTATGAATGGGTGAATGTAATGCACAATCTATGTAAAGCGCCTTGGATGAAGGCGCTATATAAATGCACCATTTACCATTTTGGGAATGTTGCTGAAGGTTATGTTATTTTGTCAGCTGACAGTGACGCCCATGCAAATCAAAGAAACCATACAGCGTGTATTTAATTATTTGATATGGCCGACATTCAACGCACTGTAACGTGGCTCGTGAGTGTAGAGAGAGAGAGAGACGCACTGTGCAGAGAAGCAACATCATTATTAAAGTTTCTTAAACTTAATTTTCAAGTGAAGTTTATAGGAGGAAACTTTTAAGAGAGGGGACAGGAGTCTTGGCGGCCCCTGCTGCCTGAGTTGCCTCACTGCGTGATGCACGTGCACTGCACAGCATTGAATCAACATGACATTCGAATGTGCGCCCTGTGTGTGTGTGTGTGTGTGTGTGTGTGTGTGTGTGTGTGTGTGTCGAAAAAACAAGAAAAACAACAATGATAGCCTACATGTAGAGTCATTACCTTCAACAGCAGGGGGTCGATGCCCAGGATGTGAGGTTTGGGTATAGGAGGCAGGAAGTATGCCCTTATCCTGCCAAAAACAAACATGAACACACAGGAGGATATGAGTTCTGATCGAAGAGCGCGCACGCACGCACACACACACACACACACACACACACACACACACACACACACACACACACACACACACACACACACACACACACACAATACCATACAGGCTATTTACTATGTATATCTCGCAGATAACACATACATGATTGCATGTCATCTGGCTCTTCGAACACAGTAGCTCACGAGCGGTGTGAGCTTTTAGATAACATTTTACTTTCTTTCTTTTAGATTTTACATTTACTCAAGCACTGTACTTAAGTTGTACTTTACTTGAGGTAATAAACTAATACTTCTACTATATTGTCAGGTTCAGGTTTATTTGTCATAATGTGTATGAATACAATGAAGTTCACTGTGCTCCGGGCACTCTCAGTCTTAACACAATTTGAGCCCAAGACGTCCACAGGCGTCTGTGGACGTCTTGGTAAAAGTGGGTCTAAAAGTGTGCACCCTGGGTCACCGTTTTGAAAGAATGAAAGGGCACATAATGTGTTTTAAATACAAATATACACTAGTGTATACAAGACAAAAACACAACAACTATAGTGCAAAAGAACGAACAAAGACAGTCTGCAGTAAAGTGCAAGGTCAGCTGTTCAGCAGCCTGACTGCCTGGGGGGAAAAAAACTGTTCCTGAGACGGGTGGTTGTGTGATTTGATGCTCTGGTGGCGTTCTTTTGGAAGGGAGTAGTTGGAACAGGGTAAGGAAAGGAAAGGTACTATGTTTACCCAGGGTAACTGGACTAAAGGAAAGGAAAGGTACTATGTTTACCCAGGGTAACTGGACTAAGGAAAGGAAAGGTACTATGTTTACCCAGGGTAACTGGACTAAGGAAAGGAAAGGAAAGGTACTATGTTTACCCAGGGTAACTGGACTAAGGAAAGGAAAGGTACTATGTTTACCCAGGGTAACTGGACTAAGGAAAGGAAAGGTACTATGTTTACCCAGGGTAACTGGACTAAGGAAAGGAAAGGAAAGGTACTATGTTTACCCAGGGTAACTGGACTAAGGAAAGGAAAGGAAAGGTACTATGTTTACCCAGGGTAACTGGACTAAGGAAAGGAAAGGAAAGGTACTATGTTTACCCAGGGTAACTGGACTAAGGAAAGGAAAGGAAAGGTACTATGTTTACCCAGGGTAACTGGACTAAGGAAAGGAAAGGTACTATGTTTACCCAGGGTAACTGGACTAAGGAAAGGAAAGGAAAGGTACTATGTTTACCCAGGGTAACTGGACTAAGGAAAGGAAAGGTACTATGTTTACCCAGGGTAACTGGACTAAGGAAAGGAAAGGTACTATGTTTACCCAGGGTAACTGGACTAAGGAAAGGAAAGGTACTATGTTTACCCAGGGTAACTGGACTAAGCTCAAGAACTTGTTTACAGCCAGGCCCTGCTCATAGAACATTTCATGGTAGGGGTTCAATGCCTTGTCCAAGGGCACTTCAGCGGTGGTAATTTTAACGTGCCGGTCCGGGGATACGAACTATAGCGACCTTCACGATATCAAGACCGCTCCGCAAACCGTTCGGCCACCGCTGCCTCTGGTATGGGCGGGATGGCTGGTGTCTTTGTGGACTTTTTTCTTAGAAAGTACAGTCGCTGCTGCGCCTTAAGGATGTGCTCCGTGGTGAGGGACCATGCGAGTGCGTCTGTGACGTGACGTGTATGTCCAGGAATGTAAAGTACGGTATGTCACCAGATGACCCCTTGAGGGAAACGGGGGGGGGGGGGGGGGGGGGTGGATGCCTTTTGGACTTCCTAAAGTCTACAATGATTTCTTTGATCTTATCGATGTTTAAGTGAGAGGTTGTTGTTATCGCACCATAGAGTTAGATCTCCTCTCTCGTCATTGTCGGCTATTAATCCGATCACTATGTGGTATCATCCGCAAATTGAATTACGCTGTTATTCTCAAAACTTTAGCGACACAATCGAATGTAAACAAACTGTACAACAGAGGACTGAGGCAGCAGCCTTGGGGGCGCACCGGTTCTGGTGAGAATTGTGGATGAACATCTCTCTCTCTCCTATGCGTACAGACACACTGGGGCCTGCCTGTCAGAAAGTCAAATAGCCGGAAGCATGAGTTCAAGTCTGTTGCTCTCCCCTTGTCCCCCATATGGGGACTAGGTTGCTCTCCCCTTGTCCCCCATATATGGGGACTAGGTTGCTCTCCCCTTGTCCCCCATATATGGGGACTAGGTTGGTCTCCCCTTGTCCCCCATATATGGGGACTAGGTTGGTGGAGGGTGTGTAGAGCCCAGGATCACATTAGATGATTGACACAGGGGTGAAAAATGGGTTACAAAATCGTGGGATAAAAAATATATATTTAAGAAAGTCAAATAGCCAGTTACAGATGGAGCTTGCCTCTGGGTGTCAACACTTGTTTAGATGGAACAATATAGTGTTGAAGCAATGAACAGAAGTCTGACATAAGAGTTTCTCTTTTCAAGGTGTACAGTACCAAGGTAGTGTGTAGAGCAAGAGAAATAGTGTTATCCACAGATCAATTTGAACAGTAAGCAAACTGTAATGGATCAACGCTGGCAGGAATGATGCTTTCGATATGGGAAATAACCAATTCTTCCAGACATTTCATGAGAACAGAAGTGAAAGTAACAGGTCGATAATCATTAAGGCGACAGGTTCCTTTTCTTGGGAATGGGCACAATTTGCTGCGGTCACAACAATAATGATTGTTTTCTTGAAGCACAACACACAAGCCTGTATACAAGAAGTGAATGTCAGTGTGTGTGCGCACGAGCAGCTACTTTGTTGAAGATGGTTGACAGCTGGTTGTAGCATCATGTCTATTGCGTTATGATTCATGACTTGAGTTGCTGAGAACACTCATGCTGCTATATACTGTATGTTTACGTTGTTCATTTTGTTTATACAAGTTTGTTGCAGCACACATTTCCCATGTTGGGACAAATAAACTTGAACTTGAACCTAAGAAGTACTTGAGTTAAAATACAAACGTACTGGAAGTCCTAAAATCCTTTGAAAAATATAGGTCTTAAAATGAGGACATGAATAACTATATAGCTCACAATGCATGGCGCATTGTGAGCTTGTAGATCTGCTATTTCCAAATGGCAGAAATGGTTTAACACGTATGATGCCCTCCGTACTGCGATGTTCTGTCCTAACTCCTGACTTCATCATTCATCTCGGTTAGAATATTAATGCTTCTAGAGAGAGATCAGATTTACGCTGGCGAAGATTTCATCTCCCGGTTTGGGGCGGAAATGGAAGGTGGGGGATTTCAGAGTAAAATCTCCCTCATCTACTTACGCACTCTAGCGCCTTTATTCTGGAAAAACTCTGGTGGCACCAGAAGTGTAAATGTATAATGTTTTGCAATAATCCAAATCTACAAAGTAACTATATTATGGTACAGTAACAAAATATGTCAAATAACTGTAGTGGAGTAAAAGTACAACATCTGCCTCTGAGATGTAGTGGAGTAGAAGTACAAGTGAAAGCACTGAAATTTCGAAATACTCGAGTAACAGTACAGTATACTTGAGTAAATGTACTTAGTTACTTTACACCACTGGCCTGTTCATACATTCCCTCCAGACTCTTCTTATCACCAGCAAATACAAACTACGGTGCGAGAGAGCGAATTAAATGGTTACGCAACGGCCATTCTAAAACATAACATAAACAGCTGATCGTCATGCTTCGGGTCAGAATCACATTGCTTTGGCCCCGGGGTGCAGAAGGGTGGAGGGACGCCCTGGGGTGCAGAAGGGTGGAGGGACGGTGCGTGGGGAGGGTTAGGGGTGGAATAAAAGTCAAGGGCACTTATTTAACCATTTTAGACTGAGGTCGAAATTAAAAAAAAGTCTTCAAAATTCACGAATTTTCTAAAATAGCAGATCCACAAGCTCGTAGATCTGCTATTTTATAAAATGGCACAGAGTGCACCCAGCTATACTGTAATGCCTTCGTCTCACCTCTTACTCTGCGGTAGTATCCCGAAGCTGATGGCCAGCAGGACCACCATCCCGAAACCCGTCATCAGAATCAGAACCAGCATTTTACCTGAAGGGAAGAAATCCACCCAGTACAGAAATGAACACTAAAGAAAAGACAGCTGCGTGAAGTGAGTCTTATACTCTATATGGCTCAGTCATAACAAGCTTAGGAAATATTTCCAGGATGTAATGAACATTAAACTATAGCAAAAATAACCCACCCAATCCCTCCCCAGTCATGAGTTAGGAGTTTGAATGAATGTACAATTATGTGCAGGACGTAAATTAGAATGAAATTGGTAGATGTGACTGGACTTGATTTAACTGACTACACCTTTTTGGAATATTTAATTTTTAAAAGAAAAACCTTCTCTCTCTCATCTCACACTTATGCCAGTGTGCCAGTGATCACCCTCCCCATGCCTACGGTTGCCTTGCCCTGCTACAGTGTAGAGGTTTCAGATTTGACAGCTTATTGCTACGTATATTGTTATTAGGCTACTGTCGATTACTATACTACTACTACTCTATAGAGCGTCGCAGTCCCTCCCCCTTTCAGAACAACGAACGGCCCAGGAAATGAAAACGCAATGCATTTCCCCATATTAGGCAGTTTATATTTAATTTATTTAAAGACCTTTTAAGCGTCGTACGAAGCCAACTCTTGTCGTGACAAATCATGACAACACACACAATATTTCGGGGCCAAACAAAGAATTAGAAAGTAGAAAAAAAACGGCAGGTTATACAACACTTTCTTTGTTGTTTTTCTTCTTTGTAATTATTTGTTTGGTCCAAAATATTGTGTGTGTTGTCATGATTTGTCACGACAAGAGTTGGCTTCGTGCGACGCTTAAAAGGTCTTTAAATAAATTAAATAAAAACTGCCTATGGGGGAAATTAATTGCGTTTTCATTTCCTGGGCCGTTCGTTGTTCTGAAAGGGGGAGGGACTGCAACGCTCTATACTATGCTATACTATACTACTACTACTACTACTACTACTACTATAGCCCCGTAGGAACCTCTCCCTCCGATATTAGCTCCCAGAAGAGGTTCCGTGTCAGGAAGAAGTCTCTGCATACTGTAGGTCCAAATGGGTCGAGCCCTCTCCAAGAGCAGTGGAGAACAGAACAGAACACCACCCTTTTCGACCGTATCGCATCCACAAAGTTGAGGTATTTTTCCTGAGAGCTACAGATGATAGAATCTGGAGTGGAAAGTATAAACATTCTGGAGCGGGTTAAAACAACCACCTTATAAAGCTTAACCCATTCTGAACGGGAACCCATTTTGGTGTTGGCATCATGTTATGCTTTAGCTATTGAAAAATAGCAGATCTACAAGCTCATAGCGCGCCACCGAGTGGCGCGCTACGAGCTTGTAGGTCTGCTATTTTTGAAAAATCGAAGAACGACTGACATTTTTAGAATCTGATCTCAGGTCAGAATGGGTTAATCAGACCAGTGTGTGTCCGGTGGAAACCTCGTATGAATCTGATCTCAGGTCAGAATGGGTTAAACAGCTTATTTAGTCAGCCTGTGGACGGTCAAAACCCCCGTCCGCAGAATGTAACGATACTGCTATCCGTATGAGATTGCATTGGGAAAACATGTTATACTGGCTGATATGTGTAAGCGCCAAATGCAGTACCAAGGTCAAGCACATTCATGTATAACCTTGGGGTGGCGCTGTTGTTTACTTGTTCACGGGTATGGCGAGAGGGAGGATTGACCCGGAAGGGGCAAATGGTTTCGACCGCAGGTATGCTATACTATACCACTGTCAAACGCTGTGTGGAGAAATGCCTGTCAGAGAAATATCCATTGTTTGTTTATACTGATTATGGTTTCATTTTGAAATCGTGCAGATACTGATGCCGTATATTATACTCACTGCTTGGGAATAAATGTGTCAACGGCAAGAAGAGCTGTTCTGTGTGTTTATTATGGCATTGTGGGGCTGACACACAGAACAAACACAGACTGACACACAGAACATTGTGGGGCTGACACACAGAACAAACAGTCAACCAGGTTCAACTACGGGAGCAACTCCTCGAGAGCTAAGACGGTGCTCTCACAATATATGACATGATATATGAAACCTATTACTTTCCACTCCAAATTCTATCATCTGTAGGAAATACCTTAACTTTTTGGATACGATAAAAAGGGGTGTTCTTATACTGCCACTACAAATGGAAGGCTCGACCCATTTGGACCGAGAAGAGGGACATTATAGCTGCTCTTCTCTCATGGTAGATCCATTCAGAGGGACATTATCTGCTCTTCTCTCATGGTAGATCCATTCAGAGGGACATTATCTGCTCTTCTCTCATGGTAGATCCATTCAGAGGGACATTATCTGCTCTTCTCTCATGGTAGATCCATTCAGAGGGACATTATCTGCTCTTCTCTCATGGTAGATCCATTCAGAGGGACATTATCTGCTCTTCTCTCATGATAGATCCATTCAGAGGGACATTATCTGCTCTTCTCTCATGGTAGATCCATTCAGAGGGACATTATCTGCTCTTCTCTCATGGTAGATCCATTCAGAGGGACATTATCTGCTCTTCTCTCATGGTAGATCCATTCAGAGGGACATTATCTGCTCTTCTCTCATGATAGATCCATTCAGAGGGACATTATCTGCTCTTCTCTCATGGTAGATCCATTCAGAGGGACATTATCTGCTCTTCTCTCATGGTAGATCCATTTGGAGGGACATTATCTGCTCTTCTCTCATGGTAGATCCATTCAGAGGGACATTATCTGCTCTTCTCTCATGGTAGATCCATTTGGAGGGACATTATCTGCTCTTCTCTCATGATAGATCCATTCAGAGGGGACATTATCTGCTCTTCTCTCATGGTAGATCCATTCAGAGGGACATTATCTGCTCTTCTCTCATGATAGATCCATTCAGAGGGGACATTATCTGCTCTTCTCTCATGGTAGATCCATTCAGAGGGACATTATCTGCTCTTCTCTCATGGTAGATCCATTCAGAGGGACATTATCTGCTCTTCTCTCATGGTAGATCCATTCAGAGGGACATTATCTGCTCTTCTCTCATGATAGATCCATTCAGAGGGACATTATCTGCTCTTCTCTCATGGTAGATCCATTCAGAGGGACATTATCTGCTCTTCTCTCATGATAGATCCATTCAGAGGGACATTATAGCTGCTCTTCTCTCATGGTAGATCCATTCAGAGGGACATTATCTGCTCTTCTCTCATGGTAGATCCATTCAGAGGGACATTATCTGCTCTTCTCTCATGGTAGATCCATTCAGAGGGACATTATCTGCTCTTCTCTCATGGTAGATCCATTCAGAGGGACATTATCTGCTCTTCTCTCATGGTAGATCCATTCAGAGGGACATTATCTGCTCTTCTCTCATGGTAGATCCATTCAGAGGGACATTATCTGCTCTTCTCTCATGGTAGATCCATTCAGAGGGACATTATCTGCTCTTCTCTCATGGTAGATCCATTCAGAGGGACATTATCTGCTCTTCTCTCATGGTAGATCCATTCAGAGGGACATTATCTGCTCTTCTCTCATGGTAGATCCAGTCAGAGGGACATTATCTGCTCTTCTCTCATGGTAGATCCGTTCAGAGGGACATTATAGCTGCTCTTCTCTCATGGTAGATCCATTCAGAGGGACATTATCTGTTAACAGATCATCATTCAGGGCGGCGGGAACCCCCTTTGGTGTTTTAAGCATTATATTATACTTTATTAGCTATTGAAAAAATAGCAGATCTACAAGCTGCTCATTGTGGAAACAACGCATTTTCAGATGTGGGTCGGCAGGCCAAATACATAATGCTGGAGGCTCCTCCACGTGAAAATGTTTGAGAACGACTGACAAAGAAAACCGTTAGGATTTAGAAGACATTTCTTTTTAATTTCGACGTCGTCAGGCTCTGACCTGAGATCAGACCTGAGATCAGATTAAAAAAAATGTCTTCTACATCCTGACAGTTTTCTGAAAAAGCTATGTTTCTATGTCAGTCGTTCTTCGATTTTTCGAAAATAGCAGACCTACAAGCTTCATAGCGCGCCACTCGGTGGCGCGCTATGAGCTTGTAGATCTGCTATTTTTCAATAGCTAAAGCATTACATAATGCTATAACACCAAAAGGGGTTCCCGTCCAGAACGGGTCAAAGGCGGCTCACCTGCGGGCGGCCTGGCGGGGATGCTCATGCCCAGCGTGGCGCTCCATCGGCTCCAGAGGTCGCTGTTGCGCGAGCGGCATCGAACCCGCAGCACGTAGTCCCCCGCGGGCAGGCCCAGCAGCTCCACGTGCGGCTCGCGCAGACGCGGCTTCACCTGGGCGAGGGAGAGAGGGAGAGTTCAAAAGTTACAGTTCTTCCCATAGGTTTGGGAGGATATGGGGTCCATTCGTTCAGAGTCTGAACCCGTCTCTGCTTGGGGATGAGTGAGGTCTGCTGGACTGTTGTTGTAAAAGTATCTTATACTGTGATTGTATGGATCGTATTGTATTTTATTGGATTATGGATGTATCATGTACCTATGATTGTTGATAGGATGTTGTGTACTGCTGTTTAGTCTGTTTTTTTGTCTGCCTTTTATTTTTTCAACTTTTACTGATTGTTGTATTTAAGGTTTGTTTGTCTTGTTTTCTGTTGTCCTTTTTCTTTGGGGTGAAAATTCAATGTGTTTTTCTTTTTACTCTTTTATGTCATCATTGTGGGGTTTATTTAAGAGAAGCTGTCAATGCCACCATTTATTATTTGTCAAACTCAGTATTTAAATAATGCTTCTGTGAAAAAAAACAATAAAAAAGTTACAGTTTAATCACTGGCGCAGAACATGGTGTAGCACAGAGGCTATATACATAATGTCATTGAGACATATTCACATATACACTCATAGTCAGGATGTGGGGAAGAATGGAAGCAGGCCTTATACAATTTACAATGTAGGCATTTAGCAGACGCTCTTAATCCAGAGCGACTTACATTAAGCAAGAACAACCTTTTAAGTTGACTACCCTGGAGCCTGAGGCTATATTCTTTAAAATTACAAACCCGGTGAATATAATTTGTTTCAATAAATGAGCGCCAGATCCTGGGCTCAAACCTATTTTCTGCCCGTCTGTCTCTTGTTGATGGTATCAATCCTCACAATATATATATATATATATATATATATATATATATATATATATATATATATATATATATATATATATATATATATATATATATACACTGTAGGAATGTACAATGTAGGTGCTCTGGGTGGGACTGCAAAGTACTGGAATTACTGGGGATTTGTTTTTATTAAAGCACTCGACATGTGTCCTTCTCGTCTGAGAGCCTATTAGAATACTGCGTTGTTTAACAGTTAACCCATTAAGATTCTACAAAATGTCTCCTGGACGTTTTCTGAGAAATAGTATCGGCGGTGCTCAAACCTTTTCATGGCAAGGACCCCCCAGAAGGACCCCCCAGAATTATCTGTGTTTGGCCGCGGATCCCCATCTGAAGTTATTTTGTTCCAGTGACGGACCGCCCCCAGAAGCAAAGAATATAGACTAATTATTAAAAGTTGTTTTGGTGGAAGAGAGGCCCAAGTGTCATCATCTAGATCAGTGGTTCCCAAACCTCTTCATGTCAAGGACCCCCAAATCAACATTTATCAGGCCACGGACCCCCCATTTGAAAACATTATGCCAGTGACCCCGATAAGGGAGGAGTTTTACAGCTCTAGCAGTGATTCCGAAACACATTAATTTCATGGACCCACCCAGTTTCACACGCATTATGCCACGGACCCCCGATTTAATGGCATTTCTATCTCTGGGAACCCAATTTATATTGTAAAAACCACTGTTAATTTAACTCTGAGAGGTTTCTATCTCTAATTGAGCTAGGTACTTCCCTCAAGTACCCCTAGGGGTCCCCACTCTGGAAACCCATGATCATTCTAGACTATCAGTGCCTCTGCAGGCCAGCTGAGGTTTCTGGGCTCTGTGGTCTTGTGTGGAGGAGTCAACCATAGGGAGTCAACCGGTGTCCGTTAGAGGTGTGTGTGTGTGTGTGTGTGTGTGTGTGTGTGTGTACGGTTACAATAATAACAATTAAATAAACCAATTATAGCAAAAATGAGGGAGGTGGTGGGTCAGTTCAGAACAATAATCACTACAGAAATCAGTAAATAAGCTTAACTGTGATTTATTAACTCAAAACAAAATAAAGTTTTCGAATAACAAAATAGTTGTGTGGAGGGAGGAGTCAACCATAGATAGTGTTGAGGGGAATCTCATCCACTGCTCCTCTCTCTCTCAGTGACTCTATCTTTATATTTATCTACTTTACCTTTACTGTATCTGTATCTTTATATTTATCTACTTTACATTTACTGTATCTGTATCTTTATATTTATCTACTTTATCTTTACTGTATCTGTATCTTTATATTTATCTACTTTACATTTACTGTATCTGTATCTTTATATTTATCTACTTTATCTTTACTGTATCTTTATATTTATCTACTTTACCTTTACTGTATCTGTATCTTTATATTTATCTACTTTATATTTACTGTATCTGTATCTTTATATTTATCTACTTTACATTTACTGTATCTGTATCTTTATATTTATCTACTTTACATTTACTGTATCTGTATCTTTATATTTATCTACTTTATATTTACTGTATCTGTATCTTTATATTTATCTACTTTACATTTACTGTATCTGTATCTTTATATTTATCTACTTTACATTTACTGTATCTGTATCTTTATATTTATCTACTTTATCTTTACTGTATCTGTATCTTTATATTTATCTACTTTATCTTTACTGTATCTGTATCTTTATATTTATCTACTTTATCTTTACTGTATCTGTATCTTTATATTTATCTACTTTATCTTTACTGTATCTGTATCTTTATATTTATCTACTTTATCTTTACTGTATCTGTATCTTTATATTTATCTACTTTATCTTTACTGTATCTGTATCTTTATATTTATCTACTTTATCTTTACTGTATCTGTAACTTTATATTTATCTACTTTATCTTTACTGTATCTTTATATTTATCTACTTTATCTTTACTGTATCTGTATCTTTATATTTATCTACTTTATCTTTACTGTATCTGTATCTTTATATTTATCTACTTTATCTTTACTGTATCTGTATCTTTATATTTATCTACTTTATCTTTACTGTATCTGTATCTTTATATTTATCTACTTTACATTTACTGTATCTGTATCTTTATATTTATCTACTTTATCTTTACTGTATCTGTATCTTTATATTTATCTACTTTATCTTTACTGTATCTGTATCTTTATATTTATCTACTTTACATTTACTGTATCTGTATCTTTATATTTATCTACTTTATCTTTACTGTATCTGTATCTTTATATTTATCTACTTTACCTTTACTGTATCTGTATCTTTATATTTATCTACTTTACATTTACTGTATCTGTATCTTTATATTTATCTACTTTATCTTTACTGTATCTGTATCTTTATATTTATCTACTTTATCTTTACTGTATCTGTATCTTTATATTTATCTACTTTATCTTTACTGTATCTGTATCTTTATATTTATCTACTTTATATTTACTGTATCTGTATCTTTATATTTATCTACTTTACATTTACTGTATCTGTATCTTTATATTTATCTACTTTATATTTACTGTATCTGTATCTTTATATTTATCTACTTTACATTTACTGTATCTGTATCTTTATATTTATCTACTTTATATTTACTGTATCTGTATCTTTATATTTATCTACTTTATATTTACTGTATCTGTATCTTTATATTTATCTACTTTACATTTACTGTATCTGTATCTTTATATTTATCTACTTTACATTTACTGTATCTGTATCTTTATATTTATCTACTTTACATTTACTGTATCTTTATATTTATCTACTTTACCTTTACTGTATCTGTATCTTTATATTTATCTACTTTATCTTTACTGTATCTTTATATTTATCTACTTTATCTTTACTGTATCTGTATCTTTATATTTATCTACTTTATCTTTACTGTATCTTTATATTTATCTACTTTATCTTTACTGTATCTGTAACTTTATATTTATCTACTTTATCTTTACTGTATCTTTATATTTATCTACTTTATCTTTACTGTATCTGTATCTTTATATTTATCTACTTTATATTTACTGTATCTGTATCTTTATATTTATCTACTTTACATTTACTGTATCTGTATCTTTATATTTATCTACTTTATATTTACTGTATCTGTATCTTTATCTTTATCTACTTTACCTTTACTGTATCTGTATCTTTATATTTATCTACTTTACATTTACTGTATCTTTATATTTATCTACTTTACCTTTACTGTATCTGTATCTTTATATTTATCTACTTTATCTTTACTGTATCTTTATATTTATCTACTTTACCTTTACTGTATCTGTATCTTTATATTTATCTACTTTACCTTTACTGTATCTGTATCTTTATATTTATCTACTTTACCTTTACTGTATCTGTATATTTATCTACTTTATCTTTACTGTATCTGTATCTTTATATTTATCTACTTTACCTTTACTGTATCTGTATCTTTATATTTATCTACTTTACATTTACTGTATCTGTATCTTTATATTTATCTACTTTATCTTTACTGTATCTGTATCTTTATATTTATCTACTTTATCTTTACTGTATCTGTATCTTTATATTTATCTACTTTATCTTTACTGTATCTGTATCTTTATATTTATCTACTTTATCTTTACTGTATCTGTATCTTTATATTTATCTACTTTACCTTTACTGTATCTGTATCTTTATATTTATCTACTTTACCTTTACTGTATCTGTATCTTTATATTTATCTACTTTATCTTTACTGTATCTGTATCTTTATATTTATCTACTTTACCTTTACTGTATCTGTATCTTTATATTTATCTACTTTATCTTTACTGTATCTGTATCTTTATATTTATCTACTTTATCTTTACTGTATCTGTATCTTTATATTTATCTACTTTACATTTACTGTATCTGTATCTTTATATTTATCTACTTTATCTTTACTGTATCTGTATCTTTATATTTATCTACTTTATCTTTACTGTATCTGTATCTTTATATTTATCTACTTTATCTTTACTGTATCTGTATCTTTATATTTATCTACTTTATCTTTACTGTATCTGTATCTTTATATTTATCTACTTTATCTTTACTGTATCTGTATCTTTATATTTATCTACTTTATCTTTACTGTATCTGTATCTTTATATTTATCTACTTTATCTTTACTGTATCTGTATCTTTATATTTATCTACTTTATCTTTACTGTATCTGTATCTTTATATTTATCTACTTTATCTTTACTGTATCTGTATCTTTATATTTATCTACTTTATCTTTACTGTATCTGTATCTTTATATTTATCTACTTTATATTTACTGTATCTGTATCTTTATATTTATCTACTTTATCTTTACTGTATCTGTATCTTTATATTTATCTACTTTATCTTTACTGTATCTGTATCTTTATATTTATCTACTTTACCTTTACTGTATCTGTATCTTTATATTTATCTACTTTATCTTTACTGTATCTGTAACTTTATATTTATCTACTTTATCTTTACTGTATCTTTATATTTATCTACTTTATCTTTACTGTATCTGTATCTTTATATTTATCTACTTTATCTTTACTGTATCTGTATCTTTATATTTATCTACTTTATCTTTACTGTATCTGTATCTTTATATTTATCTACTTTATCTTTACTGTATCTGTATCTTTATATTTATCTACTTTACCTTTACTGTATCTGTATCTTTATATTTATCTACTTTATCTTTACTGTATCTGTAACTTTATATTTATCTACTTTATCTTTACTGTATCTTTATATTTATCTACTTTATCTTTACTGTATCTGTATCTTTATATTTATCTACTTTATCTTTACTGTATCTGTATCTTTATATTTATCTACTTTATCTTTACTGTATCTGTATCTTTATATTTATCTACTTTATCTTTACTGTATCTGTATCTTTATATTTATCTACTTTATCTTTACTGTATCTGTATCTTTATATTTATCTACTTTATCTTTACTGTATCTGTATCTTTATCTTTATCTACTTTACCTTTACTGTATCTGTATCTTTATATTTATCTACTTTATCTTTACTGTATCTGTATCTTTATCTACTTTATCTTTACAGTATCTGTATCTTTATATTTATCTACTTTATCTTTACTGTATCTGTATCTTTATATTTATCTACTTTATCTTTACTGTATCTGTATCTTTATATTTATCTACTTTATCTTTACTGTATCTGTATCTTTATATTTATCTACTTTATCTTTACTGTATCTTTATATTTATCTACTTTATCTTTACTGTATCTGTATCTTTATATTTATCTACTTTATCTTTACTGTATCTGTATCTTTATATTTATCTACTTTACCTTTACTGTATCTGTATCTTTATATTTATCTACTTTATCTTTACTGTATCTGTATCTTTATATTTATCTACTTTACCTTTACTGTATCTGTATCTTTATATTTATCTACTTTATATTTACTGTATCTGTATCTTTATATTTATCTACTTTATCTTTACTGTATCTTTATATTTATCTACTTTACCTTTACTGTATCTGTATCTTTATATTTATCTACTTTACATTTACTGTATCTGTATCTTTATATTTATCTACTTTATCTTTACTGTATCTGTATCTTTATATTTATCTACTTTACCTTTACTGTATCTGTATCTTTATATTTATCTACTTTATCTTTACTGTATCTGTATCTTTATATTTATCTACTTTACCTTTACTGTATCTGTATCTTTATATTTATCTACTTTATATTTACTGTATCTGTATCTTTATATTTATCTACTTTATCTTTACTGTATCTTTATATTTATCTACTTTACCTTTACTGTATCTGTATCTTTATATTTATCTACTTTATCTTTACTGTATCTGTATCTTTATATTTATCTACTTTACATTTACTGTATCTGTATCTTTATATTTATCTACTTTATCTTTACTGTATCTGTATCTTTATATTTATCTACTTTATCTTTACTGTATCTGTATCTTTATATTTATCTACTTTATATTTACTGTATCTGTATCTTTATATTTATCTACTTTATCTTTACTGTATCTTTATATTTATCTACTTTACATTTACTGTATCTGTATCTTTATATTTATCTACTTTACATTTACTGTATCTGTATCTTTATATTTATCTACTTTATCTTTACTGTATCTGTATCTTTATATTTATCTACTTTACCTTTACTGTATCTGTATCTTTATATTTATCTACTTTATCTTTACTGTATCTGTATCTTTATATTTATCTACTTTACATTTACTGTATCTGTATCTTTATATTTATCTACTTTATCTTTACTGTATCTGTATCTTTATATTTATCTACTTTATCTTTACTGTATCTGTATCTTTATATTTATCTACTTTATCTTTACTGTATCTGTATCTTTATATTTATCTACTTTATCTTTACTGTATCTGTATCTTTATATTTATCTACTTTATCTTTACTGTATCTGTATCTTTATATTTATCTACTTTATCTTTACTGTATCTGTATCTTTATATTTATCTACTTTACCTTTACTGTATCTGTATCTTTATATTTATCTACTTTATCTTTACTGTATCTGTATCTTTATATTTATCTACTTTATCTTTACTGTATCTGTATCTTTATATTTATCTACTTTATCTTTACTGTATCTGTATCTTTATATTTATCTACTTTATATTTACTGTATCTGTATCTTTATATTTATCTACTTTATCTTTACTGTATCTGTATCTTTATATTTATCTACTTTACATTTACTGTATCTGTATCTTTATATTTATCTACTTTATATTTACTGTATCTGTATCTTTATATTTATCTACTTTATCTTTACTGTATCTGTATCTTTATATTTATCTACTTTATCTTTACTGTATCTGTATCTTTATATTTATCTACTTTATCTTTACTGTATCTGTATCTTTATATTTATCTACTTTACATTTACTGTATCTGTATCTTTATATTTATCTACTTTATATTTATCTACTTTACATTTACTGTATCTGTATCTTTATATTTATCTACTTTACATTTACTGTATCTGTATCTTTATATTTATCTACTTTACATTTACTGTATCTGTATCTTTATATTTATCTACTTTACATTTACTGTATCTGTATCTTTATATTTATCTACTTTATCTTTACTGTATCTGTATCTTTATGAGAACAACCAGAATCCTGTGAATCTGAGAATTCATTCATGTATGTGAACCTTGTTATCTGTTCTGATGAAAGCATTCTGTTAGAAGGTCAAGGTCGTGCAGTGACTCAGTGAGACCCTTGTTATCTCTTCTGATGAAAGCATTCTGTTAGAAGGTCAAGGTCGTGCAGTGACTCAGTGAGACCCTTGTTATCTCTTCTGATGAAAGCATTCTGTTAGAAGGTCAAGGTCGTGCAGTGACTCAGTGAGACCCTTGTTATCTCTTCTGATGAAAGCATTCTGTTAGAAGGTCAAGGTCGTGCAGTGACTCAGTGAGACCCTTGTTGTCGTCGTTGTTGCTTCCTATATTATGATTTAGATTAAATATTATAATATTATGCTTCATGTATTCCCATCACTCCCTTCAGCCATTGGTTGCTGTTCAACCTTTTTCAGATTAGCGCCACATTTTCACGATTTCTGTAAAATAGCTAACGTATATAAAATAATGGTGGTTAAGCGCTTACAGTAAGTGACACAGGTGCGTTCCAGCCAGGTCTTGGGTTATCAGTTAAACAAGCAGCAACTAGGCCCTAGAAGTCGCATCTTTTGGGCTTGTTGCTTTTTGTCAGGTGACAAATCTTGCCCATCTCCCATGCCCGCCTGCCCTCCAGCCCGCCCATACCTTCCAGTTGTCGGGGTTCTGGGGGTTCTGGGCGACGTGTCGGTACTGCAGCTCGTAGAGCAGGGTGATCCAGTCGTACTGCAGGGCGGACGGGACCGGGTAGGTCCAGGAGAGACGCGCCGTGTGGCCCACCTCGTCCCCACCGGCCTCCATCAGGCTGTAGCTCAGGTTCACCGGAGCCTCCATCTGCACTGTGGCCACACATACACACACACACACACACACACACACACACACACACACACACACACACACACACACACACACACACACACTTTAACGCATTTTGACCTGGGAACGATTCTGCAAATGTCTTCTTCTAAATCCTGACTGTTTTCTTGAAAAAAGCTATGTTTTGAACTATGTCAGTCGTTCTCAAACACTTTCATGTCACTTTTCACGATTCTTCGAAAAATATCAGACCTACAAGCTCGTAGCGCGCCACCGAGTGGCGCGCTACGAGCTTGTAGATCTGCTATTTTTCAATAGCTAAAGCATTACATAATGCCAACACCAAAAGGGGTTCCCGACCCAAAATGGTTTAAACATTTAGTTACAGTACATGTCCACATTATGGAGAAACATACAGGGACACAAATGTTACAGTAAATGGTACAGTTTGACTGCCCCCAATATGTGGCCACAGAAAGGATTTCAGCAAATTACTACCTTTTCACATCCGGTTTTCCCAGCTGGCTTTTAGTAGTTACTTTACTTTACAACAATGCATTTATACGTCTGTACTTCATATAACAACCTCACGGTCCACGTTTATGTCTGTACTTCATATAACAACCTCACGGTCCACGTTTATGTCTGTACTTCATATAACAACCTCACGGTCCACGTTTATGTCTGTACTTCATATAACAACCTCAGAAAAGAAAAGAAAAGAAAAGGAATGGAATGGAATGGAAAGAAATGGAAAGTAAAGAAATGAAATGGAAAGTAAAGAAAATAAATGGAAAGAAAAGAAAATAAATGGAAAGAAAAGAAAAGAAAATAAATGAAATGGAATGGAAAGAAATGAAAAGAAAAGTAAAGAAAATAAATGGAAAGAAAAGAAATGAAATGGAAAGTAAAGAAAATAAATGGAAAGAAAAGAAAATAAATGGAAAGAAAAGAAAAGAAAATAAATGAAATGGAATGGAAAGAAATGAAAAGAAAAGAATGGGTTTGTTGGGTGATGAATATAATGATTTATTTCAAGAAGTTGGTGAATGATGTCTAAAACTATAAGTGTACAAGCTCATATAGCGCGCCGGCGCGCTATGAGCTTGTAGATCTGCTATTTTTCAATAGCTAAAGCATAACCGTTAGTTTTTTTGCTAAGCCAATAAGCCTATAGCTCCAATGAGCCTGGACCGTGAGGGTCCACGTCCGACGTAACTTGTGCTGCTGGCTCAGCGGGAGGCGCGGAGCGGGCAGCCATCGATGGTTGTCTGGATCAAATGTTTGACCAAGCGAGAGAAGAATGTGATGTTTCCCGCCGAGTGCAATTCACCGGAAGCGCACACAGTTGTTCACATTTAACGAGAAGTTCATGAGCACACACAGCATTATGTAGATGCACAAACAATCATTTTGGATTTGTTTACAAGCATTGTGGGGTTTGTTTACAAACAGTAGATGTTTGTTTAAAAAAAATGGGTTTGTTCACAAACATGTATTATGTTTACAAACATTTAGGGATTGTTTACAAACAGTTGACGTTTGTTTACACAATTTTGGGTTTATTTACAAACGTTGTGGATTTATTTACAAATAGTTTGCATTTTGTGTTTGTTGGTAAACATTGTGTATTTGTTTATGAACATTTTGTTTGTTTACAGACATTTTGAGAGAGAGAGGCTGTGAGTCAATCACGGATACAGGAAGCATTGCCGTCTCCTCCAGAATGCACTGAACAGAAGGCTAACCCCATCAGCTCTCGGCTTATTGGACATATATATTCTCACAACTGGTTGATGGACATTACAGAGGCTAACAAATATGAGCACAGGCAGTTTACATCTGTAGCCATGAAGAGAGCAAAGGAATGCTTCTTCCAGACTGTGGTTGAATCATTGAAACATTATAGAACTTATTATGTCCTCAACTAATAGATCAACAATCCTGTCGTGCCTTTACAGTAGCAATGTGCATTTCCTTAACCCAGGAGTTTGTTTTACAATTAGTTTTACTCTGCAGCATCTTTTAATGCGCTCGGATCGCCGCAAACAAACTGCCATTGTGTGTGTTGTGTAAGACCAGATCGGGCAATTCCTGCTTTACATTTCAATAAACGAGCAGAAAAGCACACACATCCAAAATGTAAAATGCCAGGTGCAGCGCAGAAGCAAACATCACAGTGCTGGGTCACACCAAGTTTGAACTTTCATTTGTTTGTAGTGCCAGTCAAATGTTTGTAGAAATAAATGTTCCCACTGTAGCCCCGCTGTGCTACGAAACCTGATGTATAGATTTATGTGCAGGTTTAACAGACTCTGAGAGCAGCATCATCGTTATTATTAAACCTGATGTATAGATTTATGTGCAGGTTTAACAGACTCTGAGAACAGCATCATTGTTATTATTAAACCTGATGTATAGATTTATGTGCAGGTTTAACAGACTCTGAGAACAGCATCATTGTTATTATTAAACCTGATGTATAGATTTATGTGCAGGTTTAACAGACTCTGAGAGCAGCATCATCGTTATTATTAAACCTGATGTATAGATTTATGTGCAGGTTTAACAGACTCTGAGAGCAGCATCATCGTTATTATTAAACCTGATGTATAGATTTATGTGCAGGTTTAACAGACTCTGAGAACAGCATCATTGTTATTATTAAACCTGATGTATAGATTTATGTGCAGGTTTAACAGACTCTGAGAACAGCATCATTGTTATGATTAAACCTGATGTATAGATTTATGTGCAGGTTTAACAGACTCTGAGAACAGCATCATCGTTATTATTAAACCTGATGTATAGATTTATGTGCAGGTTTAACAGACTCTGAGAGCAGCATCATCGTTATTATTAAACCTGATGTATAGATTTATGTGCAGGTTTAACAGACTCTGAGAACAGCATCATCGTTATTATTAAACCTGATGTATAGATTTATGTGCAGGTTTAACAGACTCTGAGAACAGCATCATCGTTATTATTAAACCTGATGTATAGATTTATGTGCAGGTTTAACAGACTCTGAGAGCAGCATCATCGTTATTATTAAACCTGATGTATAGATTTATGTGCAGGTTTAACAGACTCTGAGAGCAGCATCATCGTTATTATTAAACCTGATGTATAGATTTATGTGCAGGTTTAACAGACTCTGAGAGCAGCATCATCGTTATTATTAAACCTGATGTATAGATTTATGTGCAGGTTTAACAGACTCTGAGAGCAGCATCATCGTTATTATTAAACCTGATGTATAGATTTATGTGCAGGTTTAACAGACTCTGAGAGCAGCATCATCGTTATTATTAAACCTGATGTATAGATTTATGTGCAGGTTTAACAGACTCTGAGAGCAGCATCATCGTTATTATTAAACCTGATGTATAGATTTATGTGCAGGTTTAACAGACTCTGAGAGCAGCATCATCGTTATTATTAAACCTGATGTATAGATTTATGTGCAGGTTTAACAGACTCTGAGAGCAGCATCATCGTTATTATTAAACCTGATGTATAGATTTATGTGCAGGTTTAACAGACTCTGAGAGCAGCATCATCGTTATTATTAAACCTGATGTATAGATTTATGTGCAGGTTTAACAGACTCTGAGAGCAGCATCATCGTTATTATTAAACCTGATGTATAGATTTATGTGCAGGTTTAACAGACTCTGAGAACAGCATCATCGTTATTATTAAACCTGATGTATAGATTTATGTGCAGGTTTAACAGACTCTGAGAACAGCATCATCGTTATTATTAAACCTGATGTATAGATTTATGTGCAGGTTTAACAGACTCTGAGAACAGCATCATCGTTATTATTAAACCTGATGTATAGATTTATGTGCAGGTTTAACAGACTCTGAGAACAGCATCATTGTTATTATTAAACCTGATGTATAGATTTATGTGCAGGTTAACAGACTCTGAGAACAGCATCATCGTTATTATTAAACCTGATGTATAGATTTATGTGCAGGTTTAACAGACTCTGAGAACAGCATCATCGTTATTATTAAACCTGATGTATAGATTTATGTGCAGGTTAACAGACTCTGAGAACAGCATCATCGTTATTATTAAACCTGATGTATAGATTTATGTGCAGGTTTAACAGACTCTGAGAACAGCATCATTGTTATGATTAAACCTGATGTATAGATTTATGGGCAGGTTTAACAGACTCTGAGAACAGCATCATCGTTATTATTAAACCTGATGTATAGATTTATGTGCAGGTTTAACAGACTCTGAGAACAGCATCATTGTTATGATTAAACCTGATGTATAGATTTATGGGCAGGTTTAACAGACTCTGAGAACAGCATCATCGTTATTATTAAACCTGATGTATAGATTTATGTGCAGGTTTAACAGACTCTGAGAGCAGCATCATTGTTATTATTAAACCTGATGTATAGATTTATTTGTTTGTTTGTTTATGCTTTGTTTATTTTATTTATAGTTTGTTTACTTTTGTGTTTTTATGTTTTATGTGTTCTGCCCTATATGGACCCCCCTGTGAGTGTCTTGAATAAAGTTTGAATTGAATTGAATATGACCTTGACCCAGTGTGTGGATGGAATTCTGTCATTACATTATATTTCACCCATTTGTCATCATCTTCCCCAAAGCCTGCCTTATTACGGAGGCTCCTAGGCTTTGAAACGTCCTTCCTGATGAGCAAACGCTTCAAAAGAATCAGTAACTTCTTTCAAATCTGTTCTGAGAACTCATTTCTACGTTAAGTCCTTCTTTTGATCTTCTTGCCATTGTGTTGTATCGATTGTATTTATTTGTATCTCTAATGTTTATCATGTAAAGCACGTTGGAAAAGTCCTATTCAATTAAATGCATTATCATCATCAAAGTCCTATTCAATTAAATGCATTATCATCATCACCATCTACTACATACATGGGCCCGGGGGACGCCAGGATTTGAATTCACTATATATATATTCACTATATATATTCACTATATATATATTCAACAAAAATAGCCGTTCTCCAAGCTCAAAACGTGTCGCGCTGCGACGCGTTTTGAGCATGTAGATCGGCTATTTTTGCTAAGACAGTAATATGCAATGTGGCCCCTCTGGAGTGAGTGTGGATCTATAGTGGCCCTCTGGAGTGAGTGTGGATCTATAGTGGCCCTCTGGAGTGAGTGTGGATCTATAGTGGCCCTCTGGAGTGAGTGTGGAACTATAGTGGCCCCTCTGGAGTGAGAGTGGAACTATAGTGGCCCTCTGGAGTGAGTGTGGATCTATAGTGGCCCTCTGGAGTGAGTGTGGAACTATAGTGGCCCTCTGGAGTGAGAGTGGAACTATAGTGGCCCTCTGGAGTGAGTGTGGAACTATAGTGGCCCCTCTGGAGTGAGTGTGGATCTATAGTGGCCCTCTGGAGTGAGTGTGGAACTATAGTGGCCCCTCTGGAGTGAGTGTGGAACTATAGTGGCCCCTCTGGAGTGAGTGTGGAACTATAGTGGCCCCTCTGGAGTGAGTGTGGGACTATAGTGGCCCCTCTGGGGTGAGTGTGGGACTATAGTGGCCCCTCTGGAGTGAGTGTGGAACTACAGTGGACCTCTCCACGGTCAAAGTTGCCCACCCCTGATCCACTATGATCATGTCATGGTCCCTTACCAATGTCTGCCACGTCCAGGCAGTGCTCATGGGAAGTGTAGTTCCACAGGGGCGTGATGGCGGTGACCGTCATGCAGTAGAGGGACCACACGGAGGTGTATCTCTTGTCAAAGTGACAGCTGTGGGGCCCCCCCGTCACGTAGTCGGGACACTCGTGCATGGGCTCCTTTCTGCTGCAGAGGGAAAAACAGAATAAAACAAACGCGAAAGGGCCTTTCTGTGTGGAGTTTGCATGTTCTCCCCGTGTCCCCTAGGGTAGGTACCCTCACATGTTCTCCCCGTGTCCCCTAGGGTAGGTACCCTCACAAAAAACATGCAGTAATCCTGGTCTCTAAACTGCCTCCCCCTGGCCAGCAGGGGCGCCTGATGGAGGGGAAAGGAACTGGTTGGAATAACGTGTTCCTTCCACGCGCTATACGTCCAACCAGGGAAACTCCCCCCTGTCAGGTGTAAAGGAGCAACTTGGACACTCAGGCATGAAGGAAGCATGAGTTCAAGTCCGTTGCTCTCCCCTTGTCCCCCATATAATATGGGGACTAGGTTGGTCTCCCCTTGTCCCCCATATATGGGGACTAGGTTGGTCTCCCCTTGTCCCCCATATATGGGGACTAGGTTGCTCTCCCCTTGTCCCCCATATATGGGGACTAGGTTGGTCTCCCCTTGTCCCCCATATATGGGGACTAGGTTGGTCTCCCCTTGTCCCCCATATATGGGGACTAGGTTGCTCTCCCCTTGTCCCCCATATATGGGGACTAGGTTGGTGGAGGGTGTGTAGAGCCCAGGATCACAGTAGATGATTTGACACAGGGGTGAAAAATGTGTTACAAAATCGTGGGATAAAAAAATATATAAAAAAATATATATAATAATAAAACAAACGCACACGCCTGACTAAAGGACCGGGGGCACTTCAAAGACCCAGAGAGATTGGAAGGGCTTGATTCGTCACTCAACACGTGTTGGTGTGACATTCTCTGCAGACTGTGCTATAGGTAATATGTTGGTGTGACATTCTCTGCAGACTGTGCTATAGGTAATATGTTGGTGTGACATTCTCTGCAGACTGTGCTATAGGTAATATGTTGGTGTGACATTCTCTGCAGACTGTGCTATAGGTAATATGTTGGTGTGACATTCTCTGCAGACTGTGCTATAGGTAATATGTTGGTGTGACATTCTCTGCAGACTGTGCTATAGGTAATATGTTGGTGTGACATTCTCTGCAGACTGTGCTATAGGTAATAAAAAAACAACACAATACAGTACAGGTTCAAACCAACAGTGGTTCCCTAATCCCTATGGAGACACAAAGAGTCTCCTTTCTGTCTCCATAGGGAGTATAGAGAGCTATAGGCTTATTGGCTTAGCAAAAAAAAAAACTAACGGTTATGCTTTAGCTATTGAAAAATAGCAGATCTACAAGCACTCACCGAGTGGCGCGCTATATGAGCTTGTACACTTATAGTTTTAGACATCATTCACCAACTTCTTGAAAGAAATCATTATATTCATCACCCAACAAATCGTATTATGTGTAATCAGATCACCAAATTACACTAACAGTCTAATCTGACCAGGCAATCCTGGCTGACCCCGGGCAGGCAGGGGCCAGGGGCCCCTTGCCCTTTATCCACCAAATCCTGGCCGACCCCAGCCGGGGGGGGGGGGGGGGGGGGAAGGGGCCCCTTGAGGCCCTTATCGACCAAATCAGTCGTACTACGGCCTCATCCGTTCAGCTCCGAGACGAGACGGATGCCGGAGAGCGATGAAGGGGTCGAGAATGTGATCCAATTCATGCCAATTACCCCACGGCATGTTGTTGTGGCGCCTGGTGGCGCCTCCTCACGGCAGACGGGCACGTCTCCGACGCCATGTGAGACACGGACCGGACGCACCGACGCCACCACGGGGGTCAGCTCCAGTTCAAAGAGCTGCACGGGAACTTTAACCCGTTCTGACCTGAGATCAGATTCATACGAGGTTTCCACTGGACACACACTGGTCTGATTAACCCATTCTGACCTGAGATCAGATCCATACGAGGTTTCCACTGGACACACACTGGTCTGATTATAACCCCCTTCTGACCTGAGATCAGATCCATACGAGGTTTCCACTGGACACACACTGGTCTGATTAACCCCATTCTGACCTGAGATCAGATTCTAAAAATGTCAGTCGTTCTTCGATTTTTCAAAAATAGCAGATCTACAAGCTCGTAGCGCGCCACCGAGTGGCGCGCTATGAGCTTGTAGATCTGCTATTTTTCAATAGCTAAAAAGCATAACATGATGCGAACACCAAAACGGGTTCCCGTTCAGAATGGGTTAACCCATTTTGGGGGCGGGAACCCCTTTTGGTGTTATAGCATTATGTTATGCTTTAGCTATTGGAAAATAGCAGACCTATACAAGCTCTAGCGCGCCACCGAGTGGCGCGCTATGAGCTTGTAGATCTGCTATTTTTTTGAAAAATCGAAGAACGACTGACACAGAAACGTAGCTTTTTCAGAAAACTGTCAGGATGTAGAAGACATTTTTATAATCTGATCTCAGGTCAGAATTTAAAGACGTAGTGAAATGAAAAGTATGCTTTCACACATTTAGAGCATCATATCGGCATGCAGGGGACATTTACATTTTTGTGGATTTTAGATCAAAAAGTCCATACAAATGCCATTGTAATTACTTCCTTTGAATTAAATCAAATCAAAATCTACAAAGTGACTATAGTAACTGAAGTTTTCAAATAAATGTAGTGGAATATTTGCCTCTCTGAGATGTAGTGGAGTAAAGAAGTAAAGGTATTGGAAAGTACAAATACCTCAAAATTGTACTTAACTGGAGATTAATTTACCGTTGAAATCGATGCCATGTTTTAAAGGTTTTAGCTAACGGTCGATCGAACCCACCTAAAAACGGCCACGCAGTCTTTATGTGCATTATGGCAGTGGGTCCAGGGACCCCCAGGGGTACCTGAGGGAGTTCCAGGGGGTCCCCAGCTAAGTTACAGTTTAGCTGGGGACCCCCAAATGGACCCTAATGGGTAAAATAACATTGATTTTACAATATAAATTGGGGGTTGGCCAGAGATAGAAATGCCATTAAATGGGGGTCCGTAGACGAATGCGTGTCAAACTGGGGGTCCTTAAAATTAAACGGGTTGAGAATCCCTGGCATATCTCTTCAAATGGGGGTCCATGGGCTAATTAGTGTCAATGTTGGGGGTCCCTGACATGAAAAGGTTTGGGCATTATGCATTATGGCTCATAATCTGCTCAAAATGCGATATTCGGGGCTCGATTAGAACAGAATTTGACAAAAACTATAATTGCTTGGACGATCCACTCGCTGCACTCCTATGAAAAAGCTACCGGATGTTTACTCCTGTTTGAACCGGAAGTGATCGTCGGCCTTTGTGGCCGTTTTGTCAAAAAACGTCTGGCACTTTTTATATAGCGCCACCTACTGCACCGGGGTGGCACTGAACCAGTTAAGTATACAGTGCTTAAGTTTTAATGTATACTCAGTTACTTTCCAACAGCAGCAGCACGTACTCTATGGAGTAGGTGAGCACGTAGGAGACGTTGTCTTCCACAGGACGCCCGGAAGAGGAGACGCTGTCCACAGGACGCCCGGAGGAGGAGACGCTGTCCACAGGACGCCCGGAGGAGGAGACGCTGTCCACAGGACGCCCTGCAGAGGAGACGCTGTCCACAGGACGCCCTGCAGAGGAGACGCTGTCCACAGGACGCCCTGCAGAGGAGACGCTGTCCACAGGACGCCCGGAGGAGACGCTGTCCACAGGACGCCCGGAGGAGGAGACGTTGTCTTCCACAGGACGCCCGGAGGAGACGCTGTCCACAGGACGCCCTGCAGAGGAGACGTTGTCTTCCACAGGACGCCCGGAGGAGACGCTGTCCACAGGACGCCCGGAGGAGACGCTGTCCACAGGACGCCCTGCAGAGGAGACGCTGTCCACAGGACGCCCCCCAGAGGAGACGCTGTCCACAGGACGCCTAGAGGAGACGCTGTCCACAGGACGCCCAGAGGAGACGCTGTCCACAGGACGCCCGGAGGAGACGCTGTCCAGAGGACGCCACCAGCACGTGAAGTCCTCCATGTTTGGCGAGCGACAGTAGTAGACGTGGGGCCTCGTGGTCCTCGCCGTGGGGGGGGCGTTGGCGTCCTCTGTGAAACAAACGTAACCCGTTTTAGATTTTTAACGAGGACGAGGATTCTATACACACAAAAATGCATGGCTTCTAAATCCTGAAGGTTTTCTGAAAAACCATCCGTTTCTGTGTCAGTGGTTTTCAAACTTTATTTCGTGTGTCAAAGGACTCGCCGACCCCCATGTGAAAATATGTCGTTCCAGGGACCCCCCAGAAGCAAATATTTGAGTTAAAAACATTTGCTCTGAAAGGATATATATATATATATATATATATTCAAAGATTTGCGCCACAATTTCACGATTTCTCAAAGAAAGCAGATCTACAAGCTCGCTATGAGCTTGTAGATCTAGATCTGCTATTTTTCAATAACTAGTATAACATAATGCTTAAAACACCAAAAGGGGTTCCCGTGCTGAATGGGTTAAAAAGGAGAACTCCACACCAGAGCAAACAGTCCTCAACCGGAGGTTGGCAGAATGCACTGGTGCCCATGCAGCTTTAATGATCTTAAATCCCTTTATTTTAGATCGGTTTTGAGTAATAGCACAACATAAACATTACAGAGACTTTAGTTGTCACTGTACAATACTGTAAAACAGTTGTCATGTTACACACATGTCTAAAAGTGCTGATATTTGCGCCGCCCTCGTTGAAAACAATGTATTTCAAACTCCATCTTGTCACTGTTCAGGCTGCATGAACAGAGCTCAGTTATCTGCCCCCTCAATGTCCTAACTCTGTCTTAATCTATGGCTCTGCTCCACGCCAAAACACATGGCAGTCAAAGAAGCTCAGGTTCTTCAAATGTGAGCACCTTGGGCTTGGTGGCAGATTTGGGCTGAGATTGCCCAAATGTGGAATCACGCGATATGTCATAGTTGCATCATAGACTGTTATAGTCTAGATATGTATGCACTTCATTTAGGAGAGAATATCTCAACGGTTCTCCCCCCTGCTCCGCTCCCTGCACTGGCTGGCTCCCGGTCGCTGCCCGCACGGAATACAAAACTCTGATGCTGGCATTCAAAGCAACCAAAGGTATGACTCCTCCATATCTTGCAAGCATGATTGAACCCTACAAACCCCCCACGCACGCTCAGAACGCAGGAAAGCTGGAAGTACCCTCACTAAAAAAACGCCGGGACAACAACGCTCCACACGTCCCAAACTCTTCTCCCTTCTGGCTCCAAAACTGTGGAATGCACTCAGTGTAATCAGAACTGCAGCAGCACTCCCAATCTTCCACCGTAGTCTGAAAACCCACCTTTTCAGACTCCATCATGGCCCGTAGCACTTACCCCAGCCCCTTAGATAGCACTTTTTAGACTTCGATAGCATTTGAAACAGACTTATAGCATGTCATGTAGTTGTAGACAGCTCAATAATTGCATTGCATGTAGTCCTAGCACTTCATAGTTGAAATAAAGAAAACGCCAGCACTTCATAGTACATATGTATATCATAGTATAGTATAGTTTATATGTATAGTGTCATTATATAGATATATGTTCTAGTTACGTTCTTAGCTTACGCATGTTTTCATGATAAATGCATTTTATATATGTGATTCTTGCCTAATGTAAGTCGCTCTGGATTAAGAGCGTCTGATAAATGCCTAAATTGAAAATAGTAAACTGTTCTGGGTTAATATATATAGTTGAAACATGGCTCTAACTTCTATACCGATATTCTAATATCTATACAGATATTCTCAAAATGTTCAGAACGCTCATGTTTGAATACTCAATAGACCTTAATGCACACGGCGGTCATCTTTCCACAAGTTAATGACAGGGTGGAAACTATAGCCGCAATTTGCCCCTGACCGCCCATACATCTAAAAAGACCTAAAAAAAAAAAAGTCCTATATCTAATTGTATTAAGTTATGTCAAACTTTGTAGCTGTACGAAAAGCCTGAATGATGCTCTTTCTATCTGCAAAGTGTTTGTTTCATAAAAATACAACATAGACATGTTAAATGAGCTACTCTATGTCAAGAAATCCCAGTGTCTTATTAATCATAACCATGTGATCCCCTTCTTTGTATCTTAGCATCTTATCTACCTTGGTTTTATACCTGTGTATACTGTATGTGATATGATATGATATGATACAGTACTTTATTGTCAGTTCACACTGAAATTTGTCTTGCGACACAGCAGCCAAGTATGCAGAACATATACAAAACACAAACAACAAGACAATTTACACACATAAAGACATGAGCAATATCCACCGCTTAGATTATCCTGCGGCTACTACATCTCCTGATTAAGTCTCAAGGTCGACTGGTGGACAAAGGACCTCTTTAGTCTGACCTTATTGTATGCTGGTACACCATATCTCCTTCCTGAGGGTAGCAGCAACCTATATTCTCCATACAACACATGCTTAGTATTAGAGGTGATATTCCTTGCTAACCTTAGGATGCTGTTATCATACGTGGATGTATAAAGTTTCTGAAGTCCAATCTTTGGAATGTATGTTGTGTGTATTGTTTTGTACTCAACCCATTGGTCTTATACCTGTGTTTGTACAGTATGTCTGGCCTCGTAGGGTAAGTTGGTGGGCCGGTGGGGAGGACTGGGAAAGGAGTTGTGGGAGAAAATGTAAAAAACAAAGAGTCGTATTCTCTTTCTGTGAAAATGGCATATGATGTCATACTCTTTGAATAAAATGTACTTTAAAAAAAAAAAGAAGAAATTCCAGTGTCAGAGTTTGGAAGCGCTCCCTTTCAGTAAGGCAGCATCCTGCTGCCTCCTGCATTATGTGCACATTCAAAACAGGGCCGTTGAGTGATTATTCAACGAGCGCTTCCAAACTCCAATACTTAGGGAAAAAAAGTCACCGGCAAGGAATTTCTTGACATAAAGTAACTCATAGACTCATGTCTACCGTGGATCTTTATGAAACAAACACTTTGCAGATAGAAAGAGGATAATTCAAGCTTTTCGTACAGCTGCAATGTTATAGGTTAGTTTGACATAATTTAATACAATTAGAGAGGACTATGTCTGTTTAGATGTATGGGCGGTCAATGGCAAATTGCGGCTATAGTTTCCACCCTGCCATTAACTTGTGGAAAGATGACCGCCGTGTGCATTAAGGTCTATTGAGTATTCAAACATGAGTATTCTGAACATTTTGAGCACTTCAGAATATCTGTAGCTCCAACGGTATATATATATATGGTGTTAGAGCCATGTTTTTTTTTTTTTTATATATATGTTTTTTTATCCCATGATTTTGTAACCCATTTTTCACCCCTGTGTCAATCATCTAATGTGATCCTGGGCTCTACACACCCTCCACCAACCTAGTCCCCATATATGGGGGACAAGGGGAGAGCAACGGACTTGAACTCATGCTTCCTTCATGCCTGAGTGTCCAAGTGTCTCCTTTACACCTGACAGGGGGGAGTTTCCCTGGTTGGACGTAGCGCGTGGAAGGAACACGTTATTCCAACCAGTTCCTTTCCCCTCCATCAGGCGCCCCGGGTGTGGTCATTTTTAATAGGGTGTGTGGTCATTTACGGGTATTTCGTTCCGGAGAGAGAATTAGCCATAGTTCCCCAAGTTGTTCGCGGTGGTCATATTAGAGAAGAACAGTTGAGATATTCTCTCCTAAATGAAGTGCACACCGTAGCCTGGTCCTCTACCATTAGCATGAAACCACGAGAGTGGCTTCCAAAGATTAAATTAGACTAAGTCTTAGTTGTTTTCCCCCCCTGTGCTCTCAACTGCGAGCCAAATCTCCCATCTGAGATAATAAGGTCATTAAGCTGAAATATGCCTAGAAGTCTAACGTGACAGTAAACTGTGAACGCATAACGAGGCCTATAATTCCATATTGCATGGAACTAATTCACGCCTGGCTTGGCGAAGCATATCCGTCACTAACGCTCACGTCTCCTCGCACTGAGAAGATGATGGAGATTGATTTGACACTCGGTTCAAATTAACCCATTCCGGACGGGAAAAACCCCCTTTTGTGTTTTAAGGATACTTTAGCTGTTGAGCTTGTAGATCCGCTATGTTTTGAAAATCTTGAAAATGATATCTTTGAATATTATATTCTTTCAGAGCGAACATTTTTAACTCAAATCTTTGCTTCTGGGGGGGGGGGGGGGGGGGGGGGGGGGGGGGGGGGGGGGGGGGAGGGGACGGACCCTGGAACAACATATGTGTCGGTGGCCAATTACATATCATTTTTGGGATCCTTGAAATTAAATAGTTTGAGCATCACTGATATACAAACATAGGGTTTTCAGAAACCGTCATGATTTAGGAGATTTGTTTTTAAATGTCAACGTCGGGCCACCGAGTGGCACGCTACGAGCTTATAGGTCTGCTATTTTTGAAAAAATCGAAGAACGACTGACATTTTTAGAATCTGATCTCAGGTCAGAATGGGTTCATCAGACCAGTGTGTTGTCCAGTGGAAACCTCGTATGAATCTGATCTCAGGTCAGAATGGGTTAACGGGCCGCTGTGATGCAGCGCAGCAAGAAAATCATTATTCGACCTCCAATCTAGACCCCAGTTTCAGACTCGACTATTAGCCGTTACAGAGCTAGCTTCTGTATACAGCAGAGACATCGTTCTAACACGGTACCAGGAAACACGGTACCAGCAAACACAGTACCAGAACCTGTACTTGCGACTCTGCACTGGCTGCCGGTGAGCGCCGGATGCGACTTTACATTTTTACCTAGAGAGCGCCGAAGTCCTGACGTAACTCGCTCATCCCGACGATTCCCCTGGTTCGCGGAAGTAATGTCTCTATGGAGAATAACATGGGGTGATCTTAACATCGTCTACTATAAGCGTTGTGGTCCAAACATAAACAAGCTGTCTCGGCGTTATTGTCAGGGAGGTGTCTCTGTATCGTTTGCAACAGTCAGTCACTCATATATGATACAGTCTGCTTCTAGCGAAAATCTAACTAATTCAGCAGCAGTAACATTAGCGTTTTCTCTCATTCAGTTGATTCTTCATATCCATATGAGTGAAGCGGGACGAACCTAGTCACCAGAGGTGGTCGGGCCTTCTCCGCCCGGGCACCCAGACTATGGAATGCTCTACCGGTGCATGTAAGACTAGCACCATCTGTGCCTGTATTTAAGGGGAGGCGGCCTTTTTTCCTACAGCATTCTAGCCGACTGGGGCAACGATCCGATCCGCAGGGGCAGGACATTCACTGCGATGCGAAAAAGCGATGGTCCGACATGCGCTGCTCCCGTGCTTGCGGTTAGGGTTAGGTTAGGATTGAGGTTTCGGATCAATATGCTGTCGGAAAAAAGACCTGCACCCGTATTTAAGTCACTTTTGAAAACTCACCTTTACACAGAATGTTTTATATTCTGCTTTATATAGGAGATTGTTCATTTTTTTAACTGCTGCTATTTTGTCTTCTTTTCTTTATGTTTCTAGTTTTTAAACTGCCCTTGATTATGATTTGCCATATTATGTTGTGTTTTTTTTTTAACCTTGTATACTGTACAGCACTTTGGAACCTTGCTCTGAAAGGTGCTTTATAAATAAAGTTCATTATCATTATCATTACTCTGGTCCGCTGAATAAATACTGATGTGTGAACAGGGTTGAAAACCACTGGACTAAAGTAAAGCCCACCACACACCGGCCCCGTCCGCCGCGTCGCCCGGCGCGCCGATAGAACACAGTTCTATTTTCCAGGCGGCGCCGCGCGGCAACGCGTCGCGCCACAGACGGTCGCAGACGGTGTGCGATGGGCTTAATACACACTGGACCATGATGTGTGAACAGGGTTGAATTAAACCACTGGACTAAAGTAATCCATACTGGACCATGATGTGTGAACAGGACTAAACCACTGGACTAAAGTAATACATACTGGACCATGATGTGTGAACAGGACTAAACCACTGGACTAAAGTAATACATACTGGACCATGATGTGTGAACAGGACTAAACCACTGGACTAAAGTAATACATACTGGACCATGATGTGTGAACAGGACTAAACCACTGGACTAAAGTAATACATACTGGACCATGATGTGTGAACAGGACTAAACCACTGGACTAAAGTAATACATACTGGACCATGATGTGTGAACAGGACTAAACCACTGGACTAAAGTAATCCATACTGGACCATGATGTGTGAACAGGACTAAACCACTGGACTAAAGTAATACATACTGGACCATGATGTGTGAACAGGACTAAACCACTGGACTAAAGTAATACATACTGGACCATGATGTGTGAACAGGACTAAACCACTGGACTAAAGTAATACATACTGGACCATGATGTGTGAACAGGACTAAACCACTGGACTAAAGTAATACATACTGGACCATGATGTGTGAACAGGACTAAACCACTGGACTAAAGTAATACATACTGGACCATGATGTGTGAACAGGACTAAACCACTGGACTAAAGTAATACATACTGGACCATGATGTGTGAACAGGACTAAACCACTGGACTAAAGTAATACATACTGGACCATGATGTGTGAACAGGACTAAACCACTGGACTAAAGTAATACATACTGGACCATGATGTGTGAACAGGACTAAACCACTGGACTAAAGTAATACATACTGGACCATGATGTGTGAACAGGACTAAACCACTGGACTAAAGTAATCCATACTGGACCATGATGTGTGAACAGGACTAAACCACTGGACTAAAGTAATACATACTGGACCATGATGTGTGAACAGGACTAAACCACTGGACTAAAGTAATACATACTGGACCATGATGTGTGAACAGGACTAAACCACTGGACTAAAGTAATACATACTGGACCATGATGTGTGAACAGGACTAAACCACTGGACTAAAGTAATACATACCTGGACCATGATGTGTGAACAGGACTAAACCACTGGACTAAAGTAATACATACTGGACCATGATGTGTGAACAGGACTAAACCACTGGACTAAAGTAATACATACTGGACCATGATGTGTGAACAGGACTAAACCACTGGACTAAAGTAATACATACTGGACCATGATGTGTGAACAGGACTAAACCACTGGACTAAAGTAATACATACTGGACCATGATGTGTGAACAGGACTAAACCACTGGACTAAAGTAATACATACTGGACCATGATGTGTGAACAGGACTAAACCACTGGACTAAAGTAATCCATACTGGACCATGATGTGTGAACAGGACTAAACCACTGGACTAAAGTAATACATACTGGACCATGATGTGTGAACAGGACTAAACCACTGGACTAAAGTAATACATACTGGACCATGATGTGTGAACAGGACTAAACCACTGGACTAAAGTAATCCATACTGGACCATGATGTGTGAACAGGGACTAAACCACTGGACTAAAGTAATACATACTGGACCATGATGTGTGAACAGGACTAAACCACTGGACTAAAGTAATACATACTGGACCATGATGTGTGAACAGGACTAAACCACTGGACTAAAGTAATACATACTGGACCATGATGTGTGAACAGGACTAAACCACTGGACTAAAGTAATCCATACTGGACCATGATGTGTGAACAGGACTAAACCACTGGACTAAAGTAATACATACTGGACCATGATGTGTGAACAGGACTAAACCACTGGACTAAAGTAATACATACTGGACCATGATGTGTGAACAGGACTAAACCACTGACTAAAGTAATACATACTGGACCATGATGTGTGAACAGGACTAAACCACTGGACTAAAGTAATACATACTGGACCATGATGTGTGAACAGGACTAAACCACTGGACTAAAGTAATACATACTGGACCATGATGTGTGAACAGGACTAAACCACTGGACTAAAGTAATACATACTGGACCATGATGTGTGAACAGGACTAAACCACTGGACTAAAGTAATACATAGATTTTAGATTTAGATTTTGGACCATGATGTGTGAACAGGGTTGAATTAAACCACTGGACTAAAGTAATACATAGATTTTAGATTTAGATTTTGGACCATGATGTGTGAACAGGGTTCTAAGTAATCCACCAGGGAATGTGTGTGCCTGCATGTTCCAGGGGCGTCGAGGGACACAAAGGCCCCTAGTGTTCTGCTGCTAAACCGCTCAGGGGCCCGCACCCCCCCCCCCCCCCCCCCCCCCCCAAACAAACAACAAACAGAACATCATCTGAGAAGAACCACAGATACACATTATTATAATAATTATCATTAGCCATCTGACCAGGACCAAACATCACCTATACTGTACACTGTGTGGTGTAAAGTGACTCACTGCTTAACCCATTCTGACCTGAGATCAGATTCATACGAGGTTTCCACTGGACACACACTGGTCTGATTAACCCATTCTGACCCGAGATCAGATTCTAAAAATGTCAGTCGTTCTTCGAATTTTTCAAAAATAGCAGACCTACAAGCTCGTATCGCGCCACTCGGTGGCGCGATATGAGCTTGTAGATCTGCTATTTTTCAATAGCTAAAGCATAACATGATGCCAACACCAAAATGGGTGCCCGGTCAGAATGGGGTTAATTGCAATTTTTTGAGGTATTTCAACTTTTTACTGTAGTATTTCCAGTTGTCTAATACGTACTTTGACTTTCAGAGGCAAATATTATACTTTTACGACACTATACAATTATTTGAAAACATAACTTGGCCATTAACTTAGATGCCGTGTGCATTAAGGTCTATTGAGTATTCAAAAATGAGTATTCTGAACATTTTGAGCACCTCAGAATATCTGTAGCTCCAACGGAGCTTTTGGAAAATAGCCAATCTACAAGAGCTCACAATGTGTTGCATGGCGACACATTGTGAGTTTGCAGATCTGCTATTTTCAAAACGATTTTTTTATAAATTTCACACATTTTCAACTCACTCACAAACACACAAAGCCTGCATAGAAAATAGTACCACCATGTGATGCACACGCACACACACACACACACACACACACACACACACACACACACACACACACACACACACACACACAGAGTGTAAATCAGGTCAAACAGATAGGCCTAGGGTCAATTTGACATAAACACATCATGACTTTCTCTATAAATTGACAGTGTGTCAGTGGTATCAATGTCTGACAACAACCAAATGACTAACAGAAAAGCAGAGAGAGAGAGAGAGAGAGAGAGAGAGAGAGAGAGAGAGAGAGAGAGAGAGAGAGAGCGACACACACACACAGAGAGAGAGAGAGAGAGAGAGAGAGAGACACACAGAGAGAGAGAGAGAGAGAGAGAGAGCGACACACACACAGAGAGAGAGAAGGGCAGACACAGACAGACCTGGCTGCCCAGAGAGGAGAGGCTGTGCTGTCACTGTGATGTCGGAGCTATAGAGACAGAGTTACACTTTTTAACACAATGTAAAAACTACACAAATATTAGAGAGGAGTTCTTCCCAAAATTTGAAACAAATTTCCCAGAATTCAGAAGTATGACAGAAAGGGAAAGATTACCAGTCCTTCTGGGGGAACAGAAAGAATGTGCAGTTTTGGCTGCAAAATATGTCAATTCCTGTCACAAGAAAAGGGACAACCAGTAGGACACACATACAGTATGCCATGTTTTATTTTATGCACCACCTGCTTTATTTTATATTATTTTAATTTATTTTTTCATGTCATTGATATTATGTTGTTATGTTGTTGTTTGTAATATCTGTGATTGTGCTTTGGCAACACTTGTAAAACGTCATGCCAATAAAGCCTATTGAATTGAATTGAATTGAATTGAGAGAGAGAGAGAGAGAGAGAGAGAGAGAGAGAGAGAGAGAGAGAGAGAGAGTGGATTTACATTATGAAGAGAGGATATATTCAAAGAAATTATAATTTTGAGCGATGGAAATAAGCAAATTAGCACAACACCCCACAGCCCCATTCAATTCGTCCTAAAGTCGGCTCTTCGGTGGTACTGAAAATGTCTGACGAGCCGAAATCATTTGGTCACTACAGTAACTACGGTAAGATAGGAGTATGAATCATTTGGTCACTACAGTAACTACGGTACAATAGGAGTATGAATCGGCCCTAAGGCTGCTTTTTGTAATGGTAATTAATAATTCTGTAAGTATATATGCTCTGATTTGTGCTATCAAAGTAACAACAAAGGGTCAGTGCACGTGCGTGCGTGCGTGCGTCTGAACATACAGAAACAGCAGGTAGCTAGGCTTGCACAGAGACAATTTCTCCACACAAAACATGCCTACAGAAAGTAAGGTATATCTTTTGTAGCGCTGACCTTGTGTGTGTGTGTGTGTGTGTGTGTGTGTGTGTGTGTGTGTGTGTGTGTGTGTGTGTGCGTGGGCATGTGTGTGTGTGTGTGTGTGTGTGTGTGTGTGTGTGCGTGCGTGGGCATGTGTATACACCTGAACAACAGGAGTGTGACTCACCTCTCTCCATGTATGAGGAGTCCTGCGGTGCAATCCAATTACTTCCCACCAGGGCGGCGACTGCACAGATGAGCAACCACAGCATCCCACCGCTCTCCTTCAACCTGGAGACAATACAGACAGACAGACAGACAGACAGACAGACAGACAGACAGACAGACAGACAGACAGACAGACAGACAGACAGACAGACAGACACAAGGTCAGCACTACAAAAGACCTTACTTTCTGTGCCTAGTGTAAGCTTAGCTGTTCTTTCTGTTCTTTGACTATTATGGAAGTGTCTATTTGTACGTCTCTAAATGTCTTGATGAATTGAACATGGTGGACCCTGTTGTAAACAAGTGTAATGCTTAATCGGGTCGTCCACTCACAGTTAACATGCAGTCTTTGTATTGAGTTTGTGCTTGAAATGTATACTGTAATTCTGCAAACTGTTAATAAATAATATTTCAATCAATCACCCACTGTTTCTGTAAGGTGTGAGGCAGCTTGATGTACAATTACTAGCATTTAGCAGACACTCTTAATCCAGAGCGATTTACAGTAAGCAAGAACAAAAACATATGGTAATACTGTACAACATATCGGTCTACTCTAAACGCAAGGCCACTGAGTACGATGACATGCTAAGTCATGCAAAGGTACTGAAAACATAACTCATATTGTCAATGTGCCATTTAAGAGACTTTGGAAAGAAAAATCTGAACATGTTTATTCCCCCAACGGGGAGGACAGATTGAAGTGAATTATAAACATTCAACCGATAAGCAGGGGAATAATAAATCAATGAAACCTGCCTTACTTGTATTGTAAATAAAACAAGAGACCCTACGGACCCTGTGCCGTTTGTAAATAAATAAGCCAAGACCCTACGAGTGTGCCGTTTGTGAAACAAGCTTCTAAATGTCTACGTACGGTCGTACCCTGGACACTTCTTTGTAAAAGAGCTTCAAACGTTCGTCTTTCCTGCTTTGGTCTCCTTAACCCATTTAGGCCTGACGTCGAAATTTAAAATTAAAATGACATTTTTTTTCCTGAAAAACCAGTCAGTGGTTCTCAATATTTCATGTCAAGGACCCCCAAAAATATATGAAATTGCCCACTGACCCCCCATCTGAAAATGTGTTGTTTCAGGGACCCCCTCCTCCCAGAAGGAGAAATGTGTTGTTTCAGGGACCCCCTCCTCCCAGAAGGAGAAATGTGTTGTTTCAGGGACCTGCACCTCCCAGAAGCAAAGATTTGAGTTAAAAACGTTCGCTCTGAAAGGAGTATTGATTCAAAGCTTTGCACCACATGTTCATGATTTTTTCAAAAATAGCAGACCTAAAAGCTTGTAGCTTGTGCTATGAGCTTGTAGATCTGCTATTTTTCAATAGCTAAATTATAACATAATGTTTAAAACACTAAAGGGGGTTCCCGCCCCAAAATGGGTTTCAGTATTATTCCCTTTCTTTGTTTTCTTTGATTGTTTTTTTTAAAGGTGAAAAATGTTTTTTTTATATATTCTTTTATCCCACGATTTTGTAACCCATTTTTCACCCCTGTGTCAATCATCTAATGTGATCCTGGGCTCTATACACACCCTCCGCCAACCTAGTCCCCATATATGGGGGACAAGGGGAGAGCAACGGACTTGAACTCATGCTTCCTTCATGCCTGAGTGTCCAAGTTGCTCCTTTACACCTGACAGGGGGGAGTTTCCCTGGTTGGACGTAGAGCGCGTGGAAGAACACGTTATTCCAACCAGTTCCTTTCCCCTCCATCAGCTGCCCCAGGCTGGCCAGGGTGAGGCAGGTTTGAAATATTTTAACAACACAAACGTTGCATTGCAGCTATAGGGGAGAGTCCCAGCTGGCTGGGATTGGAATCAGCCCCGCGGTCACAGAGTAGTTAATTTGGGTACTTTGGGGGGTTTGACGTGAACACTGATTCAGTTTGCCTGTCAGTGGAGTGGCCCTCTGGCCCTCCGAAGGGGGACGCCAGCGATGACGACCGAGGCAACACGTCCAGTCATGAGACACGACCACAAGGCATACAGTAGAAGTCTTTCTCCTCCTCGTTCACTTTCATCTCCTCCGAGGTTTATTGAATTTGGATCTTTTTGGGGCATTTGTGAGCTCGTTGTATAAGGCCATTAACCCATTCTGAACGGGAACCCATTTTGGTGTTAGCATCATGTTATGCTTAAGCTATTGAAAAATAGCAGATCTACAAGCTCATAGCGCGCCACCGAGTGGCGCGCTACGAGCTTGTAGGTCTGCTATTTTTGAAAAATCAAAGAGCGACTGACATTTTTTAAATCTGATCTCAGGTCAGAATGGGTTCATCAGAACAGTGTGTGTCCAGTGAAACCTCGTATGAATCTGATCTCAGGTCAGAATGGGTTAACCCATTTTGACCATGAGATCAGATTCTAAAAATGTTCTTCTACATCCTGACAGTTTTCTGATAAATCTATGTTTCTTATGTCAGTCGTTCTATTAAAAAATAGAAGACCTACAAGCTCGTAGCGCGCCACTCGGTGGCGCGCTACGAGCTTGTACATCTGCTATTTTTAAATGGCTATAAAGCATAACGTAATGCTATAACACCAAAAGGGGTTCTTCTCGCCCCAAAATGCGTTTGCTATTGCAGTTGGGTTTTCAACCAGTGGTCCGGGGACCACCAGGGGTCCTTGAGGGGGGTTCCAGGTGGTCCCCATGACTCCCATGCAGCTAAATGATGGAGAGTTGGTTAACCAAATGGACCCCTTATTATTAGATCTTTAACTCTTTAACGCGTAAAATTAAATCACGCTCGTTTCATTTCACGCTAGTTTCGTTTCATTTTCCACGCTTGTTATTTTGATCAACATTTTTATACACCATGGAATTGTGGACAAATTAACAGACAATTAAATATTCTTTAGTCTATAGAGCGCCGCAGTCCCGCCCCCTCTCAGAAAAACGAGTGGCCCAGGAAATGAAACCCCCAATGCATTCTCCCATCGGCACTTCTAATATAATTTATTTAAAGACGGTTACGCCGCGGACAAAGCCAACTCGGATCGTGACAAATCATGACAATGAACACAATGTTTTGGGCCGATCAAATCATTAGAAAGAAGAAAAGAAAGTCAGGAGACAACACTATTTGTTTTGTTTTTGGTCTTATAAATTATTTGATCGGCCCAAAAACATTGTGTTCATTGTCATGATTCGTCACGATCCGAGTTGGCTTTGTCCGCGGCGTAACCGTCTTTAAATAAATTATATTAGAAGTGCCGATGGGAGAATGCATTGGGGTTTCATTTCCTGGGCCACTCGCTTTTCTGAGAGGGGGAGGGGCCTGCGGCGCTCTATAGGGTCTAAGAGAGGCTAAGCTCACAACGTGTCGATTTGGCTATAGTTGAACTATTCAAAAAATTCTGTACTCATCCGTACCGGTACAGTCGGATCTAGCTGAGAGCCACACTGTTCACCATGGTTCTGTACCGTTTACCTTGGTTCTGTACTCATCCGTACCGGTACAGTCGGATCTAGCTGAGAGCCACACTGTTCACCATGGTTCTGTACTCGTCTGTACAGTCAGATTTCATTCTAATTGCCCAACTGACTAACTCGGGACCTGGATCACAAGTTGTACATAATAACTAGATCTACAGTAGAACAGACCGTCTCCGTGCCCAGGACCTGTTTGTACTTGAACATGGGAGTCATGGGGCCGATGCCCATTGGAGCCCTTGACCATCAGGGGCCCTAAGGCAGCCTCAATGACAACAGTAGGCCCCCCTCAGCATACAGTACATACAGTAGGCCCCCCTCAGCGTACAGCTACAAGGCCCCTGCCAGTGGCCCCTGTACAGTAGGCCCCCCTCAGCGTACAGCTACAAGGCCCCTGCCAGTGGCCCCTGTACAGTAGGCCCCCCTCAGCATACAGTACAAGGCCCCTGCCAGTGGCCCCTGTACAGTAGGCCCCCCTCAGTGTACAGCTACAAGGCCCCTGCCAGTGGCCCCTGTACAGTAGGCCCCCCTCAGCGTACAGCTACAAGGCCCCTGCCAGTGGCCCCTGTACAGTAGGCCCCCCTCAGCGTACAGCTACAAGGCCCCTGCCAGTGGCCCCTGTACAGTAGGCCCCCCTCAGCGTACAGCTACAAGGCCCCTGCCAGTGCCCGTGCAATAATATAAGATGACACAGGTGCACCGGTTTTGGAATATCATATAAAACATGTCATATCCCTTAATTCTAAAGAACTCTAAAATTAGAATGTAGAACTATCCTAGAGTTAAGTATACTGTGACTATAGAAGTAATTATAACCACTGCATATGTCCGTCAGTAGCACTTATCTCCATTACACGTCCAGACGCAATCATTTCTGCAGTTCAAAAGGTCCAAGCCAAGCAAAGCTCATTACACTGTAATCTGTTTAGTGCAGAATACAGTATTTACTACAGTCTACCATGATACCGTTCTGGGACCTTTACCGTTAGCTTTAGAAACGGGTAGATTCATTGGTACTCCTGAGGAGGACAGAGTCTGTCTAGTGTGTGATTTAAAGGAGGACAGAGTCTGTCTAGTGTGTGATTTAAAGGAGGACAGAGTCTGTCTAGTGTGTGATTTAAAATAAATTGAAAATGAAATTAATCTTTTGTTTTACTGCCCATTATATGAAGAATTAAGACATGTATTATTTTGTAAAATGACAACCATCTGTGCTGACTTTTTCTGGTTGGAGGACTATGAAAAACTGGAATTTTGTTTTAGGAAAGGTACTTTTGCTTCGGCAGACTTTTTATGCAGGGCGTGGGAAAAAAGGCAGAATGTTTTGTTTGTGTAGAAAAAAAAGAAAAGGGAATATCAACAAAACATATCTGTTTATTGTACACAATGCAATATTGAATGCAATGTTATGGTGTGTCCTGTAAGTCCATGTGGGCTGGGCGCCTTTGGTGCATGACACAAAAATAAAGAAATCTATCTATCTATCTATCTATCATACCATCTACAGTTAACTGAATACAGTATTTACTCTGTTATAGTCTACCATCTACAGTATGCTGCATTTATTCTGTTACAGTCTACACTACAGTCTACTATAGCATAAATATATATTCTTTCACAGTGAACGTTTTTAAGGTGGGGTCCCTGGAACAACATATTTTCAGATGGGGGTCGACGACCAGTTATAGCTATGATCTTTGGGGTCCTTGACTTAAAATAGTTTGAGAAGCATTGATTGATTGATTGATTGATTGAAATATGTATTGACAGGTTTGCAGAATTACAGTACATTTCAATACATTTCAGATTTTACCGGGGGGGCCAGTTTCGAATTGCAGCCGTCCGTATATAGGTGCCCTTTGAGAGCGGTTTTGAAGGAGTCAAGGGATTCACATGTCTTAATGACTGTTGGTAGGGCGTTCCACATTTTGGTGGCATATAGGAGCGAAAGGATAGGCCGATTGGCTTTTCATAAAACTGTCGTGATTCAGATTTAGAAGACAGGAATCTGATCTCAGGTCTTAACCCATTCTGAACGGGAACCCATTCTGGTGTCAGCATCATGTCATGCTTTAGCTATTGAAAAATAGCAGATCTACAAGCTCATAGCGTGCCACCGAGTGGCGCGCTACGAGCTTGTAGGTCTGCTATTTTTGGAAAAATCGAAGAACGACTGACATTTTTAGAATCTGATCTCAGGTCAGAATGGGTTAATCAGACCAGTGTGTGTCCAGTGGAAACCTCGTATGAATCTGATCTCAGGTCAGAATGGGTTAAAGGGTTACGGGCTTATATTAAGTCAAGTCTCTTAGCAGAGAAAGCAGAGGAGACTTCGCACGAGCGCGCACACACGCACGCACACACACGCACGCACACACACACACGCACGCGCACACACACACACACACACACACACACACACACACACACACACACACAGCAGTCTGTCTCTGGCATCAACATCATAATCACACACTAAACCCTGCATGGTGTGAGCTTTCAAAGGAGGATTACATCAGAACCTTGCTGTGCCAACCGTCCACTTTGACACACACACACACACACACACACACAAAGGTTCTGTTGTATCACACCGTGCTTTGACACTGTCCTGTGTGTGTGTGTGTGTGTGTGTGTGTGTGTGTGTGTGTGTGGTTATGGTCTGTGCAGCATTGTGAATACTATACGATCACTAGTAGATTATGGAAACCATGATAAGAACAGATTGAGCAGGAACTCTTATTATCCTACTGTACTGTAAGTACAGTCAGTCGTAGACGATCACCATGTCATGGTTATCAATATGTTTATGCAGCTACAGTATGTGTGTCGTCATAACAATAAAGACCAGCGTTGGTCGAAACACGTTTGTTGCCTTTTAACCCTTTCTGACCTGAGATCAGATTCATACGAGGTTTCCACTGGACACACACACTGGTCTGATTAACCCATTCTGACCTGAGATCAGATTCTAAAAATGTCAGTCGTTCTTCGATTTTTCAAAAATAGCAGACCTACAAGCTCGTAGCGCGCCACTCGGTGGCGCGCTACGAGCTTGTAGATCTGCTATTTTTCAATAGCTAAAGCATAACATGATGCTATAACACCAAAATGGGTTCCCGTTCAGAATGGGTTAATTAAATAAAGGCGTTCCTCTTTGAGGGCCTGCAGATCGTCTCTCTTTTTCTAATAAATATCAATTTCATCAACAAAAATAAACTAGACTAAAATGTTAGGGACTAGTGGTGGAGCAGAGTGTGAAATCAGTCATTAATAAAACGCCACCATGAAGGCCCACCAAAAGAGATATTATTGACAAAAATCTTATGTGAAATTCAGTTGACTAAAACTGGACTAAAACTAAATGACCAAATGTATTAAAAAGAGAGAGATATGGAGAGAGATATGGAGAGAGATATGGCTAAAGTAGATCAAAACTTGCTGTCAAAATCAACACTGCCGTCTGTCAAAGAGTTTGGAATAAAATGTATTTGAATACGGACAGCAGCGTTACAATGGAACACCGTACTGACTCAACACATCTCAGTCAGGCTTCAGCTTAAATACATTATTACCCCCCCCCCCCCCAGGGGTGGGTGGGTCTTGTACACATGACATCAGAGGACCCCTCCAGACACAGACCACACCGGTCACAGAAACCAGCTTCTCATGGCTTGGTTTATGACGTCCTTAAATGTACAAGCATTCCACATTTCCTTGACACGTCTGTGTAAGCAGCTCTACACTCAGACCAGGAATATAAGGTCTACACTCAGACCAGGAATATAAGGTGAGCCCAGACAGAGATACACACAAGAGGCAAGCAGAGCAGGGCAACACAACACAATCGAGCTTAGTCAACCTGTGACCTCGACCCCCGGCCTCACCTCATGGCCCGTTCCCTGATCCACATAACATCCGGCTGATGTCACTTGCTCATCCCCAGCATGGACATAGAAAGGTTTAAAAGCCTCTGGGTTGTCTGCATCTCCAGTGAGGGCACAATTAAGCTTCCACGTTGTTGGTGCCATAAGCTGGATTTTCCCCAATACCCCAAAATCACTCCAGCATGGTACGTAGGCGGTGAAATATGTGACAATCACATCAACGTCGTCATTGTCCGAACGTAAATCATTGTGGTTTATTTTTCAGAGCTTGTAGATCTGCTATTTTTTGGGTAAAAATTATAATACCCTTTTAGGGTATTTCAGCCCCTGCCTCTCTGCACGCCACCCACCGTGCTCAGACGTGTGAAGGAGAAGAGGAGAGGAGGAAAGAGACCCTCCTCCCTTCCTCCTGGGGATCAAAGTCTGTCTTGTGATACAGGTCTGGAACATCATGTGAACCGTGTGAACTCAGTCTGTGATGTAACATGTTGTCTCTGTAACTAACCTAATAACCGTATTATAAACTTTGAGAAACTCCATCATTTTATATTAAAACGCAATCCTCAGAACCATCATTCGTACCCGTCCCCTTGAATGTGTCGTACATAGAGATTTTACAGCTTTCACGTAACTTTTTTTTTTGTTATTTTTCTATAGGACAGGCTTACGTTCCATGTGTGTGAAGCCAGCCATGCAGCCCTTATATGGAATGTATGGAATGCAATGCATGTGCTAATAAAAACCTATTTAAAATATTGTTTTGATGTTCACATTAGCCTTCGGGAAGTATAATTTATTTTATTTTTTAATCACATGCATTCCATACATTCCGTAGGGCTGGGCGAATAAAAGACCACTCGCCCACAAAACACGTTCACTCAGAGGGAACGCTCACCAGTCCCACCAGGGATTCAAAACACGCTCACTCAGAGGGAACGCTCACCAGTCCCACCAGGGATTCAAAACACGCTCACTCAGAGGGAACACTCACCAGTCCCACCACCAGGGATTCAAAACACGCTCACTCAGAGAGAACGCTCACCAGTCCCACCAGGGATTCAAAACACACTCACTCAGAGAGAACGCTCACCAGTCCCACCACCAGGGATTCAAAACACGCTCACTCAGAGAGAACGCTCACCAGTCCCACCAGGGATTCAAAACACGCTCACTCAGTCCCACCAGGGATTCAAAACACGCTCACTCAGAGGGAACGCTCACCAGTCCCACCAGGGATTCAAAACACGCTCACTCAGAGGGAACGCTCACCAGTCCCACCAGGGATTCAAAACACGCTCACTCAGAGAGAACGCTCACCAGTCCCACCAGGGATTCAAAACACGCTCACTCAGAGGGAACGCTCACCAGTCCCACCAGGGATTCAAAACACGCTCACTCAGAGGGAACGCTCACCAGTCCCACCAGGGATTCAAAACACGCTCACTCAGAGAGAACGCTCACCAGTCCCACCAGGGATTCAAAACACGCTCACTCAGAGTAGAGAACGCTCACCTGTCCCACCAGGGATTCAAAACACGCTCACTCAGAGAGAACGCTCACCAGTCCCACCAGGGATTCAAAACACGCTCACTCAGAGAGAGAACGCTCACCAGTCCCACCAGGGATTCAAAACACGCTCACTCAGAGGGAACGCTCACCAGTCCCACCAGGGATTCAAAACACGCTCACTCAGAGGGAACACTCACCAGTCCCACCAGGGATTCCTAAACGTAACCCCAATAAAACTAGATTATGCATACACAAACATTACCTATAATTGCTCCATTCATATTCTGTACTGTTAGTCATAGAATAATCTCTGGACTCTTACATAAAAAAAGCTGTTATGGGGACTAGGTTGGCGGAGGGTGTGTAGAGCCCATAGGATCACATTAGATGATTGACACAGGGGTGAAAAATGGGTTACAAAATCGTGGGATAAAAAAAATATATATATATATAAAAAATAAAATAAAAAAAGCTGTTCAGGGAACATGCCACACAGTAAAATCTGTAACAAGAGTTTACAAATGTAACCAAATGGGCCGGTGATCGAGGGCCATAATCAGTAAGTATAAGTCCCATGTACAGTAACAGTATTGTATGCATATGGGACTGGGGCGAAAGATTACGCTATGTATGTATACTGTATGGCACAATGGACACAAATAGCAATCCAAGTGAGAAGACCAACTTGGCCATTGCCATGATGAATACGTTTTCTGAGGCGAAATCAGCGATCCTATTCTATTCTATTAGAATCCTATTCTTTTTTTAGTTCAAAAGACTATGACTAAAACTAAAATAAAAACAACACTGTTGACTCTCCTGTCAGAATAAAAGCTGATCTACCAGTTGATGCCGTGCGCTGTACACTCGGAGACGTGGAGATCTGTGCATTCTGCAGGAATGAGATGACGTTTTTAAACCCGAGGAAATATGTTTCCTCAATCAAATCAATCAATCTTTATTTGTCACTATACATATTAAAAAAGTAGTATCTTTAAAATGCAGTGAAATGTATGTAGGTCAGCCCCACAGAAGTGAACAGTAATACAGGACAAGAGGACTAAAGCTGAGAATAAATCTACCATTTAAAACACTTCCAACCCTAAAAAAGCAGACTATAATAAATAATTAAGTTAGACTACAATAATAAATAATGTCCATAGAGGTATTAAATGACATGTCCATGTGAAGGGAGAGGGGGGGGGGGGGGGGGGGGTTGTAGTGCGCACGTGCACTCAACTGCCCCTCTCCACGCTCAAAGTGCGTGGGGGGTGACCCGATCCCTGTCGTCTCTCAAGGTCCATGTCATCATTTAAAATATAAATATACTTTTTCACCCGAGGAAATATGTTTCCCGTTGCCTTATATGGCGTGGAATGGGCGTGGAGGCGAATCGCTTGGTTAACACATTCTGACCGGGCACCCATTTTGGTGTTGGCATCATGTTATGCTTTAGCTATTTAAAAATAGCAGATCTACAAGCTCATAGCGCGCCACCGAGTGGCGCGCTACGAGCTTGTAGGTCTGCTATTTTTGAAAAATCGAAGAACGACTGACATTTTTTTAGAATCTGATCTCAGGTCAGAATGGGTTAATCAGACCAGTGTGTGTCCAGTGGAAACCTCGTATGAATCTGATCTCAGGTCAGAATGGGTTAAGAGGCGAAATCATCAGCGATCGGCACAAATGAAGCCATTATTATGCAACCTTTGGTGAATGACGCGTGAGATTGATGGGACGGATTAATACGCTCTCATTACACACTTCATTTACAGCTGTTAAAATGTACATTTCCTTCTCCTAGATCTGCTATTTTTAGACCGCAACACCCCAAGGCAGCGCAACCAAACATAAGATCATTTGTCTGTTAGTTCTACTGGATCTTTTCTCCAGTCCCTCCCTAACATTTTAGTCCAGTTTTTATTTGTTGACAAAATTGTGAGTATATTTAGTCATGGTTTTTGTCAGTTTTAGTTTAGTTATTATGAGTGTTCTTCAGTACTGTAGTACCACCTGGTATGGATGTCTGTCTGCAGCCCTAAAGTCACAACTGCTGCAACAACTGAACATTTGTTCAAAGATTGTTGGACAACAACTTCAGAAACTTTATACATCCACGTATGATAACAGCATCCTAAGGTTAGCAAGGAATATCACCTCTAATACTAAGCATGTGTTGTATGGAGAATATAGGTTGTTGCTACCTTCAGGAAGGAGATATGGTGTACCAGCATACAATAAGGTCAGACTAAAGAGGTCCTTTGTCCACCAGTCGACCTTGAGGCTTAATCAGGAGATGTAGTAGCCACAGGATAATCTAAGCGGTGGATATTGCTCTTGTCTTCATGTCTTTATGTGTGTAAATTGTCTTGTTCTTTGTGTTTGTATGTGTTTCTGCATACTTGGCTGCTGTGTCGCAAGACAAATTTCAGTGTGAACTGACAATAAAGTACTATATCATACTATATCATATCATAGTTTTTGTCTAAAAGGTAGTCGACCAACATTTTGTGTCACAGTTTCAGTGGATGAAATCAACGCGGCATCATGCACACCGCTGCACCGGCACACATTTTGTGACCAAATTTGACTGAGGGAATCATAGCTTCAAATGGACATATTGGTTGTTCAGTTTGACCCACCAGGTTTGGAGATTTGCGTTATAGAGTAACGCCTTGCAGAGAAACAGCGAGTTGAGACTTGACACTTATTTCAGACATGTGCTCTAGTATGTGAAGAGTCTGCCTGTGCTATTAACTCATTTAAAATAATAAAAGCTTGAGTTTGCGCGATGGCCAGGCTCTCAGTCAAATCTGGTCACATTTGGCCTTCAGCCAAGAACATCCGTTAACGACACAAGCAGTAGTAAAATACTTCTGAACGTGAATACTATGGGCTAGTCGCTAATGAATGATAATGACTTTACAGTCATTCTTTTTTTTTTTTTATATATATATATTTTTTTATCCCACGATTTTGTAACCCATTTTTCACCCCTGTGTCAATCATCTAATGTGATCCTGGGCTCTACACACCCTCCGCCAACCTAGTCCCCATATATGGGGGACAAGGGGAGACCAACCTAGTCCCCATATATGGGGGACAAGGGGAGACCAACCTAGTCCCCATATATGGGGGACAAGGGGAGACCAACCTAGTCCCCATATATGGGGGACAAGGGGAGAGCAACGGACTTGAACTCATGCTCCCTTCATGCCTGAGTGTCCAAGTTGCTCCTTTACAACCTGACAGGGGGGAGTTTCCCTGGTTGGACGTCGTAGCACGTGGAAGGAACACGTTATTCCAACCAGTTCCTTTCCCCTCCATCAGGCGCCCCGGCTGGTCATTCATGACCTGCATGTACACTTGGAAAATGGCCCGAAACATTTCTCACTTCCTGAAAAGCTGATCAATTCGGGCTTCATTTTCGACCATGTTGTCCCACAATGTCACGCCATGATTACATTATGTAATACTGTAATGTAATGATTACATTAGGCCATCAGTCACGAAGTGGAGAGTAAAATTGAGAGGGACGTCTCGATAATGGCATCAGCATCCTCAGTCATGGTTCTACATGTTCTACTGTACGCCATACTGTACTCATTGCGAATGCAGTGAGCCCTTACTATGAGACCTAGCAGATCATGTCTGTCTGTCTGTCTGTCTGTCTGTGTGTCTGTGTGTCTGTCTGTCTGTCTGTCTGTCTGTCTGTCTGTCTGTCCCGCTTGTCTGTCCCGCTATATGTCCAAATATGGAGTGTGTTGCATCAACACAATCACTCAGCTCCATATATGGGCACAAAAGTGTTGCATCAACAAACGAATCACTCAGCTCCATATATGGGCACAAAAGGGGCCAGGTCCACATATACAGTAACAGCGGGACAGACACACAGACAGACAGACAGACAGACAGACAGACACACAGACAGACAGGCAGACAGACAGACAGACACACAGACAGACAGACATGATCTGCAGAGTCTCAGCTGCGTTCGCTTCCCGCGTTTGCGCGTCTTACTGGTAAACATGTTCTACTATACTGTACTCAATAGGATTAGTCTTACTGGTAAACATGTTCTACTATACTGTACTCAATAGGATTAGTCTTACTGGTAAACATGTTCTACTATACTGTACTCAATAGGATTAGGTCTTACTGGTAAACATGTTCTACTATACTGTACTCAATAGGATTAAACATGTTCTACTATACTGTACTCAATAGGATTAGGTCTTACTGGTAAACATGTTCTACTATACTGTACTCAATAGGATTAAACATGTTCTACTATACTGTACTCAATAGGATTAGGCCCAACTCTAATGGTTCTTACCAGTAAGACGCGCAAACGCGGGAAGCGAACGCAGCTCGTACATATTTGGGTTTTGGACGTATAGCTGCTTTGGGGACTCCTTATATGGTGCCCCTTTTGTGCCCATATATGGAGCTGAGTGGACCTGGCCCCTTTTGTGCCCATATATGGAGCTGAGTGATTGCTGATGCAACACACTCCATATTTGGATAGCGGGACAGACAGACAGACAGACAGACAGACACACAGACAGACAGACAGACATGATCTGCTAAGTCTCATAGTAAGTGCTCACTGAATTCGCAATCAAGTGAACGCCCTACCTCCATCCATCCACCTCCATCCATCCACCCAACAGGTGAACGCCCTACCTCCATCCATCCACCTCCATCCATCCACCTCCATCCATCCACCTCCATCCATCCACCCAGCAGGTGAACGCCCTACCTCCATCCATCCACCTCCATCCATCCACCTCCATCCATCCACCCAGCAGGTGAACGCCCTACCTCCATCCATCCACCTCCATCCATCCACCTCCATCCATCCACCTCCATCCATCCACCTCTATCCATCCACCTCTATCCATCCATCCACCTCCATCCATCCACCTCCATCCATCCACCTCCATCCATCCACCTCCATCCATCCACCCAGCAGGTGAACGCCCTACCTCCATCCATCCACCTCCATCCATCCACCTCCATCCATCCACCTCTATCCATCCACCTCTATCCATCCATCCACCTCCATCCATCCACCTCCATCCATCCACCTCCATCCATCCACCTCCATCCATCCACCTCCATCCATCCACCCAGCAGGTGAACGCCCTACCTCCATCCATCCACCTCCATCCATCCACCTCCATCCATCCACCTCCATCCATCCACCCACCAGGTGAACGCCCTACCTCCATCCATCCACCTCCATCCATCCACCTCCATCCATCCACCTCCATCCATCCACCTCCATCCATCCACCCAGCAGGTGAACGCCCTAGCTCCATCCATCCACCTCCATCCATCCACCTCCATCCATCCACCTCCATCCATCCACCCAGCAGGTGAACGCCCTACCTCCATCCATCCACCTCCATCCATCCACCTCCATCCATCCACCTCCATCCATCCACCTCCATCCATCCATCCACCTCCATCCATCCACCTCCATCCATCCACCCAGCAGGTGAACGTCCTACCTCCATCCATCCACCTCCATCCATCCACCTCCATCCATCCACCTCCATCCATCCACCCACCAGGTGAACGCCCTACCTCCATCCATCCACCTCCATCCATCCACCTCCATCCATCCACCCAGCAGGTGAACGCCCTACCTCCATCCATCCACCTCCATCCATCCACCTCCATCCATCCACCTCTATCCATCCACCTCCATCCATCCACCTCCATCCATCCACCTCCATCCATCCACCCAGCAGGTGAACGCCCTACCTCCATCCATCCACCTCCATCCATCCACCTCCATCCATCCACCTCCATCCATCCACCCAGCAGGTGAACGCCCTACCTCCATCCATCCACCTCCATCCATCCACCTCTATCCATCCACCCAGCAGGTGAACGCCCTAGCTCCATCCATCCACCTCCATCCATCCACCTCCATCCATCCATCCATCCATCCACCCACCCAGCAGGTGAATGAGCTCTCCTGACATGATCATATAGAGCACCGAAAGTCTGACGTGTCTTTCAGTAGAGGGCGCCAATACACAGGTTCATGTATTTTTTTATTTGCAGTGAAATCTCCATAGGGGTGATTTTAGATCGCTTCATATAAGAACTGTGTTTGAAAAATAAACCGACCACCCCGGCCTTTCTGTCAGGGGGAGTGGCTGTGTGTCGTTAATGATGTCCATTCATATCTGATACAGCCAGTTTCTGGAGAAAATGGAATTAATGTGGCCGCAAAAGCCTTGAAACTTCATATGAAGGCAATGTCGCTGCTAATATACGTCACGCCCAGCTGTCAACACATTGCATTCCTGAGATTCCTCGTTGACGTAAGCTCAGCTGGTGGTGACTCGACTCGTACTATAACCACGAAACATTAAATATCAATAAAATAAAAATAAACTTAATTAACATTCAGTTTCTGTTGTGCGACGGGCAGATGCAGCCACCCCGCCTACCCGGAAATGTAGTCTCTGGGTTGTTTGACTCGTTTCTAACGCTTTATTTTGTTACTCTTTGGGTGTATTTGTACATTTCCACCTTCAGTTGATGCTTCATAATCCATAGGAGTGAAAAGGCCGGGGTGATCGAACACAGTTCTTATATGAGGCGATCTAAAATCCCTCCTATGGGGATTACAATGCAAATAAAACATACATGAACCTGGGGACTGACGCCCTCTGCTGACAGTGACGTCAGGACTTCGGTGCTCTATATCAGCGGTGCCCAAAAGGTAGATCATGATCTACCAGTAGATCACACAGGCTGTGCAGGTAGATCACATGCCCCTAAAAATATATAATTTTAATTTAAAATAGGCATCTGCCACTTGAATTAAGGCGACTTGACTTTTGACATCAAAAAGTGCCTGTCAGCTCAAAGCCACAATGCAATAAATATCTTCTATGTTTTCAAAAGTGTTGCACACAAACCTCCGTAGCATTACAAAGTTATATACAGTATAGGCCTACTAAAAAAACAACCAATTCCATTTCCACCCTTCTATTATATGTGACCACTATTCCAAAGGTGGGCTACTTTAGAAAAAAAACTATTTTCAGCAAGTTGGCAATTCTTTGGGTGGGTAGATCTCGTTTAGCTGGGCATTTTGAAGGTAGCTCTCAAGTCAAAAAAGTGTGGGCGCCCCTGCTCTATATGATATGATGCTCTCCGCGGTGGAAGGACGTCTCACGTCTCCTGCTAAAACCAGTTGCCAAGACAACTGGTTTCAGTTGATCAAGGTTCAAGGTTCTTTATCATTTGTCTCCCGAGGAAGACATTAGTCTTAGACTAAAAAGGGCCCGCATGCAAGCGTAGCCCTTATGTTCATGTCGCCACAGGAAAGTACATTTACTTAAGTACTGTACTCAAGTACAATTGTGTTATTTGTACTTTACCTGAGAAATTCCAATAATATTACTTCTACTCCACTACATCTCAGAGGCAAAACTTTTTCTTTTTTTACTTTTACTTTTACTACTACATTTATTTGAAACTTTGAATTACTAGTTAGTTACTTTGTAGATTTGGGCTCACAATGCGTTGCGATCGATGCATTGTGAGCTTGTAGATCTGCCATTTCCAAATATCTGTAAACATTTGAAAACTTGAAATGAGACATTCTGCATAGTAGTGAGTACTTTCTATACTTTAGTACATTTTGTACTTTTACGCTATAGTACATTTTGAATTCCGGACTTTTAGGCTATACTCGTAACGGAGTAATCTTTGTTTATTTATTTAACCCATTCTGAACGGGAACCCATTTTGGTGTTGGCATTATGTTGTGCTTTAGCTATTGAAAAATAGCAGATCTACAAGCTCATAGCGCGCCACCGAGTGGCGCGCTACGAGCTTGTAGGTCTGCTATTTTTGGGGGAAAAAATCGAAGAACGACTGACATTTTTTTAGAATCTTATCTCAGGTCAGAATGGGTTATAATCAGACCAGTGTGTGTCCAGTGGAAACCTCGTATGAATCTGATCTCAGGTCAGAATGGGTTATAATCAGACCAGTGTGTGTGTGTCCAGTGGAAACCTCGTATGAATCTGATCTCAGGTCAGAATGGGTTATAATCAGACCAGTGTGTGTGTGTGTCCAGTGGAAACCTCGTATGAATCTTATCTCAGGTCAGAATGGGTTATAATCAGACCAGTGTGTGTGTGTCCAGTGGAAACCTCGTATGAATCTGATCTCAGGTCAGAATGGGTTAATCAGACCAGTGTGTGTGTGTCCAGTGGAAACCTCGTATGAATCTGATCTCAGGTCAGAATGGGTTAATCAGACCAGTGTGTGTCCAGTGGAAACCTCGTATGAATCTGATCTCAGGTCAGAATGGGTTAATCAGACCAGTGTGTGTGTCCAGTGGAAACCTCGTATGAATCTGATCTCAGGTCAGAATGGGTTAATCAGACCAGTGTGTTGTGTCCAGTGGAAACCTCGTATGAATCTGATCTCAGGTCAGAATGGGTTATAATCAGACCAGTGTGTGTGTGTGTCCAGTGGAAACCTCGTATGAATCTGATCTCAGGTCAGAATGGGTTAATGGGATTAAAAACGGAGTAGTTCTGTAATCAGAACCAGCTGTGTTTGGACTAGGACGATAGAGGGTATGCGCATGTGTGACATCATCACCAAACCCGGAGGTTATGCATGAACGCCCACTGAGTGGCAATAAACTACTGTCTGGCCCCGACAGCCCAGACCTCCACACAGAGAAGTCCTGTCTGATCGCATTAAACCATGTTAAAAACTCACTTTGCCTGTTGCCTTGCCACTCGATGTGCCATTCACTTTAACCCACTCTGACCCGACATCAGATTCTAAAAATGTCTTTATACATCCTGACAAGTTTTCATTCTGACCTTGAGATCAGATTCTAAAAAAAATGTCTTCTATGTCAGTCGCTCTTCGATTTTTCAAAAATAGCAGACCTACAAGCTCGTAGCGCGCCGCTCGTAGCGCGCCACTCGGTGAGCTTGTAGATCTGCATACCCTCTATACAGATGACTTAAATCAAGATTCATTTGCCAATCACGTTTTCGTTCAAAGGAAGTAATTAAAATTGGCTTTTTATGGACTTCTGATATAAAAATAGTAAAATACTATTGCCATCCATTGTTAGGTATACAGTATGTCCATATGATGACCACGTACATGGTCTAAAAGTGTTGTTTTTTTACATTAGGTACAACATTAGGTACAATGTTTAAATTATGTTTAAATTAATTGCATGACTAAAATCTGAAAAACAAAAAGGTAATCTATAAATTGGGTGCTTTTCTGAAAAATGTTCTTCCACTGTATATAAATAGGGAAAGCCTTCCGATATTATGTCTACTGTATGTATATCGTGTCATCTGTAATGTATTGTATAGTACTTTCGATTGTATACTTTTATGAATCTGTGCTACCAAACCATGTGATCACGGTCGTGAGTTAAACAAATGACGAATGATGAACACCGTTTGTTTGGTGTTGTTGTGAGGGAAACCAAACTGATCACCATCACAAGACATAATAGCTCCCAAGGACATGGACGGGGCACAAAAACACCCCACGAGTCTCATGTTGCCTCTGAATGAAGCCAGAGAATAATGTCAAATCTGGGAATTACATTTCTTCTCCAATGTGTTTGTAAAAAGGTGTCTGTCTGTCTAGTGTCTACTAACATATCCAACATTGGTTTCCATTCAGCCACCCTATAGGGGAATTTTTGACAGCTGCTGAAAGTCGGGGTATCGTTACCCACTTGAGCCCCATCGCCCCCCGCTGTGTCGAGCACTCGATAAATCTAATCACCAGAACCTAATCAATCTGCAATTTCATTATGCTTTAAGTATAGCGTGTGATGTGTGATGTGTCAAACTAGGGGGTTTTCATGATTCTGAATCCAATTCCGAGCATTAGTTTTGCACGAAGAACACTCCTTGGGGCTAAATGTGGCCATATTATTATGAACTGCTAAATCAGCTGGTCCTTCATTTAACCCATTCTGAACGGGAACCCATTCTGGTGTTAGCATCATGTTATGCTTTAGCTATTGAAAAATAGCAGATCTACAAGCTCATAGCGCGCCACCGAGTGGCGCGCTACGAGCTTGTAGGTCTGCTATTTTTGAAAAATCGAAGAACGACTGACATTTTTTAGAATCTGATCTCAGGTCAGAATGGGTTCATCAGACCAGTGTGTGTCCAGTGGAAACCTCGTATGAATCTGATCTCAGGTCAGAATGGGTTCATCAGACCAGTGTGTGTCCAGTGGAAACCTCGTATGAATCTGATCTCAGGTCAGAATGGGTTAATGTGCCTTTGCGATGCAAGCTGCTCCACGCCGTGATATTGGCATCATGGCCGCCGCGAGGCGATGGCATTTGGAGACGTGTTTCCGAGAAAAGCCGTTTTTATTATCACACCGTCAGAGCTGGTTATGTGTGGACTCTGCACGTCTGCTGCTATCCTACTCTAAATGCACCACGTCTCTGCGTGCGTGCCTGCGTGCGTGCCTGCGTGCGTGTCTGCGTGCGTGCGTGTGCGCGTACGGTATAATGCATGTAACTCGAGAACCGTTTGGGCCCCAACCGACTTCAACAAACAAGAAAATGCAGCGAAAACAAACAAATACAGTTCTCGATCCGTCCCAACTGTCATGGCGGATCCAGACATGGATAAGGTGTTATCTTTTAGAAGGAGATTCGTCTACCATCGACACTGCTATTATATATATATATATATATATATATATATATATATTACTGCCCATGTGAACTACTTCTCAGAGAAGATCACCCAACACCAGACCAGCTGGACAAAAAAAATCATGAATGACCTATGACCTATGACCCAAAGAGCAAAGAGGCTTAAGAAAGAAATATGAACCACTGTCAATCTCTCCCCACACACACACACACACACACACACACACACACACACACACACACACACACACACACACACACACACACACACACACACACACACACACACACACACACACACACACACACACACACACACACACACACACACACACACACACACACACACACACACACACACACACACACAGTTGTTAACCCATTCTGACCTGAGATCATATTCATACGAGGTTTCCGCTGGACACACACTGGTCTGATTAACCCATTCTGACCTGAGATCAGATTCTAAAAATGTCAGTCGTTCTTCGATTTTTCAAAAATAGCAGACCTACAAGCTCGTAGCGCGCCACTCGGTGGCGCGCTACGAGCTTGTAGGTCTGCTATTTTTCAATAGCTAAAGCACGACATAATGCTGCTAACACCAGAATGGGCTCCTGTTCAGAATGGGTTAAACTAGTCCTTACCCGTTCTGAATATATGAACACCAAATTATGTCTGGGTAGGATTTTGTTAACAGATGATCTTGGGAAGTTGGGCTGGGCACAAAAGTAGGCTAATGTTATTATCTAAGACGGACGGACAGACAGACAGACAGACAGACAGATAATGTTGCTGGGTGTCCAATGCTGTCCAAACGATAACCGCTAGGCGTGAAGATTTTGGTAACCGATCAAATAAAAACCATAGCCTATACGTCTAACTTCTTCCCCGTCATTAGCCTTGTAAACAAGCGTTACTATAGTGCTGATTTATATACTGCATTGCTCTAGGAAAATAGCCAAATAGATCTACAAGCTCATTTCCCCCCCCCCCCCCCCCCCCCCCCAGTTGTCCACTAAAGTGCAAATTTACTCATTGAATTATGGTTCAATTTGGAGCGACCCTTCAAGTTACTAAATCAATGGATGTTATCCACGGCCCCGCCCCCCTCCCCCGGGGCAATAATGTAATCTTGTGACCGCCATGACTAAATAACATTAAGTTACAAATTAGTTGTTTTTGAGGCTACGCGACCAGAGCACTTAAAACACGGAACATGTCCACTTAAATTCATGCCACGGTGCTTAAAAGTCGAAAAACAAAATGGTTAAAGCTTTCGCGTGTTTGTTCAGTGACAGACAGGGGTCTCCCCATCGTTCAGTGACAGACAGGGGTCTCCCCATCGTTCAGTGACAGACAGGGGTCTCCCCATCGTTCAGTGACAGACAGGGGTCTCCCCATCGTTCAGTGACAGACAGGGGTCTCCCCATCGTTCAGTGACAGACAGGGGTCTCCCCATCGTTCAGTGACAGACAGGGGTCTCCCCATCGTTCAGTGACAGACAGGGGTCTCCCCATCGTTCAGTGACAGACAGGGGTCTCCCCATCGTTCAGTGACAGACAGGGGTCTCCCCATCGTTCAGTGACAGACAGGGGTCTCCCCATCGTTCAGTGACAGACAGGGGTCTCCCCATCGTTCAGTGACAGACAGGGGTCTCCCCATCGTTCAGGTGACAGACAGGGGTCTCCCCATCTCCATAGTATACAGAAAAGACATTGTCAGGTTGGACAACAACTTCAGAAACTTTATACATCCACATATGATAACAGCATCCTAAGGTTAGCAAGGAATATCACCTCTAATACTAAGCATGTGTTGTATGGAGAATATATAGGTTGCTACCCTCAGGAAGGAGATATGGTGTACCAGCATACAATAAGGTCAGACTAAAGAGGTCTTTTGTCCACCAGTCGACCTTGAGGCTTAATCAGGAGATGTAGTAGCCACAGGATAATCTAAGCGGTGGATATTGCTCATGTCTTTATGTAAGTAAATTGTCTTGTTCTTTGTGTTTGTATATGTTCTGCATACTTGGCTGCTGTGTCGCAAGACAAATTTCAGTGTGAACTGACAATAAAGTACTATATCATATCATCACATATATACTGTATCCTGAACTGTACATACTGTATGGGCTATAGCAATTTGATCAATCCAGTCAAACCTTTATGACTGAATTGATTGGATCATATTTTTTTTCATGACGAGGAACACAATAATGTGAATTTGAGCCCCATCTGAAAAAATGTCAAATGTTCAAAGAAAGTCAAGATTATTATTTATTATTTCTAAATAGCTGATGCATATATAGGGCCCTGCAGGGGGTCCACACCCCAGGACCCACTTTGGGAACCCCTGCATTAGACCTTATTAAGGACCCCTTTTCCACCAGTTGGTTCCCAGTGGGAACCGGTTCAGTTCTTTTTGGTTTTTAGTCCATGAGCCAGAGCTCCAAAAATTGGTGGGCGAACTATACCCTATATTAAATTGTTTATAAGATCAATACAAGTAAATTAATACATGATAGCCCTTCCACAGTAGTAGCTTTTATTTATTTTTTGAATATTTTGAATATTTTCCTACATAATGCCTCATTTGCATATTTAAAAATGTAAATTTGTAATACAATAAATCATTGTCTTCGTGTAAGTACTCAATTGTGGAAGTTTCATGGTGATAATCTAATATAGGTATGGTTTTGCTACACTCAATTCATAATTAACGTTTGAATTTTGGAGCTCTGGCTCATGGACTAAAAACCAAAGATAACTGAACGGTTCCCACTGGGAACCAACCGGTGGAAAAGGGGCCTCAGAGTGTGTACACATTAACGCTCAAGTTGAAGCCACATGTGGGTCCATTTGGTTCCGAACTATCCACCGAACTATCCAACATATGATAACAGCATCCTAAGGTTAGCAAGGAATATCACCTCTAATACTAAGCATGTGTTGTATGGAGAATACAGGTTGCTACCTTCAGGAAGGAGATATGGTGTACCAGCATACAATAAGGTCAGACTAAAGAGGTCCTTTGTCTACCAGTCGACCTTGAGGCTTAATCAGGAGATGTAGTAGCCACAGGATAATCTAAGCGGTGGATATTGCTCATGTCTTTATGTATGTAAATTGTCTTGTTCTTTGTGTTTGTATATGTGTTTCTGCATACTTGGCTGCTGTGTTGCAAGACAAATTTCAGTGTGAACTGACAATAAAGTACTATATCATATCATATAACAATATATATATATATCGATTATATGTTTGTTCAAATCACTATATCATATCATATATCTGGGGGCCCCCTGGAGCTCCGTTAATGACCCCCCACTTTGAGAATAATCGTCACAGAACACAGGAAAGCCTACAGAATAAACGAGTGACAATATAAGTAAACAAAGGAACAAATAGCAGACAGATTTTGAACTGTAACACAATTCAAATCGAATCCGATATAAATGGGTTCTCCCTTCTGACTGTTTGCTTTTTTCTCTTGTCTAACTTAATCATTTTTGCTCACCTGTTGTTTGCAATTAAGCTATAGTCCCACTGAGGCTCCCACACAGGTAGAAAATGTACAGTGGCAAAGAAAAAAATCGATTGTAAAATGTGTGGAATGCTCATGACCTTTAAGAGAAAAAGGCTTCTGGAAATAACATTAAAAGGAATTTGCATGAAATCTTTAAAACTGTATTTACAAAAAAAAGGACAGCAGAGCGTGAGGGGGAATCAATCGCAATTAAAAAGTGGATGAGCAGCCCACACAGAGAGCTCGACAAATATCATAGCATACTTAATCATTATCACCGCGCTGCCCAACAATAACACCAATAGTCATGATGAACACATCAAGGCTATTAATCATGACAAACATGGCGTGTTAAATAATTAGGCGTAATTGACAACAACGGCATGTTCACTGAGGAAGCGAGCGCGCGCAGAAAGAAAGAAAGTCAGCTGCTGTGTTGTTGTTGTTGTTGTTATAAGTTAGGTCATTTCTTACCTCACACAATGCTCGCAGAATACAAGCCAAGTCAGGCTTTGCTTTGCAGACAGAGCGCTGGCCGGTGGAGACGCTCCTCTCTCCTCTCCTCCGCTGGGGAAGAAAGAATAAAGTCCTATATCCTCTCCTCTCCTCTCCTCCGCTGGGGAAGAAAAAGAAATAATAAAGTCCTATATCCGTGCCGTCACTGCCGTGAGCTCCTCTGCTCTCCTCTCCTCTCCGCTCCGCTCTGCTATAGTTGGAGTTGTTGAATAATACCCTTTGATTTCCTGAAGAAGGCAATTAGCCTAATGAAGAGCAGAGAGCTGCCTGTGCGCGCAGACTGTTTGTTAGCCCCTCTGTCGGAACGCCCCTCCCTGGGTCAGCTCGATCTATCGTGCCTGGGTCTCAGGTCTGGGTCTCAAAAATGTCAGAAACTTCAGTACCATTGGGTTCTGACTTGTTGTGGGGCTATAGCAGACTGTCTGACTGACTGTGCTATGTGTGTGCACGTTACGCGTGTCTTCGTTCAACAGCTGTGCGAGTGTTGACAGTTCAACAGTTACGGTAGCAATGAAGCCTGTACTGCACTATAGCCCTGGTCCAATGCTTACAGCGAGTGTCTCTCTCTGACGCCTTCCACAGCCCTCTGGTCATATTTCCACTCCCGTGCGCTGTTTTTCTAATACCAGCAAATAAACAAAACGACGTAACCACTCACCGAAATAAAGCCTGCTAGACCTTGGTAAAAGTCTATTCTCGAACCTGGGAAGCGTCTCAGGTCCCCAGTTTCTCTCTAAAATGCACTTTGTGTCATCTTAATAACGCAATGTACCCTGAATTTACCGGGCAGTCATTTCTTCTACTATGGCATTTCCGGGTTTTACCCGCGCCGATCTGGCTGGATTCATTTTATTTAATGATTAAAATAGTGCATTTTAGAGAGAAACTGGGCACCGGAGACGCTTCCCAGGTTCGAGAATAGACTTTTACCAAGGTTTAGCAGGCTTTATTTCGGTAAGTGGTTACGTCGTTTTGTTTATTTGCTGGTATTAAAAAAAAACAGCGCACGGGAGTGGAAATATGACCAGTGGGCTGTGGAAGGTACTTCCACAAGGCGTCAGAGAGAGACACTCGCTGTAAGCATTGGACCAGGGCTAGTAGCCTACTGCACTCGCTGCAAGTCTGCAACTACAGCCAGCCTACCTATAAAATGTACTCTGCATTACAGTTGAGTGAGTGAGTCTATTCCTACTAACTAGCCTCGATACCCAGGCTTTCATTTCGTCTGCGCGAAAGATGAAACTACTAACTGACTGGCGTCATATACGTACCGTGATCAGTCAGTCAGCGATCAACTCGTGTGTGTGTGTGTGTGTGTGTGCGCCTGTAGCCTAGTAGAGGCTTCATTCCATATCCCGGAGGTATGGGTGAATGGACGCGCTGTGATTGGATAGTTTTAGTTGTCAGGCCAACAGCTGACTTTAATAATAATTGTCCTCATGATCCTGACCTGTACTGTATATACAGTGAAACGTGACAGAAGTCAGTCATAATGACTGATAACTCAAAACTCATAATAATAATAATAATAATAATAATAGTAAATTATTTACTAAATCTGAGAAAAGGGTTCACTTTTTCACATTTTCGACAACAAGCCACTCCATTAACATTAACAAAAAAAAGGCAGCCACAGTGGACCTTAATGCCCCAGCAGAATGTACCACTTTATCTTGTCTTAGACTAGACACCAGTGTCTCTTTCTTGTCAATATGTGTAGACTATATTATGCAACATAGTAATTATTTTTTGAACAAACATATAATCGATATATATATATTGATATATCGTTATATGATATGATATAGTACTTTATTGTCAGTTCACACTGAAATTTGTCTTGCGACACAGCAGCCAACTATATGCAGAAACACATATACAAACACAAAGAACAAGACAAGTCACATACATAAAGACATGAGCAATATCCACCGCTTAGATTATCCTGTGGCTACTACATCTCCTGATTAAGCCTCAAGGTCGACTGGTGGACAAAGGACCTCTTTAGTCTGACCTTATTGTATGCTGGTACACCATATCTCCTTCCTGAGGGTAGCAACCTATATTCTCCATACAACACATGCTTAGTATTAGAGGTGATATTCCTTGCTAACCTTAGGATGCTGTTATCATATGTGGATGTATAAAGTTTCTGAAGTTGTTGTCCAACAATCTTTGAACAAATGTTCAGTTGTTGCAGCAGTTGTGACTTTAGGGCTGCAGACAAACATCCATACCAGGTGGTACTACAGTACTGAAGAACACTCATAATAACAGAAGTGAAAAACAAAAGGAGAATCCGTCTACTAGCACCGAAGGATCTTAGACGGCGAAGGAAGTAGATTCTTTGCTTTGTTTTCTTACACACTGAATCAATCTGATCTTTCCATGACAAAAGATGGTCTATTACTACTCCTAGGTATTTGTACGAACATACCTGGTTGATCGGTTCACCATGAATAGTAATGGGGGATCTGTGTATCTCTGGTGGTGTACCAAAAACAATCTCTTCTGTCTTTTTTGTGTTAATGATGAGAGCGTTGTTATCACTCCATTCAACCACCTTATTTACTCTGTGTTGGTGCAGTCCAGGATCACTGGAACTATCTAGGAGAGAGATCAAAACTGTATCATCTGAGTATTTTAGAATGTATTGGTCTGGTGTGTCAGTGCGACATTCAGACAGGCATTCCTCAATACGACAGCTGTCAGTATAGACTAGGGTGAAAAGTACAGCTGAGCTCACACAACCCTGGGGAGCACCAACATTAGTAGTTAATGCTGATGAGAGGGTTGTGTTCACTTTCACCCTCTGTACTCTGTTAGTAAGAAAAGAAGCATACCAGTGAATTAAGTATGGATTCAGTTCCAACTGTACCATTTTTGACACTAGTATATCAGACTGTATTGTGTTGAAAGCTGAAGAAAAGTCTAAGAATAGCACTCTCGCATGATTCTTATTTGACTTATCCAAGTGTTTTGTAATTAAGTGGACCAGTGTCACAACCGCATCCTCTGTACCACAACCCTTTTTGTAGGCAAACTGACTGGGGTCGAATTTGTCTTTGGTTATACTGACAAGATGTTGTAACAGTATTCTTTCAAGTGATTTCATAATCACTGAAGTGAGGGCTATGGGTCTATAATCCTTATGTTCTTTTGGACATTGGATTTTGGGTAGTGGTTTATGTGTGAGGTTTTCCAAGACAGGGGAATTGTGTGTGTGTGTGTGTGTGTGTGTGTGTGTGTGTCTACAGAGGATTGGAATATTGGTTGCCACACTGGAGCCAGCTCAGATGCAAAGTGTTTGAGGAGAAAAGCACTGCATTCATCTGGCCCATTAGCTTTCCTCGTGTTAGTACACTGAAACACTTTCCTCACATCCTCTTCAGTGATGGTAATTCTGTCAGAGGGGGAAGGTGTTACAGCCTTGAGTATTTCAGTACACTTAAAGGAATTGTCCAATGATTCAAATCTGGCGAAAAAGGTGTTTAGGTCATTGGAAAAGACAAGTTCATTTTCGGTCACAATAGGTTTCGTTGGGGTTGACATTCCTGTCATAGATTTCATAGTATCCCATGCCTTTTTGTGATCATTGGCATTAAATGCATCCTCCAGACGCTGTCTGTGTGCCAATTTTGCCTGCCTCATTTTAGTTTTTAACTTTTTATCTGCCAATTTAAGTGCATTTGATGTCCAATTCCTGCCCTATGGCATTTGGTCTTAATGTGCCCTCAAAAAATGGACACCATGCACCACTAGAAGTCAAGCTGGCCTTGCCCCTAAAATGACAAAATTCCAATCCACTGTGTATAGATTTACATTATAACCAATCCTCGTAGATTAACGTGATAAGCCATTTGGCTTATGTTCTTATAAGGGTAAGAACAACTAACAGGCAGTATCCATAATGCATAATGTACAGTTCAGTCTGTCAGTGCAAGCTGAGTAATAAGAGGCTATGTTATGCGAAGTCCTGTTGTAGGGAATGTAGGCTACTTATAGGACGTATGTACAGTATGGCTATGTACAGTATATAGGCTACTTTGTTTAATATTCTGTTGTTACACATGACATGCAAACCATTTATGCGTGCCCTGCAACATAAGATAAGAAGTAGACAGTATGTTTTCAGTTTTCTGGGGGGTCTATGAAGGGAGTCCATAATCTTTGAGAATGTCTTATCCATATTAGATAATAATAATAATAGCTCAGATTTATATAGCGCTTTTCTAAATACCCAAAGCGCTTATGTGTGAAATACCATGCGTGTCAGCCTGCGTGTCTTTTATTTGCATGTCTTTAAATTATCTGATGAATTGAAAATGGGTGACCCTTGTGTAAACAAGTATTTTTCTGCAGGTTTTATCCTCTTAGCATATTTTGTATTGACCTGTACTGTTGAACTGTACCCACTCTAAATAATGTTCAACCAATCAATCGGTTCATGTATCACAAGGGAACATGTAGCTATCTCAGTCACTTTAGGTATCTCTTTGTAAGGGTTCGTTCCCTGAAGAAGACATTATGGGTCGAAACATTGGATTCTTGTTAATAAATATTCAGCATTGTGGCTATATGAGTGTGCAGCCTTTTTCTTATAATAATAATAATAATAATACATTTTATTTATAAGGCGCCTTTCAGGGCACTCAAGGTCGCCGTACAGGTTAAAAACAGTACAAAAAACACAGTTAAAGGCAGAACAAAACTAGGGCACAGCTTGCAGCAGAAGACACAGAGGTCACACAGAGTCATAAGCCTGCCTAAAACAGGTGGGTTTTGAGGTGAGTTTGGAATATGGTGATAGAGTCCATGTTTCTTTTTTTTTTTTTTTTTTTTATATTTTTTATCCCACGATTTTGTAACCCATTTTTCACCGCTGTGTCAATCATCTAATGTGATCCTGGGCTCTACACACCCTCCGCCAACCTAGTCCCCATATATGGGGGACAAGGGGAGAGCAACGGACTTGAACTTATGCTTCCTTCATGCCTGAGTGTCCAAGTTGCTCCTTTACACCTGACAGGGGGGAGTTTCCCTGGTTGGACGTAGCGCGTGGAAGGAACACGTTATTCCAACCAGTTCCTTTCCCCTCCATCAGGCGCCCCGGCTGGCCAGGGGGAGGCAGTTTAGTGACCAGGATTACTGCATGTTTTTTGTGAGGGTACCTACCCTAGGGGACACGGGGAGAACATGCAAACTCCACACAGAAAGGCCCAGAGTCCATGTTTCTGATCTCAGGGGGGAGGGAGTTCCAGAGGTGAGGGGGCAGAGCGGCTGAAAGCTCTTGACCCGACAGACGGGATGGGAGGACTTTCAGTTTGACGGAGGAGGCAGACCGAAGAGAGCGGGTGGGAATGTCGACATGGACAAGGTCAGACAGATAAGAGGGTGGGGGGATGAGGGGGGGGATGAGGTTATGGATGGCCTTGAAAGTATGGAGAAGGATCTCATTGTTTTACCGCCCAAGGCCATTAAGCACTTCTCTTTATCTCTTTGTAAGGAAACATGGACCTGCGTCAGTTCACCGTAAGTCGGTCGGTATGTGTCAGTGTATTGAAAACAATACATGAAATATTCTGTCCTCTTTATCAGCGCGTTTATTTTTTCCCTATGGGTTTGTGGACAGATGGTGAACTCTCTCACAGGGCCTGCATCCCTCCTCACCGCTCGTGATAATTACTCCTAGATTTAAGGAGATGGAGACACTATATCTTTACAAACCGTATCCAGTTGTGTGGCCCCATAATGCAGCTATAAAAAGGACCTGCGTAAATTACAAATAGCCCAGAATAATTATAAGGCAGCTCGCCTTGCCCTGAACTGCAATACTATAGTACACTGTTAAATCAATACTAGATCTATAGTACACTGTTAAATCATCAGAAGCTGTCATGGCTGTTGGTGGAGCAGAGATTAGATTATAGGTGCTAGTCTGGCTGGATTTTTTTAGGAACATTTGTTGCTTATATAAAAAATATTCATTATACCAGCGATAGACATATACATAATACAAGTAAGACGCGCAAATGCGGGAAGCGAACGCAGCTCGTACATATTTGGGTTTTGGACGTATAGCTGCTTTGGGGACTGGTTATGGCTGAGTCATGGTGACGTAACAGCGGGACAGACACTTGCATCAATCACAAACAAATCACTCAGCTCCATATATGGGCACAAAAGCGGGACAGACAGACACACAGACACACACACAGACAGACATGATCTGCTAGGTCTCATAGTAAGTGCTCACTGCATTCGCAACCAGACAATGGGTCGATTTACAGTGCCTAAGCCAAGAACTGATGCAATGAAGAATACAGTCATGTACAGGGCAATGACTTTATGGAACTCTTTACCAGTATGCATCACAGAAATTAAGGGTAAAAGGCATTTTAAGGAAATACTTTTTATATATATATATGGTCAATTGTAATTCTGTTTATGTCAATATACCAGTTAATGTAATCTAGAGTGAATGCACTAACCGTGGTTGTTATGCTTTAATGTATTTATTTTGTGATATCTGTTTAATGTTGTTTTTATTAAAAAAAATTGTATGTATATTATTCTGTGAGGTGAGGACCCCAGGGAAGAACAGCTGTTGCCAGGTCAGGTGTAACAGCTAATGGGGATCCTAAATAAACTAAACTAAACTAAACTAAACTATCGGCCACAGCAGGTCATCACTGTCACTGATGAGTTACATCACACACTGGAGGGTCTTATATAAAAGGTGCACACAAACACACGCGCGCACACACAAACGGCTTAACATCGCGTGCAAGTCTGTGTATGTGTGCGTGTGCGTGCGTGCGTGGGATTAGTAGAATTGTGTCACAACAGCAGACAGTGTGGATTTCCACGATAAGGTGAGCAGATTGATAGACCCTAAACTATTGGTCGCATTTATATGCATCTTTCATGACACGGGCGTTCGAACCGTCTTATTGGGGGCTTTTATTCCCCACATGTCATTTATTCCAAGTCACGCGCCATACATTAACCCATTCTGGGCGGGAACCCCTTTTGGTGTTAGCATTATGTTATTGAAAAATAGCAGATCTACAAGCTCGTAGCGCGCCACCGAGTGGCGCGCTACGAGCTTGTAGGTCTGCTATTTTTGAAAAGTCGAAGAACGACTGACATAGAAACATGGCTTTTTCAGGAAACTGTCAGGATGTAGAAGAACATTTTTAGAATCTGATCTCATGGTCAGAATGAAAACTGTCAGGATGTAGAAGACATTTTTTTTTAAATCTCATCTCAGGTCAGAATGGGTTAAGTCCTCTTTGTATGATAATTTTCATTTCTGATCATTTTCCTGAATTTGGTTTAAGTGATTAAATACGAGGGAGATGAGATTTGATAAAAGAGGATTCTGTCAGGCACGTACGCTACGTTGTATCACACGTACGTTACGTTGTATCACAATCTACATTCTATGATACAGATTATTTGTATTCCTTTTTTAGGGAAAAAGAAAGCACAATTAGCATAATTGTATAATTAGTATAATTGCATTCCCCTTTACTCTCCTTTATCGCAGTTGGTATAACGTTTAACCCATTCTGACCTGAGATCAGATTCATACGAGGTTTCCACTGGACACACACACACACACACACACTGGTCTGATTAACCCATTCTGACCTGAGATCAGATTCTAAAAATGTCACTGCTATTTTTGAAAAATCAAAGACACTTTTAGAATCTGATCTCAGGTCAGAATGGGTTAAGTATAACACTTTTAGAATCTGATCTCAGGTCAGAATGGGTTAAGTAACACTTTTAGAATCTGATCTCAGGTCAGAATGGGTTAAGTATAACACTTTTAGAATCTGATCTCAGGTCAGAATGGGTTAAGTATAACACTTTTAGAATCTGATCTCAGGTCAGAATGGGTTAAGTATAACACTTTTAGAATCTGATCTCAGGTCAGAATGGGTTAAGTATAACACTTTTAGAATCTGATCTCAGGTCAGAATGGGTTAAGTTAAGTAACACTTTTAGAATCTGATCTCAGGTCAGAATGGGTTAAGTTAAGTAACACTTTTAGAATCTGATCTCAGGTCAGAACGGGTTAAGTAAAAGTACTGGGTTACTTTCCACCACAGAGTAATGATCTCTCCGTGGCGCTCCGGGGCTCCGCTGGTCGTCATTAGATAATGCCGTGGTTTTAGAGAGCGGATTAGTTCTGCCTCGGCATCCAGATTGTTTGACCACGTCATCTCATACTTAACCCATTCTGAACGGGAACCCGTTTTGGGTGTCAGCGTCATGTTATGCTTTATCTATTGAAAAATAGCAGATCTACAAGCTCATAGCGCGCCACCGAGTGGCGCGCTACGAGCTTGTAGGTCTGCTATTTTTTTTGAAAAATCGAAGAACGACTGACATTTTTTTAGAATCTGATCTCAGGTCAGAATGGGTTCATCAGAACCAGTGTGTGTCCAGTGGAAACCTCGTATGAATCTGATCTCAGGTCAGTATGGGTTATAATCAGACCAGTGTGTGTCCAGTGGAAACCTCGTATGAATCTGATCTCAGGTCAGAATGGGTTAAACTAGAGTGCCCAGTATTCTACACATCCAGTTGTTTTCTTCTTTACACGTCAGACAGTCAGAACCAGCTGTAAGAACCAATCAGAACCATGCGTTTGCTTTATGTCATGTGAGAACCAATCAGAGCCATGCGTTTGCTTTATGTCATGTAAGAACCAATCGGAACCATGCGTTTGCTTTATGTCATGTAAGCCTCCGTTTCATCAGACGGTGGAATTTAGGATTTTCTCCATGGATACGTAGCTAGTGGTGTATATATATATATATATATATATATATATATATATATATATATATATATATATATATAGTGGCGGAAACAATCAGCTTATATTGGAAATAATCCCCAACAGAAGGTTAAAGTATGTATGTTTGTGTGTGTATATATATATTTATACTTCATCCATTGATATAATGGTGAAATAATCCCCAACAGAAGGTTAAAGTATGTATGTTTGTGTGTATATATATATATATTTATACTTCATCCATTGATATAATGGTGAAATAATCCCCAACAGAAGGTTAAAGTATGTATGTTTGTGTGTGTGTATATATATATATATTTATACTTTATCCATTGATACAAGTAAGACGCGCAAACGCGGGAAGCGAACGCAGCTATACGTCCAAATATGGAGTGTGTTGCATCAATCACAAACAAATCACTCAGCTCCATATATGGGCACAAAAGGGGGACACACAGACACACACACAGACAGACATGATCTGCTAGGTCTCATAGTAAGTGCTCATTGCGTTCGCAATAATGGTGAAATCAGTGATTGATGACGCAAAACGAACGAACGTTGGTTTTGACCTCTCAGAGTTGCGACGAAGATCTTATTATTATAATTTCCGCCAAGGCGACAATAATAACAACAACAACAACAGTGAAAGTACATTTTCCGAGCTCTGCTTCTATACAAACAGCAGCAGCATATAATTATAATAACGATTAGTTCCTTATTCTTGATTTAACCCATTCTGACCTGAGATCAGATTCATACGAGGTTTCCACTGGGACACACACTGGTCTGATTAACCCATTCTGACCTGAGATCAGATTCAAAAAATGTCAGTCGCTCTTCGATTTTTCAAAAATAGCAGACCTACAAGCTCGTGGCGCGCTATGAGCTTGTAGATCTGCTATTTTTCAATAGCTAAAGCATAACATGATGCCAACACCAAAATGGATTCCCGTTCAGAATGGGTTAAACACCCACTTTGCTTTGTTAATATCTCGGTACGGTGAAAACCCAACTTCCTCCAGTGCAAAGGAACTGTGTGGCCATAACAACGTCCTGTGGTCGCTCCACCGATATGGACTAATCATTTGTTTGTATTTCTTTTCATTATTTCCACAGCTACTATAGTATTGCAATCTCTTGAGAACAAAAGCTGCAGGAGGTAAGCTAAGGTAAGTAATTTCCTCTTTTTGTCCCTTAATTTATAGGCCTTAGAAAGTGTGTTTATGCTTAAATCCCCTGAGAGACTATATGATAGTTAGTATATATATATATATATATATATATATATATATATATATATATATATATATATATATATATATATATAAGATGGACTATAGTGGAATATCTGTCTCTGCATTTCAGACATGAGTAAGCTAATGTTCCCCTCAGAATATAGGGTTCAAGTATAGCTAATGTTCCCCTCAGAATATAGGGTTCAAGTAGCTAATGTTCCCCTCAGAATATAGGGTTCAAGTAGCTAATGTTCCCCTCAGAATATAGGGTTCAAGTAGCTAATGTTCCCCTCAGAATATAGGGTTCAAGTAGCTAATGTTCCCCTCAAAATATAGGGTTCAAGTAGCTAATGTTCCCCTCAGAATATAGGGTTCAAGTAGCCAATGTTCCCCTCAGAATATAGGGTTCAAGTAGCCAATGTTCCCCTCAGAATATAGGGTTCAAGTAGCTAATGTTCCCCTCAGAATATAGGGTTCAAGTAGCTAATGTTCCCCTCAGAATATAGGGTTCAAGTAGCTAATGTTCCCCTCAGAATATAGGGTTCAAGTAGCTAATGTTCCCCTCAGAATATAGGGTTCAAGTAGCTAATGTTCCCCTCAGAATATAGGGTTCAAGTAGCTAATGTTCCCCTCAGAATATAGGGTTCAAGTAGCTAATGTTCCCCTCAGAATATAGGGTTCAAGTAGCCAATGTTCCCCTCAGAATATAGGGTTCAAGTAGCTAATGTTCCCCTCAGAATATAGGGTTCAAGTAGCTAATGTTCCCCTCAGAATATAGGGTTCAAGTAGCTAATGTTCCCCTCAGAATATAGGGTTCAAGTAGCTAATGTTCCCCTCAGAATATAGGGTTCAAGTAGCTAATGTTCCCCTCAGAATATAGGGTTCAAGTAGCTAATGTTCCCCTCAGAATATAGGGTTCAAGTAGCTAATGTTCCCCTCAGAATATAGGGTTCAAGTAGCTAATGTTCCCCTCAGAATATAGGGTTAATTAATTACCATTTCATGTCAGGACCCCCAAATTAATGAAAAGCAAAGCTTTTGCACACCTACAAGCGACAGGTGCGTAGGAGAGGGTTACGGTGCCCCCTACAGGCGACAGGTGCGTAGGAGAGGGTACGGTTCCCCCAAAAATGAACACGGAAAACAACCACACACTGTCTTCAAATGCAGTGACCACCATTTAGGACCCCCAAATTGACACTAATTAGCCCGCCGCGGACCCCCATTTGAAAAGACATGCCATAAGAGAAGATTTTTACGGCTCTAGCAGTGATTCTCCAGGACCCTCAGTTTGACTTACAGACCCCCCATTTAATGGCATTTCTATCAAATTTATATTGTAAAATCAACGTTAATTTAACACTGTAACGGGTCCATTTGGTACAGACCCATAAGGGGTCCCTTTGGTTCCAAACTATCATTTAGCCGGGGACCCCCTGGAACTCCCTCAAGGACCCCTGCGGGGGTCCCCGGACTAAAGCACTATAGGCACCGCCATTCACCAGAAATAATAGGCTCTCATTGACCTGAGCAAAGCAACGTTCCCTTGTGGATAATAATGACGATCTAATCTAATCTAATCTAAAATACTGTATGGCATTCATATTGGTGAACAATCGGAAACATGAGCCTTACAGTAATTAGCGTCACGTCTTGACAGGGCCTTATAGTTCCTTCTGAGAAACAAATAAATAAAACGCACTTCCTTATTTGCTACCTTAGCAAGGATATGTAAAGGTAGTGACGACACCACCTGATCTTGCCTCAGAGTGTGTCGGCCAGCACGCTCTCTCTCCTAGAACTTCCTCCTGTTATCATCTGCTGTAGCCTACTAGAACACACACACACCCTCACACACACACACACACACACACACACACACACACACACACACCCTCACACACACACACACACCCTCTCTCTCACTCACACACACACGGTCAGACCAGACCAGACGCACCTTCAAACAGACGCAGTCACCATGGGCTTCGCTGCAAACGAGGGACTGTCCATCTTTGTCATTGTGAGTATAATTATATACCGTAGGATGCATTTGAATATCTGCTGTAGTATTATATATATATATATATATATATATTATATATTTATATATATATGTATATGTTGTATTATACCGTAGGATGCATTTGAATATCTGCTGTAGTATTATATATATATATATATATATTATATATATTATATATATATATATATATGTTGTATTATACCGTAGGATGCATTTGAATATCTGCTGTAGTATTATATATATATATATATATATATATATATATATATATATATTATATATATTATATATATATATATATATATGTTGTATTATACCGTAGGATGCATTTGAATATCTGCTGGGGTGAATTCCATGTTTTAGCTTTCGGATTTAACGTTGACTCTTTCAGCTACACTCAATATATATCTTTTGTGTCTGTACTCGTGTCGTGAATTACATTTGTGCAAAGTAGCCTAAGTATAATCACTGAATGAGATAACAGAACATTGGGAGTAAAAGATGTTGGAAGTAGTATTTGAATCGACGACGTCCGTTAATGGACCGTTAACATTCGTTGTGTTGGGAGAACTTCATATTTTCCATGCAGACTGTATACAGTATCTATGTTTCTCTGCATAACCTTCTAGGGCAGGGCGTCTCAAAGTGGGTGCCCTGACGCAAGTCCATCCATGGGCGTGCCTCAGAATACTTTGATAATAATATTTGGAATGAATCTTCAATGTCACTTCAGCCTAACCACGTAGACCCTCTATACTGTATATACTTATTAATCCATTCTGACCTGAGATCAGATTCTAAAAATGTTCTTCTACATCCTGACAGTTTCCTGAAAAAGCTATGTCAGTCGTTCTTCGATTTTTCATAAATAGCAGATCTACAAGCTCGTAGCTTGTAGGTCACACATACTGTATATACAGTATGTCTCTGTCCTTATGGGAAAATGTACTGTATACATACACACACATATATAAAGTTTAAGTAAGTTAAGACAATTTAAGTCATTCTGACCTGAGATCAGATTCTAAAAATGTCTTCTACATCCTGACAGTTTTTTGAAAAAGTCATGTTTCGATTTTTCAAAAATAGCAGACCTACAAGCTCCAGATCTACAAGCTCATAGCGCGCCACCGAGTGGCCGAGCTTGTAGATCTGCTATTTTTGAAAAATCGTTAAAATGTGCCTCAAATCTTTCCGAAAATGGTCATGATTTAGAAAACTTTTATTTTTTATTTTTTATTTTGACGTCAGGCCTGAATGGGTTAATATGACAAAAGATGCTAGTATAAAATAACTTCAGTAATTCAGGGGTGCCCTGTCCGTCTGAAAGAGTTCCATACTGGGACAGAAACCTTTGAGATAAGACCCACTGTGTTTTATACTGCTCTCCAGACTGATCTGTAAATGTGTGTCGTTACAGTTCGTATGGATGGCGATCAACACATACCTGTTTGTCCAATTCTACCTCAACTTCCTGACGCCCAGATGGTTCTACACCAGGGTACTTCTGGGGGTAAGTCTGTCTTTTTCATGCCTCGGGTTACAGATAACCTATACTGTAGGCAGTGGATAAGTCTGTGTCCTACAGTAGGGCTCTCTTAACCCATTCTGACCTGAGATCAGATTCATACGAGGTTTCCACTGGACACACACTGGTCTGATTAACCCATTCTGACCTGAGATCAGATTCTAAAAATGTCAGTCGTTCTTCGAATTTTTCAAAAATAGCAGACCTACAAGCTCGTATCGCGCCACTCGGTGGCGCGATATGAGCTTGTAGATCTGCTATTTTTCAATAGCTAAAGCATAACATGATGCTAACACCAAAATGGGTGCCCGGTCAGAATGGGTTAATGGGGGTATATCTCCATCTCCTACCGGCTGGGGAGATTAAAGATAGGGAAGTATACTGTAGGTCTGTCGTAGGGGATGTCATTTGGCTATTTGAGGTTAACATCTGTGTTCATGACAGACTGGGGGAATGCCACTGTGGCGCGCGCTGCAGTCTGCAGGTGACCGGCCCTGAGCAGAAGTGAAACGGTGGCAGTTTATTACATTTTATTCATTTTTCATGAACAAACGGAGGCAGTTTCACTTCTGCAAAAGGTTACACTACAGTAACGTACAGTAGGTGCAACTTCCCATTGACAGGCAGCCCATTCATCCAAACAGAAGAGTCCTCTCTGATTGTATTAAAGGGATAGTTCAGATTTTTTTTAACTTAAGCTGTATGAAATACTTGCCATTAATAATATAGTGGTTGCAACTGTATTCATTGATTGCCCGAGTCCCGTGGTGGGAGTTCTGCTCTGGTTCTGGTGAAATATTAAGTAGTTCCGGTCATTTTGTGGGGGGGCGGGGGGGCACTGGGGGGGCCACGCAGTAAAGGTAAATTAATCCACAAAACGAAGAACGTCATTTGTATTGTTGACCTATTTCTAAAATATTAGTGCAACTTTCGTTCTTTTTTTACCCCTCTATCACACATCAGAACCATGTTTTTTGTGTCCATATCACTACGCCCAAAAAATTTGATGGAGGGGTCAAAGTTGAATGAAAGTCGCGCTAATATTTTAGAAAGGGGTCAACAATACAAATGACGTTAGTTTGGTGGATTAATTTACTTTTACTGCGTGGCCCCCCCCAGTGCCCTCCCCACAAAATGACCGGAACTACTTCATATTTCACCAAAACCAGAGCAGAACTCCCACCACGGGACTCAATCGGGCAATCAATTAATACAGTTGCAACCACTATATTAATGGCAACTATTTCATACAACTTAAGTTAAAAAGAATCTGAACTATCCCTTTAACCCATTCTGAACGGGAACCCATTTTGGTGTTGGCATGATGTTATGCTTTAGCTATTGAAAAATAGCAGATCTACAAGCTCGTAGCGCGCCACCGAGTGGCGCGCTACGAGCTTGTAGGTCTGCTATTTTTGAAAAATCGAAGAACGACTGACATTTTTAGAATCTGATCTCAGGTCAGAATGGGTTAATCAGACCAGTGTGTGTCCAGTGGAAACCTCGTATGAATCTGATCTCAGGTCAGAATGGGTTAAACAACGTCAAACTCACCAACATTGCAGCTGTACGAATAGCTTTAATTATCTGCAAAGTGTTTGTTTCATAAGAATCCACCGTATGGATATACTTTCTGTCAATACATTCTGATAATTATCTTTCAAAGTGTTGGAAGCGCTCTTTGGATATCACTCAGCGGCCCTGATATTATTATATATTATTATATATTTTATATTTCAGCGGCCCTGTGAACCACCCGTTTTGAGAGGCAGCGGGTCGTTGCTTTACTGAAAGCCAGCGACTCGGTTCCACAGATAAATATTCACAAGGCTATTTTATTTTCACAGGCTAAGTCTTTCTTTTGACAATTTGGTCAATGTTTAGTTTGTATAGTTTGTTAAATTGTCACTTTACTGTCTTCTGGGGTGGAGACCCCCAAACCACGCACAAATGGTTGGCCATGCAACTCCTTGCAACATGCAACCATTATCTTCAAGGAGTTGCATTGGTGCGGTTGACCAAATTAAAACGGTTTTGTTGCAAGGAGTTGCGACTATAGTTTGGGCAAGCGTGCGCATAATTGCGATCATGTCTGTCCGTGCGTGTGTCCCCCCTTTGTGCCCATATATGGAGCTGAGTGATTTGTTTGTGATTGATGCAACACACTCCATATTTGGACGTATAGCTGCTTTGGGGACTCCTTATATGGTTATGGCTAAGAAAAATAACTTAACTTAAAAAAAAAAAAAACTTAAAAAATCTTACTGGTATACCCTCTATACGTACTTTGCTCAGCCAATCAAAATCATCTCAATTCCGTGCTCTGCAGCCAATAAAAATCACTGCTATTATTTAGACAAACACACAAAGCTGGGCATACAGTAGGCCCCCCCAAAAATGTGACTATACTTTTCACTCCACTGATCATTTCGGTCTGTAAATCAAATGCCGCCATTATCACGTAACACTATCTCTCTCTCTCTCTCTCTCTCTCTGTTTCCAGCAAGCGTTGCCGTGGGCCAGAGCCCCCGCCGCCGTCCTTAACTTCAACTGCATGCTGATCCTGTTGCCCGTCTGCCGGAACCTCCTCTCCCTGATACGAGGCACCATCCAGGTAACCTCCTCTTCTCCCTGATACGAGGCACCATCCAGGTAACCTCCTCTCCCTGATACGAGGCACCATCCAGGTAACCTCCTCTCCCTGATACGAGGCACCATCCAGGTAACCTCCTCTCCCCGATACGAGGCACCATCCAGGTAACCTCCTCTCCCCGATACGAGGCACCATCCAGGTAACCTCCTCTCCCCGATACGAGGCACCATCCAGGTAACCTCCTCTCCCCGATACGAGGCACCATCCAGGTAACCTCCTCTCCCCGATACGAGGCACCATCCAGGTAACCTCCTCTCCCTGATACGAGGCACCATCCAGGTAACCTCCTCTCCCTGATACGAGGCACCATCCAGGTAACCTCCTCTCCCTGATACGAGGCACCATCCAGGTAACCTCCTCTCCCTGATACGAGGCACCATCCAGGTAACCTCCTCTCCCTGATACGAGGCACCATCCAGGTAACCTCCTCTTCTCCCTGATACGAGGCACCATCCAGGTAACCTCCTCTCCCTGATACGAGGCACCATCCAGGTAACCTCCTCTCCCTGATACGAGGCACCATCCAGGTAACCTCCTCTCCCTGATACGAGGCACCATCCAGGTAACCTCCTCTCCCCGATACGAGGCACCATCCAGGTAACCTCCTCTCCCTGATACGAGGCACCATCCAGGTAACCTCCTCTCCCTGATACGAGGCACCATCCAGGTAACCTCCTCTCCCTGATACGAGGCACCATCCAGGTAACCTCCTCTTCTCCCTGATACGAGGCACCATCCAGGTAACCTCCTCTCCCTGATACGAGGCACCATCCAGGTAACCTCCTCTCCCTGATACGAGGCACCATCCAGGTAACCTCCTCTCCCTGATACGAGGCACCATCCAGGTAACCTCCTCTCCCCGATACGAGGCACCATCCAGGTAACCTCCTCTTCTCCCTGATACGAGGCACCATCCAGGTAACCTCCTCTCCCCGATACGAGGCACCATCCAGGTAACCTCCTCTCCCTGATACGAGGCACCATCCAGGTAACCTCCTCTCCCTGATACGAGGCACCATCCAGGTAACCTCCTCTCCCTGATACGAGGCACCATCCAGGTAACCTCCTCTCCCCGATACGAGGCACCATCCAGGTAACCTCCTCTTCTCCCTGATACGAGGCACCATCCAGGTAACCTCCTCTCCCCGATACGAGGCACCATCCAGGTAACCTCCTCTTCTCCCTGATACGAGGCACCATCCAGGTAACCTCCTCTTCTCCCTGATACGAGGCACCATCCAGGTAACCTCCTCTCCCTGATACGAGGCACCATCCAGGTAACCTCCTCTCCCTGATACGAGGCACCATCCAGGTAACCTCCTCTCCCCGATACGAGGCACCATCCAGGTAACCTCCTCTCCCTGATACGAGGCACCATCCAGGTAACCTCCTCTCCCCGATACGAGGCACCATCCAGGTAACCTCCTCTCCCCGATACGAGGCACCATCCAGGTAACCTCCTCTCCCTGATACGAGGCACCATCCAGGTAACCTCCTCTCCCTGATACGAGGCACCATCCAGGTAACCTCCTCTCCCTGATACGAGGCACCATCCAGGTAACCTCCTCTCCCTGATACGAGGCACCATCCAGGTAACCTCCTGGTTATATGCGTTGTGAGCTTGTAGATCTGCTGTTTTCAGCACTCCATTTAATGGAGAACTCACCGCACATTCCCTGTCCTCTTTCTCAGTGTTTCGGGCGTACAGTCACTCGCCAACTCGACAAGAACCTGGCGTTCCACAAACTGGTGGCCTACATGATCGCCCTGCAGACAGGTGAGATTTCATGTCACCATGTCACCATGTCACCATGTCACCATGCATGTCGCAGGGACTTACTTACCCCCCAATCCAACCCTTGATGCTGAGTGTCAAGCAGGGAGGCACTGGGTCCCATTTTATGACCCGGCCGGGGGGTACTTTGAACCCCAGCCACCCAGTCCCCTGCAGGGCAAACCCTCTAACCACAAGGCCACTGATCTGGTTGGGTGTGATTGAGGCAGTCTGCTAAATTGTAAATTGTAACCTGTCCCCCTGTCCCCCCCCCACAGCGGTCCATATCGTAGCCCACCTGTTCAACTTCGAGTATTACATGGAGGCTCAGCTGGACCGGAGGAACACGAGCACGCTGCCCTTCGTCCTGTCGCAGATCGGCGACCTCCCCAACGAGACCTTCCTCAACGTCATCAGGACCAACGACACCGTGAGTACTTTTTTTTTTAACATTTTTTATTTATGAATGACTTATAAATCCCTCTTTGGGCTGGGTCCATTATATTTGACAGAGCTACCGTACTCCACCCCAGGGTTTATTATACAAGACAACTTAGGTCTTCTGATAAAGGCCTTCTCATCGTCCCTGCTACTAAGATGAGAACTAAAGGTGACGGAGCCTTCAGCTATAGCACCTACACTCTGGACTAAGATGAGAACTAAAGGTGACGGAGCCTTCAGCTATAGCACCTACACTCTGGAACGAGTTACCTATGAACTTTAAAAAAAATGCAGAGTCAGTCAACACTTTTAAAAAGCTGCTTAAAACACACCTATATCGCAAATATTTTGGTCTAATATAGCGATATATCTTGTCTGTCTTGTTCTGCCTGTACATATTTTCATGTATTGTTTTCTGTTGCTTGTTTCTTATTGTTGTTATCGCAGTTTTGCTGTTGACTGTGTTTATCTTTTTTTTTTTTTTTTTATTTTACTAAAAAATAAATCTTCGCTTCGTTTGAGCACAAAATGCATTTTGAGAATCAACACACAATCATTGTACAGTTGTGTGGCCCCCGGCCTAATCTAGTTGAAGACCCCAGTGGCCCCCGGGGCCTAATCTAGTTGAAGACCCCAGTGGCCCCCGGGGCCTAATCTAGTTGAAGACCCCTGTGGCCCCCGGGGCCTAATCTAGTTGAAAGACCCCTGTGGCCCCCGGGGCCTAATCTAGTTGAAAGACCCCTGTGGCCCCCGGGGCCTAATCTAGTTGAAGACCCCTGTGGCCCCCGGGGCCTAATCTAGTTGAAGACCCCTGTGGCCCCCGGGGCCTAATCTAGTTGAAGACCCCTGTGGCCCCCGGGGCCTAATCTAGTTGAAAGACCCCTGTGGCCCCCGGGGCCTAATCTAGTTGAAGACCCCTGTGGCCCCCGGGGCCTAATCTAGTTGAAAGACCCCAGTAATAATAATAATAATCTATCTGAAGACCCCTGTACTCACGTCATCCTTCCTCCTCCTGGGCGTGGCCCCTCAGACCCCCACCTTCGTGCTGTTCACCACCGTGGCGGGGGTGACGGGCGTGGCCATCACCCTGGCGCTCATCCTCATCATCACCTCGTCCATGGAGGTGATCCGACGCTCCTACTTCGAGGTCTTCTGGTACACGCACCACCTCTTCGTCGTCTTCTTCATCGCGCTGGTGTTCCACGGCTACGGGTAATAATAATAATAATAATAATTAAACTTTATTTGTATAGCACCTTTCATGACATGAAATGCAGCTCAAAGTGCTTTACAGAACAATGGAGAATAAAAGAAAAGCAAGGCAACAACATTAAAAAACAAGCAGTAATGCAATACAGTGAGGACATGAATAACAAAAATAAAAAAATAAAAGATCAATTAAAAGCAATGTTGTAGAAGTGGGTCTTGAGCTGAGCTTTAAAAATGTCTACAGAGGCTGCCTGACGAAGGTACAGTGGGAGCTTGTTCCATGCCGACGGCCCGTAGAAGCAAAAAGCTGCTTCCCCGTATTTTTTAGTTGCCATTTTTTTGGGCAAAGCGAGCAGGCCAGCAGTGGAAGACCTTAGGGGGCGGTTTGGGACATATTTAGGCAGGCAGTCATGTAGGTAGGAAGGTGCGAGACCATTGAGAGCTTTATAGACAAGTAAAATAATTTTAAAATCAATCCTAAGGGTAAGGGGGGGTCCGTCTATCTCCCACTGGTGTTGACCCATTTAGACCGGAGTTAAAAACATTCACTTTGAAAGAATATATTATTCAAAGATTTGCGGCACATTTTTACGATTTTTCAAAAATAGCAGATCTACAAGCTCGCATAGCGCACCACTCTGGTGGCGCGCTATGGGGGGCAGTGTTGTGGATGTCGTTTTAGTCAAATGTCAAATTTACCCCCCTCATTCAGCCATCCTAATTTACAATTATAATCCAGAGCGATTTACAGTAAGCAAGAACAACACATAAGGTAAGGTAATACATTAAATGCATAAAAAGAGTCATCAAGAATCAACGACCCTCTCCCCCCAAAGAAAATAATATCTTTGAACTGGGGGACCCACCCACCCACCCACCCTGACAAGCACTTGGAATTGTAGGCATTTAATTTAGTTTGACTCGGTTGCACGGATAAATATTGTGCCGAACTTGCAAGCTCACAAGCAGTGTTGAGCTTGTCGATATAGGCTATTTTCGCAATTGATATTTATCTTTGACAATTTGTTAATAAAAAGGTCTTACAAAAGTCATAAATTGCAACTTTAGAAATGTGCAGATACCCTACTTATACTGTATGGTGGTTTGTTCACAGTCTAGTCTAGTGTGAAGACAGTGTTGCACATGAAAGTCAATCATCTGGGGACCTCGCAGCTCTGTCTCTCGGCTGTTAAACGCTTTGCCTGGAGATTTAGATTTGCCAATCTAAAATATCTAAAACCACATATTACACACACAAATACCCCCAGGAAAGTGATCTAAAGCTTTTAAACGTCATTAACATATTATTATTTTTGCAAAAAGGGTGAAGTGTCCCTTTAACGCTTTGCCTGCCCAAGTACTCCTGCTTGTCTAATCATCACAACATCCTCCTCCTCCTCCTCGTGTGTTCCTGGTGGCAGGAGGATCGTGCGAGGACAGCCGCAGTCTGAGCTGGACCAGGACCTCCACCGGCCCGATAACTGCTCTGAGCGCTTCCTGGAGTGGGGGGACAACGGAACCGACTGCCCCGTGCCCAGCTTCGCCGGGAATCCCCCAGGGGTGAGCTGACCTGAGATCAGATTCTAACCCTAACCCTAACCCTAACCCCCCAGGGGTGAGCTAACTGACCTGAGATCAGATTCTAATCCCCCAGGGGTGAGCTATATGACCTGAGATCAGATTATAACCCTAACCCCCCCAGGGGTGAACTGACTGACCTGAGATCAGATTATAACCCTAACCCCCCCCCAGGGGTGAGCTGACTGACCTGAGATCAGATTCTAACCCTAACCCCCCCAGGGGTGAGCTATATGACCTGAGATCAGATTCTGAAAAATGTCTTCTACATCCTGACAGTTTTCTGAAAAAGCTATGTTTTCTATGTCAGTCGTTCTTCGATTTTTCAAAAATAGCAGACCTACAAGCTCATAGCGTGGCGCCACTCGGTGGCGCGCTACGAGCTCGTAGACTCAACCATTGCTTTTGTTTTCACAACGGGTTTTACCACACTATGGCCCGCGGCGGGAAGTGTCGACAGCAAGACAAAAGGGCTCAGTTATTCATGACTTGGCTAAGGCGTTTGTGCAACAGCTTCCTCAGAGTGAGACCTTAGTGTGACTACAGTCCTTCCTGTGGCTGAGCACCTGACTATACTGTACCAACCAGTGTCTTATTATAAAATTAATAATAAATCTACTTTAGCAATCCTATCTATCTACAATCATATAATTGGGCAACAGAGTCTCACTCCCGAAAAGGGTGTCATAAACTGTCATGTATATTTCTCCAGGCGGCAGATGTTGTGCCGTGCTAGGAATTCCATTGATAATACATCTTATATAATAAGACCATATCAAAATATAATATTAGATAATGACAATTCTATTGATAATTAATACATGGGACTTCAAAAAAACGTTGGAGATTGGGAGATCATTGCGAGACCTAAAGGTCAGAGGTCAGAGGTCCTTTGACGAATGACTGTTGGAGCTACAGTTCTTAAATGTTGGTTCTAACAACAATGTGTGTTTGTCTCGTCCTAGACGTGGAAGTGGGTGATCGGGCCGATGGCCATCTACGTGACCGAGCGCCTGGTCCGTTTCTATCGCTCTGTTCAGAAGGTTGTTATCACTAAGGTATGTTACTGTATGTACTGTATGTTAATGCTCTGTTCAGAAGGTTGTTATCACTAAGGTATGTTACTGTATGTACTGTATGTTAATGCTCTGTTCAGAAGGTTGTTATCACTAAGGTATGTTACTGTATGTACTGTATGTTAATGCTCTGTTCAGAAGGTTGTTATCACTAAGGTGTGTTACTGTACTTACTGTATTAAAAAATGGAATTGAAAATAGAAACGGGAAGCTAACCCCCTATCCTCTCCTCTCCTCTCCTCTCCTCTCCTCTCCTCTCCTCTCTCCTCCTCCTCCTCCTCCTCCTCCTCCTCCTCCTCCTCCTCCTCCTCCTCCTCCTCCTCTCCTCCTCTCCCCTCCTCCTCCTCCTCCATCCCCTCCCCTCTCCTCCCCTCCCAGGTGGTGGTCCACCCGTCCAAGACCAAGGTCCTGGAGCTGCAGATGAAGAAGAAGGGCTTCCAGTCGGAGGTGGGCCAGTACGTCTTCATCAAGTGTCCGGCCGTCTCTCACCTGGAGTGGCACCCGTTCACGCTGTCCTCCTGCCCCGAAGACGAGAACTTCAGCATCCACATCCGCCTGGCGGGCGACTGGACGCAGGCTCTGTACGAGGCCTGTGGAGGAGACAAGAAAGAGGGGCTGGAGGCCTGGAAACTGCCCAGGTAAGAGACCCTGGAGGCCTGGAAACTGCCCAGGTAATGCTACAAGAGTCCAGACTAGAAGGCCTGGAAACTACTTGGCATATCTCACGGTCTATGACTTGGCATATCTCACGGTCTATGACTTGGCATATCTCACGGTCTATGACTTGGCCAACCCAACTACGCACAAAGTGAGCGCTCACAACTTGTACAACTCCTCAATTTATATATAGAAGAAAAGGAAAAGAAAGGGGTGTGTCCTGTATGTTCAGGGTATCGCGATCGACGGCCCGTTCGGATTGGGAACAATTTAAATATATATATATATATCTCTGTCTCTCTCCTCCTGTGTGTTTCTGTCTCTCTCCTCCTGTGTGTTCAGGGTAGCCATAACTTATATCTCTCTGTCTCTCTCCTCCTGTGTGTTCAGGGTAGCCATAACTTATATCTCTCTGTCTCTCTCCTCCTGTGTGTTCAGGGTAGCCATAACTTATATCTCTCTGTCTCTCTCCTCCTGTGTGTTCAGGGTAGCCATAACTTATATAATCTCTGTCTCTCTCCTCCTGTGTGTTCAGGGTAGCCAATAGCCATAACTTATATAATCTCTGTCTCTCTCCTCCTGTGTGTTCAGGGTAGCCATAACTTATATAATCTCTGTCTCTCTCCTCCTGTGTGTTCAGGGTAGCCATAATTTATATAATCTCTGTCTCTCTCCTCCTGTGTGTTCAGGGTAGCCATAACTTATATAATCTCTGTCTCTCTCCTCCTGTGTGTTCAGGGTAGCCATAATTTATATCTCTCTGTCTCTCTCCTCCTGTGTGTTTCTGTCTCTCTCCTCCTGTGTGTTCAGAGTAGCCATAACTTATATAATCTCTGTCTCTCTCCTCCTGTGTGTTCAGGGTAGCCATAACTTATATCTCTCTGTCTCTCTCCTCCTGTGTGTTCAGGGTAGCCATAACTTATATAATCTCTGTCTCTCTCCTCCTGTGTGTTCAGGGTAGCCATAACTTATATCTCTCTGTCTGTCTCCTCCTGTGTGTTTCTGTCTCTCTCCTCCTGTGTGTTCAGGGTAGCCATAACTTATATCTCTCTGTCTCTCTCCTCCTGTGTGTTCAGGGTAGCCATAACTTATATCTCTCTGTCTCTCTCCTCCTGTGTGTTCAGGGTAGCCATAGACGGCCCGTTCGGGACGGCCAGCGAGGACGTGTTCCGCTACGAGGTGGTGATGCTGGTGGGCTCCGGCATTGGGGTCACGCCCTTCGCCTCCATACTCAAGTCGCTGTGGTACAAACGCACCCAGAGCAACCAGGAGGTCTTCACCAAGAAGGTGAGTGGTACAAACGCACCCAGAGCAACCAGGAGGTCTTCACCAAGAAGGTGAGTGGTACAAACGCACCCAGAGCAACCAGGAGGTCTTCACCAAGAAGGTGAGTGGTACAAACGCACCCAGAGCAACCAGGAGGTCTTCACCAAGAAGGTGAGTGGTACAAACGCACCCAGAGCAACCAGGAGGTCTTCACCAAGAAGGTGAGTGGTACAAACGCACCCAGAGCAACCAGGAGGTCTTCACCAAGAAGGTGAGTGGTACAAAGTAAACGCACCCAGAGCAACCAGGAGGTCTTCACCAAGAAGGTGAGTGGTACAAACGCACCCAGAGCAACCAGGAGGTCTTCACCAAGAAGGTGAGTGGTACAAACGCACCCAGAGCAACCAGGAGGTCTTCACCAAGAAGGTGAGAGAGGCTACAGAAGGTTCTCTGGCACACTGCCATGCTCTCTGTTGAGCGTCGCAGTCCCTCCCCCTTTCAGAACAACGAGTGGAAATGAAATGAAATGAATCCCAATGCATTTTTTCCCATAGGCATTTCAAAACGTATTTATTTAAAGACCTTTTAAGCGTCGTACGAAGCCAACTCTTGTCGTGACAAATCATGACAACACACACAATATTTTGGACCAAACAAATAATTACAAAGAAGAAAAACAACAAAAAAAGTGTTGTATAACCTGCCGTTTTTTTCTACTTTCTAATGCTTTGTTTGGCCCGAAAGATTGTGTGTGTTGTCATGATTTGTCACGACAAGAGTTGGCTTCGTACGACGCTTAAAAGGTCTTTAAATACTAATAAATACGTATTGAAATGCCTATGGGAAAAATGCATTGGGATTTATTTCCTGGGCCACTCGTTGTTCTGAAAGGGGGAGGGACTGCGACACTCTATTGAGTGTAACCCAGGGGGGCAGTCAGACAGATATTTTGTGAAGCCACTAAGGAAATGAAAGTTCATATAATGGCCTGTTGTGGCGCTGTCACTGGGCTCAAAAAAACCCATAGCCCCATAGAAGTCCATGTATTTGGGCCCAACTTCACCTAGACTGTATTACCTTAATAAACATGGTCATGAATACTTTTTGCTTCCAGTCACTAGTTTAAAGTCTCATTTCTAATGTCATAATATTCTTTTTGGAAAATGATGGTCCCATTTATAATCCCCCACCCACTCGAGTCAAAATATAAACCAACAAAGAAGAAGGGGGGAAGTCCCGCCTCGTTGTCTGGGCCAGCCAATGGCCAGCTGGGCCCAAACGGATCTAGAAAGATGGCGACTTCCAGTGCAAGGACTGACAGGCTTCATTTTATGATCATGTTAGACCCACGGAACGCTTTGTCCATATTTTTTACAGTCTATGGTGTAACCACACACACACACACACACACACACACACACACACACAACGCGTCAAGTAGCTTCAAGTCACAACCACTCCACTCACATTCACTTTAAGGGGAAGAGCGGAAACGCTTTGCCCACGCTACAAGTTGAAGCCGCGCACTATAGCGTGGAAATGCATCAACCAGCCGTTTAAAACACCTGGAAGAGACGCCTGGGGCTCACGTTTTAGAGACGCGAAAGTCTGCATGCTTACACCCAATGGGTGCATAGATCTACTTCTATTGGCTGTGTCATTTCATTAGATCCATTTCTAATTGGCCGGGTCCTTTTCATCAGATCTATTTCTATTGGCTGTGTCCGGAGACGGAGGCGTTCGAGTGGTTCGCCGACCTGCTGCAGTCGCTGGAGAACCAGATGGCGGAGAAGGGAGTGACCGACTTCCTGAACTACAACATCTACCTGACCCGCTGGAAGGAGGCCGAGGTACGCACACACACACACACACACACGCACGCACACACACACACACACACACACACGCACACACACACACGCACACACACACACACACACACTTCGATTTCTTCATTTGAATCCACAAATTACAATACATTTTACAAGGAAACAAATATAACGGGGTTGCCAGTTCATGTTCACTTAAGGATACACATCATGGCTCCTCCTTCTCCTCCACACAGACAAACTGCCTATAATTATAACAGCCCAAACAGAGCTCAGTATTTGGCAAGATGTTTGGCTTTGCTTTTTGTCATGCCAGCTATTCTTAGACACACACACACACACACACACACACGCACACACACACACACACACACACACACACGCGCGCGCACTAGAGCTGGGACTCGATTAAAAAAAAAATCTAATTAATCAGAGGCTTTGTAGTTAATTAATCTAGATTAATCGCATTTGAATCGCATATCAATATTCAACCTGAGAACAGCGAGAAACCTTTTTTTTTAAATGTTTTATGGCATCCCAGTGAATCAATGAATAGTGACTACAGGATACCACTCATTTTCAACATCTTACTGTCATTAATATACCTGTTGTGGAAATAATAATAGAAAGTCACCCCATTCTGTGTTGCCTAGAACTGGAGGTCTGAAAAACAATTAGTAACGGTAACAAGTACATCTCAGTGACATCACAAAGCTGTACTTACTTCATATTGTTACTGTTTTTTGTCAGACCTCCAGTTCTAGGCAACACAAAATGGGGTGACTTTTTATTATTTCCAGTTTTCAGTACTATAGAAAAGCGCCCAGTGAGAAACGTTCCGCGGTGAAAAGAAAGGTGCGATTAATTTATCTGTAGTTAATCGCCATTAGTTTTTCTGTAGTTAATTAATCGAAATTAATCGAAATTAGTCCCGGTCCTAACACACACACACACACACATTTAACGCCGTTAGCAAAGCATTCACTGGATCAATAACGTGTCCGTGTCTGTTCTTCCAGGCCGCACACTTCTGGGTCCACCACGAGGCGGAGAACGACCCCATCACGGGCCTGAAGCAGAAGACGCTCTACGGGAAGCCCAACTGGGACAACGAGTTCGGCTGCATCGCCATGAAGCACCCGGGGTGAGCCTCAACGCCGCCTCCATGGTCACAACGCGACACTGTCGTTTTTGGCAGAAAACTTCTATTTTAGTTTTAGTCAATAGTCTTTGGACTGAAACTTCATTTAGTTTTAGTCAATAGTCTTTGGACTGAAACTTCATTTAGTTTTAGTCAATAGTCTTTGGACTGAAACTTCATTTAGTTTTAGTCAATAGTCTTTGGACTGAAACTTCATTTAGTTTTAGTCAATAGTCTTTGGACTGAAACTTCATTTAGTTTTAGTCAATAGTCTTTGGACTGAAACTTCATTTAGTTTTAGTCAATAGTCTTTGGACTGAAACTTCATTTAGTTTTAGTCAATAGTCTTTGGACTGAAACTTCATTTAGTTTTAGTCAATAGTCTTTGGACTGAAACTTCATTTAGTTTTAGTCATAGTCTTTGGACTGAAACTTCATTTAGTTTTAGTCAATAGTCTTTGGACTGAAACTTCATTTAGTTTTAGTCAATAGTCTTTGGACTGAAACTTCATTTAGTTTTAGTCAATAGTCTTTGGACTGAAACTTCACTTAGTTTTAGTCACATTTTAGTCACCTGGAAATGTCTTAGTGTTAGTCTAGTTTTAGTCGACTAAATGTCATAAGATTTTAGTCGACTAAATCTACAGTTGATTTAGTCGACTAAAATTTAATTTTGGCAGGTCTTGATGCCGTCGTAATGAGTGTTTTTACACTTGCTGAAAATATTTTCAGTAAAATTACTCATACTGGATCTCTTGTCCACTAGTCCCTTCCTAACATTTTAGTCTAGTTTTTATTTGTCGACGAAATTGTCAGTATGTCTCTGTCCTTATGGGAAAATGTAGACAATTTAACAATTGAAGTAAACAAATAAATCATAATAATGAAGGGAAAGTTCCACTATAATTATATCCCATTCTGACCTGAGATCAGATTCTAAAAATGTTCTTCTACATCCTGACAGTTTTCTGAAAAAGCTATGTTTCTAATGTCAGTCGTTCTTCGATTTTTCAAAAATAGCAGATCTACAAGCTCATAGCGCGCCACCGAGTGGCGCGCTATGAGCTTGTAGGTCTGCTATTTTTATAAAATGGGTTAATATATATATATATATATATATATATAAGTATGATAATGATAATATTTCTACTCATGTGTCCTCAGTACCAAAGTGGGCGTGTTCCTGTGTGGCGCGGCGGCGATAGGCAACGCCCTGTCGAAGCAGTGCGTCAATCACAACGAAGGAGGCTCCTCCTTCATCTTCAACAAGGAGAACTTCTAACAGACACCAGAGAAGAACTGTCCCAGGATCTACTGCTGCTGCAGCAACAACCAACACCGACCCATAATAACTGTCCCAGGATCTACTGCTGCTGCAGCAACAACCAACACCGACCCATAAGAACTGTCCCAGGATCAGCAACAACCAACACCGAGCCATAAGAACTGTCCCGGGATCTGCTGCTGCTGCAGCAACAACCAACACCGACCATAAGAACTGTCCCAGGATCTGCTGCTGCTGCTGCAACAACCAACACCGACCCATAAGAACTGTCCCAGGATCAGCTGCTGCTGCTGCAACAACCAACACCGAGCCATAAGAACTGTCCCAGGATCAGCAACAACCAACACCGACCCATAAGAACTGTCCCAGGATCTGCTGCTGCTGCTGCAACAACCAACACCGAGCCATAAGAACTGTCCCAGGATCTGCTGCTGCTGCAGCAACCACCAACACCGAGCATAAGAACTGTCCCAGGATCTGCTGCTGCTGCAGCCACAACCAACACCGAGCATAAGAACTGTCCCAGGATCTGCTGCTGCTGCTGCAACAACCAACACCGAGCCATTAAGAACTGTCCCAGGATCAGCAACAACCAACACCGACCCAAAAGAACTGTCCCAGGATCTGCTGCTGCTGCAGCAACAACCAACACCGACCCATAAGAACTGTCCCAGGATCAGCAACAACCAACACCGACCCATAAGAACTGTCCCAGGATCAGCAACAACCAACACCGACCCCAATCCTTCACCTCCTACCAATCAGTGGGGCAGCTCAGTGGGGTTTTGAACTCCTGTGACGGGAAACAAGACAAGACAGTACCCCGCGGGGGGTTGCTATTCTAGCACATACTGTACATACTGTACTGTACAGTAGTCCACATACATGGGCAACTGGGGGCCCAGGGGCCACATGCGGCCCCCACCTTCACTTAATGGTTAAATTAACAGCACAGATGTGTTCTAAACGTACATACAGGGGCCACATGCGGCCCCCACCTTCACTTAATGGTTAAATTAACAGCACAGATGTGTTCTAAACGTACATACATGGGGCCACATGCAGCCCCCACCTTCACGTAATGGTTAAAGTAACAGCACAGATGTGTTCTAAACGTACATACAGGGGCCACATGCAGCCCCCACCTTCACGTAATGGTTAAATTAACAGCACAGATGTGTTCTAAACGTACATACATGGGGCCACATGCGGCCCCCACCTTCACTTAATGGTTAAATTAAGAGCACAGATGTGTTCTAAACGTACATACAGGGGCCACATGCAGCCCCCACCTTCACGTAATGGTTAAAGTAACAGCACAGATGTGTTCTAAACGTACATACAGGGGCCACATGCGGCCCCCACCTTCACGTAATGGTTAAAGTAACAGCACAGATGTGTTCTAAACGTACATACATGGGGCCACATGCGGCCCCCACCTTCACTTAATGGTTAAATTAAGAGCACAGATGTGTTCTAAACGTACATACAGGGGCCACATGCGGCCCCCCCAACTTCACTTAATGGTTAAATTAACCCATTTTGACCTGAGATCAGATTAAAAAAATGTCTGTTTGAAAATGACAGTTTTCTGAAAAGTCGTTCTTCGATTTTTCATAAATAGCAGACCTATACAAGCTCGTAGCGCACCACTTGGTGGCGCGCTATGAGCTTGTAGATCTGCTATTTTTCCAATAGCTAAAAGCATAACAAAAGGGGTTCCTGCCCAAAATGGATTAAGAGCACAGACGTGTTCTAAACGTCGTTTCACAAAAGGTCCCGTGTTTCCTGCTTTCTTTCTCAATTGGATAAAGAAATTACCTCCAGTATTTACAACATCGTCCTCTTCTTCTTCTTCTCTTTTTGTTTCCTCAACGTTAGAAACTGTTGGTTTCAAAACAACTCTTCCTGTATTTCACATGTTGCTGCGTTGCCATGTCCTGTCTGTTAAAAGAAGCAGTTCACCCAAAAAAAAGGGACATATTTTATACGTATATCAATTTCATGGAATTCATGGAGATAGTGTTAGTCGTTGTTATTATCGCCAGTGGTATATATATAAAGTAACTTACGGTAAGTTAATTTACTGACAGTCAAATTATTGGCCCAGGAATTTGACAAAAAAAACATAAGAATCTGAGTGTATAACTGTATATACCCGATAGCGAATAAGTCATATTTTTGGGTGAGCTACTCCTAGTCATCAAGTCAAGAAAGAACTAGTGAGCTAGATCACAGACTTATGACTGAAACGGTCCATCCTTTGAATACTCAATTGCCAGGAGGAACAACGTCAAAGGGAAGTCCCATGAGATATGGGACTGCTTTTATTTATATATTAAAGGATGGTTGCAGTAACAATTTGTATTTATTTATACGTTACAGATGACATAATCACAAGCAGTGCCGGTTCTAGGCCTTTAGTGGCCCCAAGCAACATAATATTATGTGCCCCCGGTGGGGCGCTGGGGCGCATTGCCATGAAAATGCTTCAATCTGGTGCACTTTGAGATCAAAATTAAGAAGCTAGGTGGGGGCCACATGTGGCCAGTAGCCCATGTAAGGGATAGGGGATACATTAAAAAAAAGCGACCGCTTGGTTCGCCTATGCCTAGAACCGGCCCTGATCACGAGTGTCAACAACAGTGTGGAGGGGTGTTGTCCAGGGTTTTTTTTTTTTTTTGACTGCTAGTTGTGTTTTGTTTTTTGTTTGTTTTTTCTTGTCTTTTTCTTTCGTGTAAGTCATGTGAACCAGTGTTGTTTTTTGGCAGCAAATTTTGATTTTAGTTTTAGTCATAGTCTTTTGAATAGTTTTCACTTAGTTTTAGTCACATTTTAGTCACCTGGAATGTGTTATTGTCACGAGATTTTAGTCGACTAAATCTACAGTTGATTTAGTAGATCGTCTATTTTCAGCAAATGTAAAAGGACTTATACTGGATCTCTTGTCCACTAGTCCCTTCCTAACATTTTAGTCTAGTTGTTATTTGTTGACGAAATTGTCAGTATATTTAGTCTTAGTTTTAGTCATCATAGCATAGTTTTCATTTAGTTTCCATTTCGTTTTCTTCAGTGGAAAAAGGTAGTCGACGAACATTTTCCGTCTTAGTTTTAGTCGACGAAAACAACACCGATGTGAATTTTGTATGCTTTTTTGAAAAAATCATTCAAAAACTTTGATGACAAAAAAAGAATAATTAAGAACTATAGTCAAGCTGCTTCAAATGCAAAGTTTATCTTAATCCTCCTTACTTGAAGCTTGTGAACTATTATTTGCATAGAATAAAGTTAAAAGTTATGTAAGTTTACAAATCAATGTAGTGAAGTAAAAGTACAATATTATTATTATTTTTTACTCTTGAGAAGTGGGGTAGAACTAAAAGTATTGGAAAATGGAATTACTACAAGTAAAGTACAAATACCTGAAAATGGTACAGTACTTAAATGTAAATGTAAACTTTCCACCACTGTTTGCAGAGAGAGTTACAACACCATCCACACACATGCATTTCATTATAGTACATTTTGCAATGTGTTAAATTTAACTCACAATGTAACCAAATGGACACATAAAGGACCCATTCGCTTACATTCAGGGATGCACCGAAAGGGAAATTCTTGGCCCAAACCGAATACCGAATATAAGAAACAGCTGGTCGAAAACCGAATACCGAATATCCGAATATATTTAATATTATATATATTTTTGCCTACCATTGCTGTCATTAAAGCTACCTGATTTATGGGTTATGGCAAAACAATCACTGTTATGGGTCCATAAAACATTTATTCAGCTCTTTTGAATGCATTAATTGCATACACTATTCGGTGATATCATTTCTGCCTATTCAGGCCGAAATCGAATAGGCCGAAAATGCTTTTTTAGCCATTTTCTGCCGAATATTTTCTGCGGCCGAATATTCGGTGCATCACTAGTTACATTTGTACACTCTCGAATGGATAAATGAACTGGGCACTGGGGGGGTGGGGGTGGGGGGGTGTTATGGTGTAATATTAGTTAAAAACAAATGACTCTATAGATGGTTTGTTTTCAACTCCACTTTATTGCCTCTCATTCCTGTAAATAACTTTATAAAACCTATAACTAGTCCATCCTTTCTTTCACCATTATGGCACGGTGTACAGTATATTAACCAAGCATCTTTATCAATAATATGACAGTGTACATAATGTAATAATGAACACATGATGGAATACACTGAGTATAAGTGCAGTAAAACTGTATTGTTCACTAAAGGGAGGCTGCGTGCTGTTGAATAATATTATAACTCAGGATAGAACACTGTATGTATGGCTGTACTTTGATGCAAGCTTTTAAAGCACAGCGCTAAAGCCCAAACTCCGTTGCAACTCCTTGCATGGGACAGAACCGTTTGAACCCAGTCGGGACAGGAAGGAACCCCTTTTGGTGTTTTTTAAGCATTATGTTGTACTTTAGATATTGAAAGAAATGGCAGATCTACGAGCTTGTAGATCTGCTTTTTTTTCTTTTTTTTTTAATCGTGAAAATGTGGTTGCAAATCGTTGAATATACTGTATATTCTTTCAGAGCGAACGTTTTTTAACTCAAATCTTTGCTTCTGCGGGGGGGGGGGGTCCCTGGAACAACATATTTACAGATAGCGGGGGGGGGGTCCGCAGCCAAATACAGATAATTCTGGGAGCTCCTTGACGTGAAAAAAGTTGAACACCGCTGACAATAGAAACATATAGGTTTCTAATATGCCACACCAGAAGTTAACATAATAATCTAATAATTTAATAATCTAACATGCCACACCAGAAGTTGCATTGCTGAGGTTTGGGCTTCAGAAAACATTTCCTTTGAATTGGCCATTTCATCCTTTCAGTTTGTTAATTAACGCAAAGCAAACTTTGGTTTGTCTCTTTTTTTACACATTCATGATTTACATTACCAGAGAAAAGGAACCAAACAAACACAGCAGCTCTCCTTGAACTCTGAGCCAAATTACAATACCCACTCACTCACTCACACTCCATCACTCCAGTGTTATGGTGAGAATTGGTGACCTGCCGAAATGTGTGACCGTCTTGTGGACAATTAAATATGTGTCCTGACTCCTGAATACCACTAGGTTGAACTCTTGCTAATAAACAAACTGCAACAATGTACATTCGGGCACTGACATCATGTGATTGTCTACACACACACAATTGTCACATTATTTCATCAGGTCCTTGCTAACCACCTCTAATACTAAGCATGTGTTGTATGGAGAATATAGAGGTTGCTACCTTCAGGAAGGAGATATGGTGTACCAGCATACAATAAGGTCAGACTAAAGAGGTCCTTTGTCTACCATTCGACCTTGAGGCTTAATCAGGAGATGTAGTAGCCATGGGGTAATCTAAGCGGTGGATATTGCTCTTGTCTTCATGTCTTTTCATGTATGTAAATTGTCTTGTTCTTTGTGTTATGTCTAATGTGTGTATAATGTGTTCTGCATACTTGGCTGCTGTGTCGCAAGACAAATTTCAGTGTGAACTGAGAATAAAGTACTATATCATATCATATCATATCATATCATCAGGTCACCAATTTCACCGTAACACCACCATGCTGGAAGTGACCGAGATTTTGGGGTATTGGAATTATTTGGCTTCATTAGGGTAAGAAAGGACAGCCAGTCAACAAGATGTACATACCAGATTGTGTGGCACTTGGGGGCCCCCTGCTGGCTGTGGGGAAGCATTGCATTGTCTTTGAGTGGTATGTGCATGTGTATGTATGTGCATGTGTGAGCGTGTCCTATCCCCTTCCTATGCTACTGCCACAGCGAAGACACTGACCACACAGTTCATAGTACGGTTCTCCCATCTTACTGTGCAGCTTCCTGGACGGGGAGAAAACACAGAGAAGGAATATATATGTGAGATGGAGGGTGACTGATTTAAAGGAGAATTCCATGCTAGAAGGCTTTCTTACCTTTCTTATCTTTCTTTGTAGTTGTTACGTCCCCACCAAAGAGGTCCAGATGTTTTTTTTTGTGCAAAAACTCCTTATTGGCTATTTTCCCTACCATAAGCCCTCGATGAATTGCATTGCATTGAATGGGAATTGAATGGGGCTATGGGGTGTTATGCTAGTTCGCTTATTTCCATCGAAAGAAGTAGTAAAGTGTGCCGCTTGGGATATTATTTACATTATGAAGAGAAAATATATACAAAGAAATTATAATTTTGAGCGATGGAAATAAGCAAATTAGCACAACACCCCATAGCCCCATTCAATTCAATGCAATTCATTGAGGGCTTATGGTATAGGGGAAACAGCCAATAAGGAGCTTTTGCACAAAATAACACCTGGACCTCTTTGGTGGGGACGTAACGACTACAACGAAAGGTAAGAAAGCCTTTTAGTATGGAATTCTCCTTTAAGCATGTCACACCAGGCCTGAGTCGAACTAGAACTGGACTCAGAGCAGGGAGTGGCTGTGCAGGTTAAATCAGTCATCTCCACAAACACTCAGTCCAGTGGAGGGCTATCGCCTCTCCTGTGTGAAGTGTCATAATTATGTTGTGTTATTCCTTGTGCACATGGAGGAATAAACCAGTCTACTTAAGAAAGCTGCCCTGTGTTGTGTCCTTCCTAGCCCTGGGTAGTGACTAGTTGGTCACTACCCAAGATTGCCTTATATTACCAAGATTGCCTTTTTTCACCTTAGAAATATTGCACGAATCAGAGCCTATTTGTCCTTTTTTTTTGATGCAAAAACGCTAATCCACGCCTTTGTTTTTTCTCGGCTTGACTACTGCAATGCACTTTTTTCAGGACTGCCTAAGAAAACAAGTGACAGATTACAACTTGTCCAAAATGCAGCAGCCAGAGTTTTAACTAGAACTAAGATGAGAGAACATAATTATTATTATTACTCCAGTTTTGGCATCACTGCACTGGCTTCCGGTTGTTTTTAGGATTGATTTTAAAATTATTTTACTTGTCTATAAAGCTCTCAATGGTCTCGCACCTTCCTACCTACATGACTGCCTGCCTAAATATGTCCCAAACCGCCCCCTAAGGTCTTCCACTGCTGGCCTGCTCGCTTTGCCAAAAGAAATGGCAACAAAAAAATACGGGGAAGCAGCTTTTTGCTTCTACGGGCCGTCGGCGTGGAACAAGCTCCCACTGTACCTTCGTCAGGAGGTAGACATTTTTAAAGCTCAGCTCAAGACCCACTTCTACAACATTGCTTTTAATTGATATTTTATTTTTGTTATTCATGTCCTCACTGTATTGCATTACTGCTTGTTCTTAATGTTGTTGCCTTGCTTTTCTTTTATTCTCCATTTTTCTGTAAAGCACTTTGAGCTGCATTTCATGTCATGAAAGGTGCTATACAAATAAAGTTTTATTATTATTATTATTATTATTATAGAGCGTCGCAGTCCCGCCCCCTCGAGAGACCCAGAAAATAAATCGCCGTTCATTTTCCTCATAGGTATTTCTTAAAGTATTTATTTAAAGACGGTTACGCCGCGGACAAAGCCAACTCGGATCGTGACAAATCATGACAATGAACACAATATTTTGGGCCGATCAAATCATTAGAAAGAAGAAAATAAAATAAAATTTGTTTTGTTTTTCTTCTTATAAATTATTTGATCGGCCCCAAAACATTGTGTTCATTGTCATGATTTGTCACGATCCGAGTTGGCTTTGTCCGCGGCGTAACCGTCTTTTTCTTTTAAATTTTTATCCCACGATTTTGTAACCCAGTTTTTCTTTTCACCCAGTGCCAATTGGCGTAACCGTTAACCGTCTTTAAATAAATACTTTAAGAAATGCCTATGGGGCAAAATGCATTGGGATTCATTTCTTGGGCCACTCGTTGTTCTGAAAGGGGGAGGGACTGCGACGCTCTATACAAGTGCATGCAACAGCTTGACAGAGACAGAGGTGAATTGAAGTTTCTTCACTTTTCAAAAAACCCAGGTACGCACACACAAATATTCCCTGTTACTTTTCGACAACTCTTCCTACGACCCATGCGGGCGGTGGACTGGAAGCCGATCCGTGTTCTCCTTTTATAAACTAATGAAGGCATTTATACAACCACAATCTTGACTCGGTGCGAGTGTGTCTGAAGTTAGCCTGGGCGTTCTTTGGCTGCATGGTGACCCCCGGAAATGCATCGCATGTCTTTTTGAGCCAAATGCTTCTCTGACTTTTGTGAGCACGTCGTTGCGCCGTTGCGCACCAGTGCGTTTACTTATACCTTACGACCGTGAGCACCCCCGCTATCTTACCCCTATATCGTCGGACATCTTTCTCAGTCTGATGTCGCCGTTCTCTTAGGATTAAAGTGTAGAATAAATATGTGAATAAATGAAAGAAAGGGGGACTAAGAGGGAGCGGATTCTTACCGTCTGTGGTGGTGTCCCAGTAGCACGAGTTGGCCGTATGGAGTCCTGCCCCGCTCTTCTGCATCACGGCACACGTCACTGCACAGAGGTAGCACATTAGCCTGGGTTATAGTCACTGCACAGAGGTACAGTTAGCCTGGGTTATAGTCACTGCACAGAGGTACAGTTAGCCTGGGTTATAGTCACTGCACAGAGGTACAGTTAGCCTGGGTTATAGTCACTGCACACAGAGGTATAGGACCACGTTAGCCTGGGTTATGGCCTGTGTTGATTTCCTCGATTAAACTAAGACGAAAAATGTTCGTCGACAACCTTTTTTCAATGGACGAAAACTAAATGGAAACTAAATGAAAACTAAGCTACGGCGACTAGAACTAAATCTCACGCACGCACGCACGCACACAGAACATACCAATGTACTTGTAGGCCTTGGCCTGTTTGACCAGCTGGGTGAGGGACATCTCCACAATACTGGCCGTCCATTTGTTGACCAGGTTAACGTTGTAGTCTAGAGCACCTATGATGTTGTCGACGCACTGCAACACACACACACACACACACACACACACACACACACACACACACACACACACACACACACACACACAGGACAAATAAGGACAGTGCAGTATCATCAGTCATGTGGTAGTCACTGGTTGTTGCAAGCACCTAAGGCAAATTGGTCAAAGCGTCAAAGAAAACTGAGCCTCACTTTGTGTTCGGCAATGACTGACTGATTAGTATTTATTTATAGCCGTGTTGGAACAGAGGAGATAAGCTCACAATTTCACAACATTACAGAACAGTGGTTTTCAACCAGTGGTCCTTGTGGCGGTTCTAGGTGGTCCCGTGGTAACCAAATGGACCCTTATATTAGAGTTAAATTATTGTTAAACATCTTCCTTACTTAATTTACAAGGCGGCAAGAATGTGGAAGAATTGTTATTTTGATCAACGTATGGCCAATAGCATGGAATTGTGGACAAAATCTCATCCGACGACGACAAAAATATTCTTTCGTTTTGGGTCTAAATCTCATGGTGGTCCCTGGATCAAATGGGCCGTGATATACATAAAGAGTTGACGACTCCTCTCAGTAAGGCGTCTGTAAAATGCTCTCCTTCCAGAATATTGATTCAATTAATGGATCAGCATTATCCGACATCAGATGTGATATGATGAAACCGTATACTCGAACCACTAAAACCCAAGCTTCCATCTTTAGGGGAAAGCCTTTGCAGAAAATAGCAGGTCGACCATCTCACAACATCTAACATAAAGGCATTAAAATGTTTTGACAATTGCAGAGATCTATAAGCTCACAACGCAGCCATGAGCTTGTAGCATATTGGCTATTTTTACATAGCCAAAGTTTAAATAGGGCTGCGTGGTTAATGTATGTTTTGTAATAGTTAATTAAAATCTACAAAGTACAATAGATAGCACAATAGAAAATTGGAAAGAAAGAAAAGGAACTGAAAGAAAAGGAACTGAGTGTTTTTTCTTTATTTTATTTTTTATTTTTTTTAAAAGAATGTCTGTAACTTACTTAATTTACAACATGTTGGAAGTTTGAGAGCAAGAGTGTCTGTCCTGTTGTCTGTTTTGTTTGTCTGTTCACACTTGTCATTATTTAACCGTTTTTTGTTTTTTCATGTTTATCACACTTATGTCTTTTTTATTATACTGTATGTGGAACATTTACATTGCCTGTTATTTTTCTCATTTTTATTTAACTGAATTACTTATCATTGTCTAATCTGAAATTGTCATACAAAAATGCCTAATAAAAACAGTATTAAAAAAAAAAAAATCTACAAAGTAAATAGTTTTCAAACAAGAATTGATGACATCAATTAATTAATTAATGGCTGAGAGGTCGGCTAGAGGCAAAAAGTGGCATGTAAGACATGTAAATAAATACCTCTTTAACGGTGTTACTGGCGTCATCGGCATTGAACGAGCCCTGCAATTCCAAAGAGAAAATGCATGTATGAGATACTGTAATGATAATAACAATAAATGCATATGTATGATATACTGTAATGATAACAATAAATCATGTGGGCTCTTATAATAGCCTTGGATCAAGGCTAAATCGTTATGCCTCTTTTTACCTCCTTTATGATGAATTCCTGCTCTGTTCTTTGGCTACAGTATATATAGAAGTGTCTATTTGTACGTCTCTAAATGTCTTGATGAATTGAACAAGGTGGACGTACCCTCTTGTAAACAAGTGTAATGCTTGTTTATTGGGTCGTCCACTCAGTTAACAGTCTTTGTATTGAGTTGTGCTGGAAATGTACTGTAATTCTGCAAACTGTCAATAAATATTTCAATCAATGAATCAATCAAAAACTCATATATAATAGCATAATTGTTTGCCCAAGTCATATCATTTGTAAGGTTTTCAAGAAAGAAATGAAAGACCCCTATATCAGCCTCATAGGTGACTTAGGCAATCAGATAAATATAAATATATAGTTTGATTTGATATTAATCTGCCTGTATTTTATATCTGCTCACCTACCTGTATACTATAGTGTATACTCTTACTCTCCTATACTGCATGATTGAGTCATGATTCTTCCTGCCTTATTTTCCCCTGTTCTCAGCGCTATATATATATATATATATATAATATAAATTCTGCCTATTATAATACAGGAGTAGTACAATAGGGCAATAAATCCCATATGGAATGGCCAAAATGGCATGAGACGAAAATAAAAATGTAATTCATTCATTCATAAAAGGCCCACAGTGAAGCAGCAGTAATATGAGAGCAAGAGTTTAGGCAGAAATAAATAAATAAAAATACCTTTAACTCAAATACAACCTTACTAATAATATATACCACAAAATACAAAGCTATGATGATAGTCTTGATCAAAAGGGCCCCATTAGCTCTGGTCCATAGCTCTAATGCGCATTAGAGCTATGGGGTTTTTTATTTTGATTGAAATATTTATTAACAGTTTGCAGAATTACAGTACATTTCAAGCACAAACTCAATACAAAGACTGTTAACTGTGAGTGGACAGCATTACAAGAGGGTACGTCCACCATGTTAAATTCATCAAAACATTTAGAGACGTACAAATAGACACTTCTATGTAGCTAAAGAACAGAACAGGAATTCATCATAAAGGAAGCAAAAAGGGAAAAGAAACATATACAGTGAGGGGAAAAGGGGGGGGGGCATTCAGATTTTACGGGGCCCAGTTTCGAATTGCAGCCATCCGTAGGTGCCCTTTGAGTCAAGGGATTCACATGTCTTAATGACTGTTGTTAGGGCGTTCCACATTTTGGTGGCATAGGAGCGAAAATAATTTAGTCCCTTGTTTGTGCCGAATCTGGGTTGTAGGCTACATGGTTTGTTGCAACCCACATAATAAGTCAAGACAAATAAATCAACAATCATTCCAACCCAGTGCCCACCATTCAAGGCTAGCTGACCACATTACTACCATATTATATAGTCCATACTGACAAAATGCAACTTTATCAAACCTCATCGCTGGGGTGATATTCTTCCATTCTTGCTCTCCGTCCGCCGGTGGGTGGGTTCAAACCAAAACAAGTAGGATTATGTCAAAACTAGCTTGTTGTTATATTATGTCTGTGGTTGTAAATAATGTTGTTGCTTACGAAGACACAAAAATGATGCCGCATATGACTTCCTGCTTGCTGCTGCTGAAGACAGAGGTTGGGGGGAAAAAAGAGGATAAAAACATTCATGAACTTGACTGATGCTGCCCCCTATCGACGCGGTTGGGTTTCACTGTTGTCAAAACCCAGGTTCCCAAACGTTTTCATCATGTCAAGGAAATGAGTCAAAGGACCCCCAAATATAATTAGCCCATTTGAAAACACATGCCACGAACCCCCTCCTCAACTCGTTTAATATCAAGGACCCCCCTGTTTGACATGCATTAGTCTATACGGACCCGGGGGGACTCCCATTTATTGTGGCATTTCTATCTCTGGGACCCCAATGTAATTTGTAAAACCATATAGCAATGTTAGCTGGGTGGTTCCTTGACCACCCAGCTAACATTGCTATATGGTTCCAAGCTATCATTTAAGCAATATATCCTCTAAGGTTTTACCCTTGGAAAATAAATCTAATCTGATGGACTCGTTTCATTTTAGCGGCATCTCTACTCTGTTATAAATTCTCTCAGACAGAGCCGAGTTCTTTAGTTCAGAACACTACCTCTCTTATGTCAGTAGGAGGCGTCCTCTAGCCATTTATATGTAATGGCCCAACTCTAACAGACACGGCTGCACTGTGACATGTTGTAGAGCTGGAGATGGGGAGAGGAGAGCGAACAATTTAACTGAATGTACTAGTGCTGTAACCTTTTAACAAAACGTACTAATTACCTTTAATAGAGAAAAAACATTTTCAGGCGGGTTGCCAATGTGTCAGCCAATCAGTTTAAAATATTCCAGTAACAAACCATGACTTTTGTCTGCTATTAATGTCTTTGTCATATCACTTCCAATTTCACCTGTTTGTCTTGTATGAGTATAATCTCCTGATTCGATATAATTGGTATCCCAACCTAAACAATGCATTTTGTTTAATAGATAGAACAAACACAATGATTGCATGAATGAGAATATAGATTTAACATTCATTTTAACAAAACATCAACCCAGTTTATTAAAATAACAGTAAAGTTCTAAATTACAAATACACAAACCTATACACATTTGCATATAGGCCTACAGTATATCTGGTGTGTGTGTGTGTGTGTGTGTGTGTGTGTGTGTGTGTGTGTGTGTGTGTGTGTGTGTGTGTGCGCGTGTGTGTGTGTGTGTGTCCTGATAACCTTGATACACACCCTTGCCACTGACAGAACAATAAAATAATCAGCTGATTCTACTGACACATTCTGTTGATTGATTGCTGATTCTAGAACAGTCACCCAGTGAAAACAAAAGTCAAATAAATTAGTTGAGAGTACTTTTCTTTATTAAAAGCATGGGAGCAGGATTGTGCTTCTTAATAAAACGTCCATATAATGTCCAATCCATTAAATCTTTCGTGGGGTGTTTAGCCTTGTGCTATACTTAATTGAATATTGTAACAAAACGTATTGGAAGAAAAACAGCAAAATTAAGACAACAGTTGTCAAACTGGGATACCGGTAACAAGGATGACCTTTGATATCACGTACTGTCTGTACATCTAGTACTCTTCGCCCTCCTCCTCTCCCTCTCCGACGCTGTCGGTGCCCACCTCCTCGTAGTCCTTCTCCAGGGCGGCCATGTCCTCTCTGGCCTCAGAGAACTCCCCCTCCTCCATGCCCTCGCCCACGTACCAGTGGACGAAGGCCCGCTTGGCGTACATGAGGTCAAACTTGTGGTCCAGGCGGGCCCAGGCCTCTGCGATGGCCGTGGTGTTGCTGAGCATGCATACGGCCCTCTGGACCTTGGCCAGGTCTCCTCCGGGGACCACGGTGGGGGGCTGGTAGTTGATGCCCACCTTGAAGCCCGTGGGGCACCAGTCCACGAACTGGATGGTGCGCTTGGTCTTGATGGTGGCGATGGCCGAGTTGACGTCTTTGGGCACGACGTCGCCTCGATACAGCAGACAGCACGCCATGTACTTGCCGTGGCGCGGGTCGCACTTCACCATCTGGTTGGCCGGCTCGAAGCAGGCGTTGGTGATGTCGGCCACAGAGAGCTGCTCGTGGTAGGCCTTCTCGGCGGAGATAACCGGGGCGTAGGTGGCCAGAGGGAAGTGGATGCGAGGGTACGGCACCAGGTTGGTCTGGAACTCCGTCAGGTCCACGTTCAAGGCACCGTCGAAGCGCAGAGAGGCCGTGATGGACGACACGATCTGACCAATGAGCCTGTTGAGGTTGGTGTACGAGGGACGGTCGATGTCCAGGTTCCTGCGGCAGATGTCGTAGATGGCCTCGTTGTCCACCATGAAGGCGCAGTCAGAGTGCTCCAGGGTGGTGTGGGTGGTCAGGATGGAGTTGTAGGGCTCCACCACGGCCGTGGACACCTGGGGGGCGGGGTAGACGGCAAACTCCAGCTTGGACTTCTTGCCGTAGTCGACGGAGAGACGCTCCATCAGCAGGGAGGTGAAACCAGAGCCGGTTCCTCCACCGAAGGAGTGGAAGATGAGGAAACCCTGGAGCCCAGTGCACTGGTCCGCCTGAACCAAGAAGAACAAAGAGGTGATCAAGCGCTCGCCTTCTCCTGTAGCACCTCTCCGCATTTTATAACATCACTAGTATTGTTTTGAGTGGCGCTAGCTTTCAGAAATGACGTCATGTGGCAGCCAAGTCTTTTGACCCCTCACTGTCACACAATTGGGGGTTTTTTTGAGGAGCGCCAGGCCCTCCTATGACCCTCCTATGGCCCTCCTATGGCCCTCCTATGGCCAGCATTTGGTGTAGCCTATGTGCACAAACGTTGTCCTACACAAACATTAAATTCCCATTGACAATGAATGGAGAATTTTAGTGACAGCGTATATTTTACGAGCTATTTTTATAATTCACGTTTGCACAATGCTAGTAGGCGATGACCATAAGCCATGCCTTATCACTCACTACATCAATCCATTTTGGGGAGGGAACCCCTTTTGGTGTTTTAAACATTATGTTATAATTTAGCTATTGAAAAAGAGCAGATCTACAACCTTGTAGGTCTGAAAAATCGTGAAAATATTTATTTAGGATTTAGAAGATTAAAATGAAGATGACACTTCCATGCCCCCAAGAGTGTCTCCTTAATGTTCTCCCAGATTTATTTTTCTCTCTGAAAACTAAATCTTCCAGACGTCCACAGAAACCCCATAAATACATATATACTAATACACTAATGTCTTGGCGTACACAGAAACCCCATAAAAACATATATACTAATACACATAAACCCCATAAAGACACATATACTAATTAACTAACTAGAACTAAGATGAGAGAACATATTACTCCAGTTCTGGCATCACTGCATTGATTTTAAAATTATTTTACTTGTCTATAAAGCTCTCAATGGTCTCAGACCTTCCTACCTACATGACTGCCTGCCTAAATATGTCCCAAACCGCCCCCTAAGGTCTTCCACTGCTGGCCTGCTCGCTTTGCCAAAAAAAGTGGCAACTAAAAAATACGGGGAAGCAGCTTTTTGCTTCTACGGGCCGACGGCATGGAACAAACTCCCACTGTACCTTCGTCAGGCAGCCTTTAAAGACATTTTTAAAGCTCAGCTCAAGACCCACTTCTACAACATTGCTTTTAATTGATATTTTATTTTTGTTATTCATGTCCTCACTGTATTGCATTACTGCTTGTTTTTAATGTTGTTGCCTTGCTTTTCTTTTATTCTCCATTTTTCTGTAAAGCACTTTGAGCTGCATTTCATGTCATGAAAGGTGCTATACAAATAAAGTTTTATTATTATTATTATTATTATTAATACACTAATGTCTTGTCTTACCAGCTTACGGGTCCTGTCCAGGACCATGTCGATGATCTCCTTGCCGATGGTGTAGTGACCGCGGGCGTAGTTGTTGGCGGCGTCCTCCTTGCCGGTGATCAGCTGCTCGGGGTGGAACAGCTGGCGGTAGGTACCCGAGCGCACCTCGTCTGTGGGACCAATCGGATACATTTATATTTAGTAGAATTGTAACTAGGGTTAATAATGGCATCCGGGAATCGGAGGAACCCGGATCCAAAATTGAGGAAACACTGGAATGTGTTCCATCACATTTTGGAAACCGTTTCCCCCGGAAACCGGTTTATCTGTCAGAGCTGGTATGTGGACTTCACGGCTGGTTAACCATCTTTAATACCAGTGGTTCTTGAACTTTTTATTTTCAAGGACCAACATCACTCTCAGAGTTAAAGACCTGTTAGGGTCCATTTGGAAACCCCCACAAATAACCCAGTGGGTCATTTGTGTTTCTCAAAAAAAATTACGAAACGCCAACATTGTTTGTTTTTTTTAAATATAGGAATAGTTAAGAGGGAATCGTTAAGGAATGGGATGGTTACAATTAAACACCGATTCACTAAACTCACGATATAATTTTTTTAACAAATTTATTTTCCAGACAAATGACAGATTCTTCTTTAAATCATATTTTCTCTCACACAAGGACAAATCGAGTATTTTATTTCTCCTTTAATTTCCTTACCTTCTCCTCTTTTCAAATGACTGAATGGCTGACTTTTTAAAATCATTTAGCTCTCCTCTCCCCATGGGTTGGACACTTTCCAGCTGGGCTCATTCATTCCAATGTAAATATCATTAAATACTGGTTTTTAAAACAATGTTTTATCATAATAGGAAAACTATGGTGGAGAAGTTTGTCTAACCCATGTTATGCTTGATTGGACCATAGCAGTTTGGGGAGGGGCTTAGCTAAAGGTCTAAGACGAGTCTGTATTTTCTTCTCTTTTGTTACACGCCCTCTGCTGTTTGCATCACGATTCAAATTCAAATTGTCACCGGTTTGAATCGACTACAAATCCTCAAAGGGTCGCAACCCAAATTACAACCGATAATACAACATATTATATAACAGAAATGCCTGGTCGACAACCTCGGTCCACTTTCGACCTCTTTCTTACCGATGACGGTGGGCTCCAGGTCCACGAAGACCGCCCGGGGAACGTGCTTCCCTGCTCCGGTCTCGCTGAAGAAGGTGTTGTAGGAGTCGTCTCCCCCTCCGATGGTCTTGTCGCTGGGCATCTGACCGTCCGGCTGGATGCCGTGCTCCAGGCAGTACAGCTCCCAGCAGGCATTGCCCATCTGGGTGCCGGCCTGGCCCACATGCATCGAAATACACTCACGCTGCAAGAGAATAATAACACAACAGGTTAAGAGTTGTTCCAACCAACAGGACCCACCAACGAAAGATCAATGGATGGATTATTGAGGAACAAAGGAAAAGGAAAAAATGGGAAAAGTGGAATCTCTTCTCTCAGCCTAGCGATATTGCAATAGAATTTCATTGAATGTTTATTGTAATATGAAAAATGCAGCCTTTTTTCTTTTACTTTTTGTCCTTTTTCTTTTCTTTTTCTTTCCCGTATTGTCTTGTTAGTTGTTTTTTTGTTTGTGTCTGTTCTTCCTTCAATAAAAATTAAGTGAAAAAAAAAAAGAGTTGTTCCAATATGAATATGTCAGAAAAGCTGCAGACACTGGCTAAAGTCTTTGGTTATTATCGGTATCGGCGAGTATGCCGGTCAGGCGGTCAATCTATGCCATTCTGGTGCAGTGTAATTTATCACATCATGAGATATAATTTACAGTTATGTTTTGAATGTTTCAGTTGATGTTTGATGACTGTTTTATAGTCTTCCTATACTATTTACATTATTATGTTTTGACTAACTTGTATAGCTGCTCTTTAACGATTTGTGACTTATTTTAAATAGATATGTGGTTCTCAAACCTTTTAATTTCAAGGACCCCCATAACTCTGAGTGAGTTACAGACCTGTGAGGGTCACTGAAATTACGCAACTGGTATCGGATTGGTACTCGGTCGCGATAATTACTGGTACATCTTTGCAAAAGATTCCTACTAGTATACTGTGAGAGTGACATGATGCCACCTATTTTATTCTATGCCTTGTTCCGTATGTGAGGTCCCTGGGTTGAATTAGTGCGTTTATGTTGTGTGTGTGTGTTCTGTGTTGTACAGTAGAAGTCTTTTATGTGCTCATGAAAAGAACAGGTGGAGTTTACAGTCGCTTAAGAGGAGCCACGTTTTGTCCTTGTTGAGCCAGATTGGGGTTTTTGCCTGTTTTATATTCCTCGCAGCCCCGACTATACAATTTCAACTTCCAGACTTTGCTTCCGCCTGGCCCATTTTTAAAAACAAAGCAAGCACCAACCAAAATAGTTCCATTATTTAGAATGCAAGGCCACAAAACAAATGCCAATATCATGATTTGAGACAGGGATTTTGGATATCGTATAATATCAGGTGTCATCATTTCCTGGCATTAAAGACGGCAGTACAGTAAGACGCATCTACTTTACCGGATTATTTTAGCTCAACTGCATCGTTTTTCTTTAGGCATTGCATTACTGATTATTGTGTTATAATTATTATTATGTAAATATTTTTTGCAAAAGCAGCAATAGTCAGACTCATCCCCACAATTTAGATTTAGAGGTCGTCATCAAAAGAGAATCGAAAATATAATTATATTTGATTGTCCATATTGCCCATGCAGCCCAACTATGATCTTGAATGTAGTATTGTTAATTTACTTAAAAATCATATATTTCACAAAAAAAAGGTTGCGATTATGAAATAATAATTATAAAGAGTCAACATGTGAAATGCAACCAGTCAAGGTTAGACACAGACAAAGACTGTATCAATCCATTTACAAAATGTTAAACCTTTCCCCATCTAAAAAGCCTTTTAATACCATAATGCTACCATGTCTATCATTGTTTTATTTATCTGACTATTACCGGTATAATATACAGCATGTCATATAATCCCATTACATTACGGGATGGGACGCAGAGTGCTGCATGATTGACACGTTAATGAAATATTGATTCACCGCGTACCGTATCCGCTTGCGCATCTTAAAGGGACCAAAGGGAACATAAGTCTGCGGTTGTTGTTGTTGTTGTAATTGCATATATATTAGGTCATGTTTAATTCAGGCCACATGGGACTGGGAGGACTAGGAGGGACTCATCATGTTCCAGTGACTAGTCAAATATACCATAATGCTGAGTCACTCGCAGGGTTTCCGTTCTGCAGCAGCCGGTGTGGTGCGGCTCTATCGAATACTGGACTACTCGCCCCGGTGCTTGCCTCCCGGAATTTTCACCAGTGAGGGGGATAACTTTGTAATATTATGCTATTGGCTGTTTGTATTCTTTTTGGAAAAATATGAAAAGATACTCCTGTGGAAAGGCTATATTATTTTACTTATATTGACCCTATAAACAATTTAGTATTATGTAGTATTATGTAAGGTTTTGCCCACTCAAATGGTACCTCGTCAGATAATCCCCACATAGCCTACAACAACTTCTGTGAACAGACTTAAATTATAAATAACAGACTTAAATTATATTTGTACTTGGGCTGTCGATCTGCTCTCATGAAAGTTTATAGTTAGAGAAATTCAAAGTCCAGCCGTCTGCTGTCCAGCCTCTCCCACCAACCCCTCACTGGGGACAGTTCAGTCTGCTGTCCAGCCTCTCCCACCAACCCCTCACTGGGGACAGTTCAGTCTGCTGTCCAGCCTCTCCCACCAACCCCTCACTGGGGACAGTTCAGTCTGCTGTCCAGCCTCTCCCACCAACCCCTCACTGGGGAAAAGTCTGGGAGGAAAACAGAAACGGGGCGAGTAGTCTTGTTACCGGCTCTAGTATCATCCCCATGCCGGGGTGGTGCTGGTGCTAACATCCCCATGTCGGGGTGGTGCTGGTGCTATCATCCCCATGCCCGGGGTGGTGCTGGTGCTATGATCCCCATGTCGGGGTGGTGCTGGTGCTATGATCCCCATGCCCGGGGTGGTGCTGGTGCTATGATCCCCATGTCGGGGTGGTGCTGGTGCTATGATCCCCATGCCCGGGGTGGTGCTGGTGCTATGATCCCCATGCCGGGGTGGTGCTGGTGCTATGATCCCCATGCCGGGGTGGTGCTGGTGCTATGATCCCCATGTCGGGGTGGTGCTGGTGCTATGATCCCCATGCCGGGGTGGTGCTGGTGCTATCATCCCCATGCCGGGGGTGGTGCTGGTGCTATCATCCCCATGCCGGGGTGGTGCTGGTGCTATCATCCCCATGCCCGGGTGGTGCTGGTGCTATCATCCCCATGCCCGGGGTGGTGCTGGTGCTATGATCCCCATGTCGGGGTGGTGCTGGTGCTATCATCCCCATGCCGGGGTGGTGCTGGTGATATCATCCCCATGCCGGGGTGGTGCTGGTGATATCATCCCCATGCCGGGGTGGTGCTGGTGCTATGATCCCCATGCCGGGGTGGAGCGGTGCTATGATTGCTATCATCCCCCTCCCCTCCCCTCCCCTCCCCTCCTCTCCCCCACAACATGGACTCAGTGGGCTGACTGACTGACTGGGCAGCGCCAGCGGATCATGGAAGGCTTGCATGCTACAAAGAAAAGCCACTCCCCATCTACACCCCCCCCCCCCCCCCCCCCCCCACCATAGACCTGTCCGCTTGTTTCTTTAGCGGGGGAAAAAAAAAGAACCTGCCACTGCTGATAGCATCATTATTAATATTACTACACTTAGGTAGAGAGCGGTATAATACCTTGCCATGATGTATATAGCATAGGCCACTTGTTGTAGGCTAGTATGAATATAACTCAAAATATTGGTGGTGAGATTAATTTTAAACAGTTGAGTCGTAGATATTATACCTATACTTGCACGGCATGGTGAAACGATGCGTAGCCTATTGCACGCACGCACGCACACATTACACACACTATTGTGCCAGTGTGTGTGTGTGTGTGTGTGTGTGTGTGTGTGCGTGCGTGCGTGCGGTAAACCTAGTACACACAATATGCCATCTGTTTTTACACAACAAAGTGCTGGTGTCTGTTATATTATACAGACACTGTATATCCTATCAACAACTCACAGACAGCTGGCATGCTGATGTGGGTCATTAATTTCACAGATGGCTATACAGACTTATAGCCTATAATCTTTGGACTCTCGAGTCGTAGATGTATTTAATTATCGATTCTGACATTTTAAAGATTGAAAATGTCAGAATCGATAAATATAGTAAATGCTATACAGTCTTATTTGTCTCCCTATTGTCATTTCATGTTCTAACCCCCCCCCCCCCCACGGAGAATCAACAAAGGTCTATCCACTATCCATGTACAGTAGACGCATGCATGTGTGTGTGTGTGTGTGTGTGTGTGTGTGTGCGTGCGTGAACGTGCACGTGCACGTGTGTGTGTGTGTGTGTGTGTGTGTGTGTGTGTGTGTGTGTGTGTGCGTGTGTGTGCGTGTGTGTGTGCACTGTGCAGTGCCAGTGTGTGGCGCGCGCGGCATCACATCCAGTTCAAATATCTGTAACGGTGCACACACACCCGCATTGATTTTTTCCCCTTCTCCTCCTCCTCCACCACCACGACACGCGTCAATGCACCCGAACAAAAAAAAGGAACTTTATAAACGAACGCATAATCAACGGGATAAATGACTAGTCTAATAAAGTGACAGTTGCACAAACGTGCTATTATTATTTGACTATACAGATTAAACTGTACAGTACAGTACAGGCCTGACCATGTGGCTCTGAAAGCCATTGAGTCTCACAATGAACCTGCAGTCCTGCACCAAATGTTCTGATAGAGCCCAGTCTACATGTCTGGGCTAGAAGATAAAGCCTACTACGTTTGAAAGGGAAAAAAATATTACTGAAGAATATACGCTAGGCTATATTATAATTCAAACAGAAATCGTGTTATCGTCAAAGCATCTTTTAAACGACCACGATCGAACGTCCTACAGTGACCTACAGTACAGTACACCACCCACCTCATTTTAGATTTGTAAAAAAAAAAAAAAAAAAAGCCGGCTGTTAAAACGTCGCGATCTTGTTGTGTCTATATAGTCTAGCTGTTAAAACAAGGATCTCGTGTCTTAATTAGCATATTAATTATAATAACACTCACCATATTCAACGGTTTTTTTGTGCTTCCCTTCTGTCCGAAGTTGAGGATTCGGTGAATGAAGGATGAATGAGACTCTGGGGTTTCAGAGAGGCTTTTATACAGGCTCTGACGGAGGCAGAGGGGCGGGGCTGAACCTTGCATGGGAGGATCATATTTCATCCTTGTTATATAATACTATATGGACGTGAGTGCAGGAGTGACTGATAATTATGATATTAGAGTGATATATTATGGGATGTGAGTGGAGTAGATTTAACCCATTTAATTTAGACCCGAGGACAATTCTACAAATGTCTTCTAAATCCTGACAGTTTTCTGAAAAAACCTATAATATATTATATATCAGTGGTTCTCAAACATTTTCATGTCAAGGACCCCCAAAAATATATGGCCAACCACCATATGATTATGAACCCCCCCCCCCCCAGAAGCAAAGATTTGAGTTAAAAAACGTTCGCTCTGAAAGAATATATACATTCAAAGATTTGCGCCTTCACGATTTTTCAAAAATATCAGATCTACAAGCTCGTAGCGCGGCACTCGGTGCCTCGCTATGAGCTTGTAGATCTGATATTTTTCAATAGCTATAAAGTATAAGATAATACTTAAAACACCAAAAGGAGTTCCCGCACAAGACATGTTATAATGGCATTAAGCTCCTTATGTGAACCATGTGACGTTACTTGAGATGCCAGTCGTTTTGTCGTTATTTGGCTTAATTTATTCACACAAAAAGGACATCGTTTGTGCACCAAAATACACAAAGAACCAAGCTGTAAGTTAGCTTTCTATATAGAGAGCAGAGTGTTGATTGTCATTTAAACTTGGAAACAATGACAAATTTGACACTACATTTTTTTTCTCTAATTCAACCAATTTCTGAAAGTCACGGCACATTGAGTCTGGCTATTTCATTTTCCACGTGAAATCAAAGTCGCTGTAAAATATAAGGTTTATTCATGAAATTCTCATAATGAATTACTGTTACATATAGTGACCAAAAAAAAAAGAGAACCTTATACAGCATTGATGTTGTTATGTTTAACTGTTCTGAACCCTAATATTCTTCGCCCTCCTCTCCCTCGTCGGCGAGGGTGTCGGTGCCCACCTCCTCGTAGTCCTTCTCCAGGGCGGCCATGTCCTCCCTGGCCTCGGAGAACTCCCCCTCCTCCATGCCCTCGCCCACGTACCAGTGGACGAAGGCCCGCTTGGCGTACATGAGGTCAAACTTGTGGTCCAGGCGGGCCCAGGCCTCTGCGATGGCCGTGGTGTTGCTGAGCATGCATACGGCCCTCTGGACCTTGGCCAGGTCTCCCCCGGGGACCACGGTGGGGGGCTGGTAGTTGATGCCCACCTTGAAGCCCGTGGGGCACCAGTCCACGAACTGGATGGTGCGCTTGGTCTTGATGGTGGCGATGGCCGAGTTGACGTCTTTGGGCACGACGTCGCCTCGATACAGCAGACAGCACGCCATGTACTTGCCGTGGCGCGGGTCGCACTTCACCATCTGGTTGGCCGGCTCGAAGCAGGCGTTTGTTATCTCGGACACAGAGAGCTGCTCGTGGTAGGCCTTCTCGGCGGAGATAACCGGGGCGTAGGTGGCCAGAGGGAAGTGGATGCGAGGGTACGGCACCAGGTTGGTCTGGAACTCCGTCAGGTCCACGTTCAGGGCACCGTCGAAGCGCAGAGAGGCCGTGATGGACGACACGATCTGACCAATGAGCCTGTTGAGGTTGGTGTAAGTGGGCCGCTCGATGTCCAGGTTCCTGCGGCAGATGTCGTAGATGGCCTCGTTGTCCACCATGAAGGCGCAGTCAGAGTGCTCCAGGGTGGTGTGGGTGGTCAGGATGGAGTTGTAGGGCTCCACCACGGCCGTGGACACCTGGGGGGCGGGGTAGATGGCAAACTCCAGCTTGGACTTCTTGCCGTAGTCGACGGAGAGACGCTCCATCAGCAGGGAGGTGAAACCAGAGCCGGTTCCTCCACCGAAGGAGTGGAAGATGAGGAAACCTTGGAGCCCAGTGCACTGGTCCGCCTGAATAAGAAACGATACAGTAAGTACACATTTCATGATTTTGTTCAAAGTTAATAACAATATCAAAATGAATGTTGTGTACTACTGTACAGATGGCGTACCAGCTTACGGGTCCTGTCCAGGACCAAGTCGATGATCTCCTTGCCGATGGTGTAGTGACCGCGGGCGTAGTTGTTGGCGGCATCCTCCTTGCCGGTGATCAGCTGCTCGGGGTGGAACAGCTGGCGGTAGGTACCGGTGCGGACCTCATCTGGAATTGGAAAATATTGTATTCACATGTTATTCAATATGCCCGTTATACCTCCACCTGTTGAGTCGTTTGTTTGTTTGTTTGTATGTGAATGTCGACAAAATAACTTATTGGTGTATTTTTGGTGAATCTTGGTAGGATGTCCCAAAGAGAATAAAGGCAAACATTTGGGTAAAAAGGTGTTTGTAAAACGAGAGTGAGGCGGTGGATTTTCATGAAACGTGTAATGGTTACTGGCTGTATTGTCCATATGTCTCAACACCTGACGATAACATGTAATAGTTACTGGCTGTATTGTCCATAATGTCTCAACACCTGACGATAACACAGAGAAAACATTATCTTTGCTGGTTTATATGACCATTCTGATGTTACATTCTGTTTCAATTCTTACAGAATTATCTTTTGAGCACATATAGCCTATACTGTGCTGCTTTGGTTAACTTTGATGTCTGTTTCGAGAAAAGATAATGGATGAGATCGGTAATGATTCAAAATATACATTTCATATGCATAATGCAGGGCAGATGGCTCTCGTTGGGTAAACTGTTAAGACCTGAGACCGATTCTACAAATGTCTTGATTCTAAATCCTTACAGTTTTCTGGAAAACTTATGTTGCTTATTATATCAGTGGTGCTCAGACCCCCAAAATCATATGTATTTGGCTGACGACCCCCATCTAAAAAAATATATATATATATTCCACAGGGACCCCCAGAAGCAAAGGTTTGAGTTCAAAATGTTCACTTAAAAACATTATTTTCCAATGATAAAATCTACACAACAACACAGATGCTTTCCCAGTTTCAATGGCTTTAAGCATCCGTGAAAATCAAGGGACAGTGTGCTGTTTACTTTTCTAGGTAGTTCACCTTTCACCTAGTAGGCCCTATGTGTAATGGAGACCAATGTTATTTTGCTTAATTAGTAATTCTCCTCACCTGGTAGCTTAACAAAGGTAGTTATGAGGTGATATAGTTTGGTCAGAGAGTCAGTTCAGTTCAAGCCAGCACACTGTCAAGAGCTCACTCACTACATGTTGAGTTAACCCTTTCTATCAGGCCTTGGACAGGATAAGTCTGTACGTTTGTGTGTTTTTTGTTAAACTTCTTGGCTCTTAAAGCAATTTACATGTTCTTTTTGTAATCTTGTATGATGCATACAATAACTATGTTTGGTTTATTATTTTACAGTATATGACACCAATGTTGTGTTTCTATTTTTTCTGTATTGCAGTTTTACAATGTATTCTTCACTAAAGAACCCAAACTAAGTCACTGCCTTTGGAGCTTTATTGGGAACCATGTTAGCTGTCTGCCAAGCCATACACAATGTACACGTATAGTAAGGGCAGAACAGACAGGATGATGAATGCTTTGATCATGGACTAAACTAACTTACCGATGACGGTGGGCTCCAGGTCCACGAACACGGCCCGGGGAACGTGCTTCCCCGCTCCGGTCTCGCTGAAGAAGGTGTTGAAGGAGTCGTCTCCCCCTCCGATGGTCTTGTCGCTGGGCATCTGACCGTCCGGCTGGATGCCGTGCTCCAGGCAGTACAGCTCCCAGCATGCATTGCCAATCTGAGCGCCGGCCTGGCCCACGTGGACGGAGATGCATTCACGCTGTGGGAAAGGTCAAGGGTCAAGGGTCAAGAGTTGTCTTTACACAAATGTTTTGTTTTCTGAAAAAAACATTTGTTGCCATATCAGTGGTTAATGGTAAATGGTGCATTTATATAGCGCCTTTATCCAAGGCGCTTTAGTGTGCATTACATTCACACACACATTCATACACCGATGGCAGCGGAAACCATGCAAGGCACCAAACAAAACATCAGGAGCCATTAGGGGTTCAGTGTCTTTGCTCAAGGACACTTCGACACTATAACTCTGGGGGAGCCCACTAGGGTTCGAACTGGCGACCTTGCTGTTGCCATCCGGCCACTCTACCCACTGATCCACTGCCGCTCCATGGTCCTCAAACGTTTTCATGTCATGAACCTATTATTATTATATTGTATTATTATACCAACATTAGCCTAGTATGTATTTGACTGACAGAGTGTGGAGCCAATCTTAAAACAATTTGTTTCAGGTAGCGCACAGAAGCAATGATTTGAGTTAAAAATGTTCACTTTAAAATACATATTTATGAAAAGCCATCAAATCTAATTACATCTATATTATATATATATATATATATATATAGGGTTAAAGCTGCACTCTGTAACCTTCCTCTTCTACCCCGGATTTGAACCCGATTCTTCTTTACCATTGAGCTAGTAGAGCCTGCCTGCCTGCTCAGGGGATGAATTGAATCTTGACCATCAGGTAAATATTGTGTCAGAAGTCAGATCATGTGTCTAACTAGTGAGACATGAGTCACATGACATGATCTAAATGTCTCAACAGAGGAGCAGGGACTCCAATACACCATGCATGCAGATTGGACAAAAGTACAGTATTATACTATACTGTAGTTTTATGTGTTTCCTCTTAGTGAGCAAACTTCTTATAGGCTAGCAAATAATTATGGTAGTCCATCATTCATGAGCTTTATGAAAAGGGAAGGAGTCAAGAAATAGTTGATAGACCTATTTGACTATTACTGTGCAACATGGGGCACGTACAGTATAAAGGTTATACACTTCATCATCAAAATAAGTAGTGTAACATAAATGGTGCCTTTTACCCATTATTGCTTTCTAACACAAGATGTCACTTACTCCCACTTTGTGGTGTCTGTCTGGCTCATTTTGAAATGGAACACTATACGTGGACATACACATACTATTAACTAACTACAGGTATACACAAGGTTGAAGTGCACGTTTTTACTTGGACAAAAATGGACAACTACATTTTCCCAGAACATAGAAACATTTTTAGGCCTATAATATCCTTGTGTTGCATCACAAATATCTAACATACATTTACTAGAACATTAATAATTTTTGTTTTCATCGCATTAACATTTTGACCATAAATGAAAAAAGGGATTAACTCACCATTATTGCTTGCAGAGTATTAAGTATGTAGTCTCTTGGTCAGGCTGTGATGTGTCTGGCTCTGGGACCTTTTGTTGTGTCAGGTGTAAAGCGCGCGAGGCACCTTTATAGGCTGGGGGGGGGGGTCGCTAGGCGACAGGCTTTGGCATGTTGTGGTAACCAGAGGAGCCACAGAGAGACCAAATAAAAGTGGGACAAACAGAGAATCCGCTGCTATGCTCTCGTGCGCAGATCCAAGGAATGACGGCTGTCGTTTTTACACAGACGTCTCCCCGGCAACCAAGATTACAGCAGCTGTGTGAAATGTGACCCATAATTGTTCTCTTGTGCTGCACCATGAAGAGTCTGCGTGGAACAATATTGTTCCCTGGCTGGGACTGCAGGGAGTAAAGCCCAATATATACTGCAGGCTACAGTATATGTACTGGACAAAATGTGTGTATGTGCTATTTCAAAACATCTTAGATTTGGGGTATTTAAAGCCCAGTTTACACATTTTACAAACAAAGCGCATACCAGATGAATTGCTGGTGAGTGGTGACATACTGTAATGCTGGGCTTCTCAAAGTGGTTGCCATCACAACTTGTACTATAGGGTTAGGGTTAGGGACAGAATACTGGGCCATCACAACTTATACAATGACCAGATTTGACTGAGGAGAAAAACTTTTTTCACATACTATAGAGCATGTCTGAAATAAGTGTCAAAGCTGAAATAATAAATATGAAATAAATGCTTAAACATGAAGCTAGGTGTAATGTTAGAGACCACAGAAGTGAACCTTTCAAGCCTGTTTTCTCAACTCGCCGTTTCTCTGCAAGACATTTCTCTATAAGCCATATCTCCAAAACTGGTGGGTCAAACTGAACAACCAATATGTCAATTTGAAGCTATGATTCCCTGCTTTGAAAAAACAAAAAATTAACAAAAATCCAATGGCAGTCTCCTAGTCAAATTTGGTCACGTGCCAGCCCAGTCCAGGGGTGCCTCCGGATACTTGGATAATATTTGGGATTTATTTATTATGTCACTTCAGTTTAACCACTTAGACGCTCGATACTTTACCCAAGTTAAACTGTACTTGGCGAGTTATTCTTCGGAGCTGTGTGTGTGTATAGATCGTCTATTTTTAGTGAATGTTCCCGCCAGAATAGAAATGCTTGGGTTTAAGTGGTTAAACGGCAAAGTATAACAGTTATTTTCAGTCCTAATAAAATAATATTAAACTTTAGGTTAGACCAATTGACTCAAAGAACAACCAATTTTCCCTCAGAAAACGGATATCTTAACTTGGCTCGGGTGACCCGAGTAGTAGTAGTAGTAGTAGTAGTAGTAGTAGTAGTAGTAGTAGTAGTAGTAGTAGTAGTAGTAGTAATAGTAGTAAAGTAGTAGTAGTAGTAGTAGTAGTAGTAGTAGAAGTAGTAGTAGTAAGTAGTAGTAGTAGTAGTAGTAGTAGTAAAGTAGTAGTAGTAGTAGTAGTAGTAGTAGTAGTAGTAGTAGTAGTAGTAGTAGTAGTAGTAGTAGTAGTAGTAGTAGTAGTAGTAGTAGTAGTAGTAAAGTAGTAGTAGTAGTAGTAGTAGTAGTAGTAGTAGTAGTAGTAGTAGTAGTAGTAGTAGTAGTAGTAGTAGTAGTAGTAGTAGTAGTAAGTAGTAGTAGTAGTAGTAGTAGTAGTAGTAGTAGTAGTAGTAGTAGTAGTAGTAGTGGTAGTAGTAGTAGTAGTAGTAGTAGTAGTAGTAGTAGTAGTAGTAGTAGTAGTAGTAGTGGTAGTAGTAGTAGTAGTAGTAGTAGTAGTAGTAGTAGTAGTAGTAGTAGTAGTATAGTATTAACAGATCAGTGCGGGTCGAGAACTCGAGATACATTTGGCAAAATGCAAAAGTAAGTGGTGGACAGGCCGGTGCCAATAGGGCGAAAACCTGGCGCGCTTCTTTCAAAAGCCAGGTGACACCTGAGACGAAGGCTTCTATCCAGAGTGAAACAGGACACCGGTGGACGTGTGGACGACGTGTTTGCATTTCCGTGGAGTTTTATCAGGCCAAAGTACAGTAAGTGTGGTCTGCGCATTCAAAACACGGCCTTCTCATGTAAGGGGAGTAGACAGCCAGGCGAGCCGGCCAGTACAGTAGGCTATAGTATGTACAGTAAGGGGAGTAGACAGCCAGGCGAGCGGGGCCCCTTCGACAATTTAGAGATTACAAATGCAATCAGTTAATTATTAGAGGGGGACAGGACAGCAACAAAACAAGATTACCATGAAACTAAATTCTGTCCCACACGAGTAAGAATGGCTGACGGGATCAAAACGGTTCCTTTGCTGGTTCTAGTGGACACAAAATGACAATTATGAAAAGGTCTGCACACAGCTTTGTTCCTCAATGTTTAAATATATATATATATATTTAAAATACTGTCAGCGTGCACAGCGTTTCGGCCATTGCCTTCACCTGATGAAAGGAGAAGCATTTAATAAGAATGGCTATACCTATGTTTCAAATGGTAGGCCACTAAGGCCAGCAATAGCAAATAACAAGTGGCACTGTCTAGCAACGTTTAGTCTGTAGCAGCCAGGTACAGTACCTGTAGTTTATAGATCAGATTATACAGCACTGTAGTGTGTATAATCTGGCATCATTTGAGTTCTCTTTTACCATCACCTCACATCTGCACAGACTGTATAGTATAGTATAGTATAGTATATCGGCTAATGGCAAAAATGCACATAGGCTGTACCAATTTTCATCCAATTCTATTAAAGAAAAGGAGGGGGAAAAAAAAGATGGGGGTTTTTTACCTCTGAAATTGGAGGATCTGGATTCCAGCACCATGCTGTAATGAAGTTAACTTCAATCAACACACTTAAAACACTAATTTAGTACAAATATTGATCAGAGAATATAAGACATAGGCAATCAGTCATGATCATGTTGCGATGTGCGGCGCCTACTGTGTGCACACACTGCACAGCCATGACTCCTCCTGACATCAAAACCTTAAAAAAACATCTTCTAAATCATGACAGTTTTCTGAAATACCTCATGTTTCTTTATCAGTGGTGCTCAATATTTCATGTCAAGGACCCCCAGAATTATATGCATTTGGCCGCCGACCCCAATTTGAAAACAAGCAAAGTTCCAGAAGCAAAGATTTTAGTTAAAAATAAAAATAAAAGTTCGCTCTGAAAGAAGATTTGCGCAACAGGTACACAAACAGGTACACGGACATTGCTGGTTGTAGGAGTGGTTGCACCACTCAAAAATAGCAGACCTACAAGCTCTACAATGAGCTTGTAGATCTGCTATTTTTCAATAGCTAAAGCATAAAATAATGCTTAAAAACACCAACAGGGGTTCCCGCCAAGAATGGATTAACCATTTAACCATAGCCCATTTCACAATTAAACCTTCATCTATTCATCGTTATCAATTCTATATCATGAGACAATACCTGAGACCATCAACTCACCACAAACCTTATCCTTCATCTATTCATCGTTATCTATATCATGAGACAATACCTGAGACCATCAACTCACCACAAACCTTATCCTTCATCTATTCATCGTTATCTATATCATGAGACAATACCTGAAACCATCAACTCACCACAAACCTTATCCTTCATCTATTCATCGTTATCTATATCATGAGACAATACCTCAAAACCATCAACTCACCATAAACCGTATGATGGCCCGATCCTTCACACATAGTTATCTATATCATGAGACAATACCTGAAACCCTCAACTCACCACCAACCTTATGGTGGCCCCATCCTTCTCACATTCCAGTTGCCTCCAGGCGGTTGCAATAGCAACCCCCAGGGGTCCTTGAGGCAGTTCCAGGGGGTCCCCAGCTAATGGCAACTCTGAGAGTGTACAAATGGAACAACATGGACCTGTTAGGGTCCATTTGGTTCCATTTGGACACTCTCAGAGTTAAATTAACATTGATTTTACAATATAAATTGGGGGTCCCTGAGATGGAAATGTCATTAAATGGGGGTCCGTGTCAAACTGGGGGGGGTCCTTGAAATTAAAATGGTTGAGAATCACTGCTATAGAGCCGTACAAATCTTCTCTCATGGGGGACACTGGAGTATCTTTTCAAACGGGGGTCCGAGGGGCTAATTAGTGTCAATTTGGGGGTCCTTGAGATGAAAGAGTTTGGGAACCACTGTGTTAAAGTAATCATTCAATCAAATCAATCAAACCAGCTCTAGATTATTGATTCTGAAGGAACAAAATGGATAATCATCTACAGATTCAGAGCCATCTAAACTTCATTATCTGTTTTGTAAATGAATGCCCACCTACGTCATCATACAAGACAGTAGATAGTAGATTTACAGTACAAGCTCACACATTGCGACGTTGTGATCTTAATGCAACCATTCATCTACCGGTAACAATAACCACTTTCAACGTATAGCAACGATAGTTTGGGAATGTCATGTCCTTATAGGCCAACACTTTCAAACATTTTCTCTTTTTCACGCCTAAAACAAATAGTGAAAATAGTTAATCTGCCATCTGTCAACGTGTTGCTTGGCAACGCGTTGAGAGATTTGTAGATCCACTTTTTATTTTTGTCATTTTATGGGGCTAATGGTATGCGACGTCTTTCTGAAACTACGCCTCTGCTCTGCTTGACTCCATTGTCTGAGTGGCAGTCCTGTAACGCTATATCCAAAGCATCAGAGCTGTGTAACCATGGCGACAAACCTTTAAACGTTTGCATTGTGTGGAGACTGCCAGAACAATTAAGCTCCTATGGCTGCCATGGCAACAGATCTGTTTACACTTGGTTGTCGGCTGCGGGGACGTGCAGAGTCTTAGAGAGGCAGGGACAGGGACGTGATCAACTTCCTGATTCCACCCTAGAAATATCTTATCATATACTATAAGCTCAATGACGGTCAACACGTTTTAATGGTGAGTTAGTTTTAGGCACTTAATACAGCATCAGTACCAGAAAATATAATTAAATCTCTGTGTAATATTTCATTTGAGCAAAGCCTACGGTACGCTGCAGGGCATAACTGATGCCGACCGAAGAAGAACCACAGAGAACAATGTGGAGGCTCTGGTTGAAAAGGCTGCAGTAGAATGCCATGGGCCGGGCCTGATCAGCCTTGGTCGGGTCGCCTGGAGGAGGGTCTCTGTTCAAAGACCCGCAACACCCTATGATCCCAGGACTCAACACCCTATGATCCCAGGACTCAACACCCTATGATCCCAGGACTCAACACCCTATGATCCCAGGACTCAACACCCTATGATCCCAGGACTCAACACCCTATGATCCCAGGACTCAACACCCTATGATCCCAGGACTCAACACCCTATGATCCCAGGACTCAACACCCTATGATCCCAGGACTCAACACCCTATGATCCCAGGACTCAACACTGATGATGTGTCCAAGTCTGTGCATCGGTAGATGTATTGTTAACTAGTATATAGTCTATATTGACTTTGTGCTATACTGTAACATATGCTAACATTGGGGATTGGGCCATGAGCTCTGGAAGCAGAATACACACACTAAACCTCCTTGAACCACAGTGACAACATAACCAGTGCAATGCCCATTATGTGATCACATCTTGCATTGCTATGCCAATGACAAGCTGTTACACTGTAGGGTACACACACTGTACACACACAGTATACTGGACGTTCAATACAGATGCAGACGGAAGTCAACCAGCAGCTTCTCTCCTCTACCCTGCAGTCAGTTTAATGTGTTGTCTTCTCTCCTCTACCCTGCAGTCAGTTTAATGTGTTGTCTTCTCTCCTCTACCCTGCAGTCAGTTTAATGTGTTGTCTTCTCTCCTCTACCCAGTCAGTTTAATGTGTTGTCTTCTCTCCTCTACCCAGTCAGTTTAATGTGTTGTCTTCTCTCCTCTACCCAGTCAGTTTAATGTGTTGTCTTCTCTCCTCTACCCAGTCAGTTTAATGTGTTGTCTTCTCTCCTCTACCCTGCAGTCAGTTTAATGTGTTGTCTTCTCTCCTCTACCCTGCAGTCAGTTTAATGTGTTGTCTTCTCTCCTCTACCCAGTCAGTTTAATGTGTTGTCTTCTCTCCTCTACCCTGCAGTCAGTTTAATGTGTTGTCTTCTCTCCTCTACCCAGTCAGTTTAATGTGTTGTCTTCTCTCCTCTACCCAGTCAGTTTAATGTGTTGTCTTCTCTCCTCTGCCCAGTCAGTTTAATGTGTTGCTTCACAATTGGGTTACCACAATTTGATTTAGAAAGTAACCAAATGCATTGAATGTAATTGAGTTATGTGTATGTCACAATTTAGCCATTTAGCATACATGCACTCCAGAGCGAATTACAGTAAGCATGAGAACAAAACATGGTACTACATCAAATACATAAAAATCAAGAATCATGTACGTAAGCTATAAGAACCTAAGAGTGGAATATCTATATAAGGAAACTAATGCGTATACACTACTATAGAGTGCTATTTCTACATCAAAATGCCATCCCCTGGTGCCCCCAAATGACACCCCTGAGAGGGAGGCCTATGGACCATTATGCACTATGAAGTTAATGGCGCTAACAACAAGGTAGCCCATTCATCCAAACAGAAAAGTCCAATCTGATTGTACTAAACAACGGCAAACTCACCAACACTGCAGCTGTATACGAAAAGCTTGAATTATTCTCTTTCTATCTTTGTTTCATAACAATCCACTTTACTTTACTTTCTGTCCTTGCAGGTGATTATCTTTGTAAGTGTTGCAGTTTGGAAGTGCTCGTTAGACATCACTCAACTGCCCTGCATCGTACCACCTGTTCTGAATTAGCACATAATGCAGGAGGCAGCAGGACATTGCTTTACTGAAAACGAGTGCTTCCAAACTCTGACGGCCACGGTCTGCAAATGGTCAATACATTATGGCTCAAACCAATGTTACTGTAAAGGGAAATACATCACCCCCAGCACCCGTTACTGTATGTCCCGTGGAGGCCTGACTGATGAGCTGTTCCATTCCCACGTGACTGCTATTCCCCTATGGTTACAGAAATACAGACACAGACGCCATGAGATCAGGCCATGATGACCTTGGAAATGCCAGTCAAATCAAGGTAGTGTCAGCGTTCAGTGGCCAGTTACAAAGTAATACCGCCACCTGGTGTTGTATAATGGGAGCACAGATCAGTGGTGACACTGCACTACTATTGCACAAGCAATGACAACATGTTGTGTAAATGAGACGAGACAAAAAAGTCTAAACAACGGACAAAAAGATAATGGATTTTTTGTATTGTATTACTGAGTCTTTAATGACACAGCTTTGATCCAACAGATTTCTGCACTGCCTATAATTCTATATCATGAGCGGAAAAAAGCTATCTTATTTCTTGTAATAAATCAGTGTTAGCCTATACCGGAATCCAGGAATCTTTTCTCAAGATATATTTGCATAATAATTTCATTTTAGCCATCCACGACTTACACAAGATTTGATTCAAAAACATTAAAAAAATATTCATTTACCTTTTTCGTTAGTTCCTGGCACCATCCATCCACAGGCCTCTCTAGAAACAGCCTACATAATATTCCGCACAGGGTTATTAGTGGTAATCATGCTTAGAATGGCATAATATACCATGTTACGGTGAAATTGGTGACCTGCTGAAATATGTGACAATCATGTTGTAGACAATCACATAATGTTTATAGCGCCTAAATCTTAGTTTAGACGTGTGCTGAAAGAACTGAGGTCCAGAGTGTTGAGTGGATATTAAATTATATTTATTTACTTTCCATAATCCTATACTTTGAATGCAAATAACATAAATAACAAACAGTCAAACGTGGTGAATGCAACAGTCCCTGTCTCTGCAGTCAGAAAACAGTTTGCCTCCTATCAGCAACACCTGCAATTCATTAGGGACAGGGTTAAATACCCTCCCTGTAACTATGGCAACCTAGGCCTTGATTGATAAATTGGCATTGCCCTGTAGTGACATCACAGAGATGATAAGGCTCAAATGGCTCTTACAATGTTAGTGTCCTAATGTAAATTGATGCAGTTTGCTCATTAACAGAGTTCAACCTAGGGGTATTTAGGGCAGGCCACGTATTTAAAGACTTCCATGTAAGTTGTGTGAAGTCCACAAGATGGGCACATATTTTGGAAGGTCACCAATTTCCCCATAATCTGAGTGTGAGTGAAGTGAGCGAGTGGCCGAGATTTTGGGTATTGGAATTTGGCTTTACACTATACAGACCGGCGGCTACGGCAGTCCGCTCCGGCAAACGGAAATGGATCAGTGCTCGATAGATAAACCAGAAATGGATCATCGCTCGATAGATAAACCAGCTTGCTGTCACAGACCTTCCTGCTACGGCAGAACCTACACTTCCATTTATTTACATTCATTGAAATAAACTGTCACACTTTACATTTACACCGATTGCTCCATCACCTCTCTCTCTCTTCTGCTGTGTAATGTGTTGGCACCTCTCTCTCTCTCTTCTGCTGTGTAATGTGTTGGCATGCTCTCTCTCTCTTCTGCTGTGTAATGTGTTGGCATGCTCTGAATGAAGAAATAACACTAATTCCATATGTCATAATAACCATGTTTATTAAAACCGCTTTTAGAATAACACAAATTTGCTCCAGCACCTTATCCTCTTTCCACTGCTGATCATGTCCAGCGCCTTCCTCTTTCCACTGCTGATCATGTCCAGCACCTTCCTCTTTCCACTGCTGATCATGTCCAGCGCCTTCCTCTTTCCACTGCTGATCATGTCCAGCGCCTTCCTCTTTCCACTGCTGATCATGTCCAGCACCTTCCTCTTTCCACTGCTGATCATGTCCAGCGCCTTCCTCTTTCCACTGCTGATCATGTCCAGCACCTTCCTCTTTCCACTGCTGATCATGTCCAGCACCTTATCCTCTTTCCACTGCTGATCATGTCCAGCGCCTTCCTCTTTCCACTGCTGATCATGTCCAGCGCCTTCCTCTTTCCACTGCTGATCATGTCCAGCACCTTCCTCTTTCCACTGCTGATCATGTCCAGCACCTTCCTCTTTCCACTGCTGATCATGTCCAGCACCTTCCTCTTTCCACTGCTGATCATGTCCAGCGCCTTCCTCTTTCCACTGCTGATCATGTCCAGCACCTTATCCTCTTTCCACTGCTGATCATGTCCAGCACCTTATCCTCTTTCCACTGCTGATCATGTCCAGCACCTTCCTCTTTCCACTGCTGATCATGTCCAGCACCTTCCTCTTTCCACTGCTGATCATGTCCAGCACCTTTTCCTCTTTCCACTGCTGATCATGTCCAGCACCTTCCTCTTTCCACTGCTGATCATGTCCAGCACCTTCCTCTTTCCACTGCTGATCATGTCCAGCACCTTCCTCTTTCCACTGCTGATCATGTCCAGCACCTTATCCTCTTTCCACTGCTGATCATGTCCAGCGCATGTAAGAAGCAAGTTAGCCGACGCGCGACGGGGTGTTTTTATGTCTGTGTTAATGGCAGCCAGGGTGGTGGTAACTAGGTGGTGGTAACTAGCCAGGGTGGTGGTAACTAGCCAGGGTGGTGGTAACTAGGTACAGCCCAACAGTAAATCTAACAGAAACATCAGATTGTATTAAACAATGTTAAACTCACCAACATTGCAGCTGTACGAAAAGCTTGACTTATTATCCTCTTTCTATCTGAAAAGAGTGTTAGAGAGTTCCGCAATTGCACGGCCAAGTAGAAATCAGGCAATACTAAGTATATTTTTGATGTATTTGAAAAAGCACCAACTCACAATACAAGTCAAAGATGTGTGTCATGCAAAGGGACTGTGAAAAGGGTGTCAAAGTCCCATGACGTCACAGAACATGTTTTAAAGAAGCACAGTACATTCATCGGTTACCTTTTACCCTTTTTATTGCTAATAACATATTTGGTTTCGCATAAATAAGTTGTGACTCGTGTAACAAAACAGAAACATGCTGATGATTTGGGTCATACTGTATTATATTATATATATATATATATTCTTCTTTTTTAGTTTTTACATCCCATCAAACTAAAAACGCTTTGATACTGTTTAGCTGTATTTGAGCGTGTGTGTGTGTGTGTGTGTGTGTGTGTGTGTGTGTGTGTGTGTGTGTGTGCGCGCGCGTGCATGCGTGCGCGTGCATGTGTGTGTGTGTGTGTGTGTGTGTTTGTACACAGAACTGGCACTGTTTTCTAACCCCACTCCACGAGAACAATGTAAACCTCAAAACATAAAATCAATCGATAACGCAAAACCGCGTATTTCAACGGGAAACTCCAAATCCCCACAACGTACCAGTATTATACTTATTTCAATTCAGAGAGCCACGTCTGTGTGTCTTGACTTGACTCTGGTGTCTCTCCAGAGGAGAGAGACCATCAAGACATGTTGGGACAGAGAGAGAGAGAGGTGGAGAAGGACCGGCCGGGCGCGGCGGCGCTCGTCTCAAACCTTCTGAGTAAAGTTCTCGGGGAACACTCCCTTGATCGACAGGTCCTTATGTTCCAACCAGTGAGACTCCTTCACCCCCACGAGCCAGCCGTCATCCTGACAACACACAGTATAAACAGATATTTATGTATACAGTATACGTACGTACGTACGTACGTACGTACGTCAGCACATTTCTATATTTTAGTTTAGTAGTAATAAGTCTTTGGAATGTTTAGCGTTTAGTCTAGTTAGTCTAGTTTTGGCTGATTTTATACACTTGCTGAAGATAACTGGAAATAATTTACAAGCTCACATCTCGCCGTGGTCTTGTAGATCTGCTATTCTCAGCACGCAACCTGGGGCTGTATTTTGCGTGTCTTAAGTATACCAGGTCTTATTCCCTAACTTGAGTAAACTAAAGACCTGGAGGCGTGATCAATGCTCTTTGGCCACTCAGAATAGCCAAATGGCATTGATCACGCCTCCAGGTCTTTAGTTTAATCAAGTTAGGGAATAAGACCTGGTACTTAAAGGACCACTTCACCACTTTTCAACCTATCTTCATATAATAGGTCACTAATAATCATGAAAAGATGGCGCATTTTCTTTCTACTCTGTCTGTGTGTCATAGGAGGGCTGTGGGCAGTTCAGATACCGTCTTCCAGTGACATCATCGATGGGGAATCCAAGCTAATAGAAACTGCAGGCTTTCTAGTCCTGAAAAGTTGCAATGCGAAAATGGAAGCCATCGTTCTCACGATAATGGAAATCTAAACATTTTTGTAAAACAATCTTGTTTAAAAAGAAATCTGCCTAATGATGATGTCACTGGAAGACGGTTTCTGAACTGCCCACAGCTTCTATGAGACACAGACAGACCGAGTAGAAAATAATTGCGCCATTTTTTCATGATTATTAGTGAGGACCTATTATATGAAGATAGGTTGAAAAGTGGTGAAGTGGTCCTTTAAGACACGCAAAATACAGCCCTTCAAGTGTGCAATGACTTCTACTGGAGCTCAGGGGTGCTAATGTGTGCTGCATATTTTGTTCAGGGGTGCTCCAACTCCCAGGCATGAGTTGAATCATAAATGAATCACTACAGTGAACAGTAGTGTAACAGTAGTGAACAGTAGTGAACAGTAGTGTAACAGTAGTGGACAGTAGTGAACAGTAGTGTAACAGTGAAGCCAACCTCCTGAAGGTCCGCAAGGCCAAGTACCGCACCTGGGGGGACACCTGGGGGGACGGACAGGGCCTTCTATGTTTCGGCCCCCAGTTGACGTCTCGTTTATCCTTTTATCTTTATAACCCTGTATCTGTTATGTTTTACTTTTTTTTTTTTTCTCTCTTAATAAAGTCTGTTCCTAGTGTTCCCTTGTAAAGCGCTTTGGGTATTTAGAAAAGCGCTATATAAACCTGAGCTATTATTATTAAATCTGAGCTATTGAACAGTAGTGTAACAGTAGTGAACAGTAGTGTAACAGTAGTGTAACAGTAGTGTAACAGTAGTGTAACAGTAGTGAACAGTAGTGTAACAGTAGTGTAACAGCGATGCAGCCGACCAGCACTGACCTGCTCGTCAGGAGCGTCGAAGGCCATCACCAGCACGACGTCGCCCGCCTTCAGCTCCAGCTCATCTCCGTCTGTCGCTGCGTAGTCGTGCACCGCCTTCACCTGGACAAACCATCACGCATATATTAATTTACCTTCACCTGGACAAACCATCACGCATAATTAATTTACCTTCACCTGGACAAACCATCACGCATATATTAATTTACCTTCACCTGGACAAACCATCACGCATATATTAATTTACCTTCACCTGGACAAACCATCACGCATTATTAATTTACCTTCACCTGGACAAACCATCACGCATATATTAATTTACCTTTACCTGGACAAACCATCACGCATATATTAATTTACCTTTACCTGGACAAACCATCACGCATATATTAATTTACCTTTACCTGGACAAACCATCACGCATATATTAATTTACCTTTACCTGGACAAACCATCACGCATATATTAATTTACCTTTACCTGGACAAACCATCACGCATATATTAATTTACCTTTACCTGGACAAACCATCACGCATATATTAATTTACCTTTACCTGGACAAACCATCACGCATATATTAATTTACCTTTACCTGGACAAACCATCACACATATATTAATTTACCTTCACCTGGACAAACCATCACGCATATATTAATTTACCTTCACCTGGACAAACCATCACGCATATATTAATTTACCTTCACCTGGACAAACCATCACGCATAATTAATTTACCTTCACCTGGACAAACCATCACGCATATATTAATTTACCTTCACCTGGACAAACCATCACGCATATATTAATTTACCTTCACCTGGACAAACCATCACGCATAATTAATTTACCTTCACCTGGACAAACCATCACGCATATATTAATTTACCTTTACCTGGACAAACCATCACGCATATATTAATTTACCTTTACCTGGACAAACCATCACGCATATATTAATTTACCTTTACCTGGACAAACCATCACGCATATATTAATTTACCTTCACCTGGACAAACCATCACGCATATATTAATTTACCTTTACCTGGACAAACCATCACGCATATATTAATTTACCTTTACCTGGACAAACCATCACGCATAATTAATTTACCTTCACCTGGACAAACCATCACGCATATATTAATTTACCTTCACCTGGACAAACCATCACGCATATATTAATTTACCTTCACCTGGACAAACCATCACGCATATATTAATTTACCTTCACCTGGACAAACCATCACGCATATATTAATTTACCTTCACCTGGACAAACCATCACGCATATATTAATTTACCTTCACCTGGACAAACCATCACGCATATATTAATTTACCTTCACCTGGACAAACCATCACGCATATATTAATTTACCTTCACCTGGACAAACCATCACGCATATATTAATTTACCTTCACCTGGACAAACCATCACGCATATATTAATTTACCTTCACCTGGACAAACCATCACGCATATATTAATTTACCTTCACCTGGACAAACCATCACGCATATATTAATTTACCTTCACCTGGACAAACCATCACGCATATATTAATTTACCTTCACCTGGACAAACCATCACGCATATATTAATTTACCTTCACCTGGACAAACCATCACGCATATATTAATTTACCTTCACCTGGACAAACCATCACGCATATATTAATTTACCTTCACCTGGACAAACCATCACGCATATATTAATTTACCTTCACCTGGACAAACCATCACGCATATATTAATTTACCTTCACCTGGACAAACCATCACGCATATATTAATTTACCTTCACCTGGACAAACCATCACGCATATATTAATTTACCTTCACCTGGACAAACCATCACGCATATATTAATTTACCTTCACCTGGACAAACCATCACGCATATATTAATTTACCTTTACCTGGACAAACCATCACGCATATATTAATTTACCTTCACCTGGACAAACCATCACGCATATATTAATTTACCTTCACCTGGACAAACCATCACGCATATATTAATTTACCTTTACCTGGACAAACCATCACGCATATATTAATTTACCTTCACCTGGACAAACCATCACGCATATATTAATTTACCTTCACCTGGACAAACCATCACGCATATATTAATTTACCTTCACCTGGACAAACCATCACACATATATTAATTTACCTTCACCTGGACAAACCATCACGCATATATTAATTTACCTTCACCTGGACAAACCATCACGCATATATTAATTTACCTTCACCTGGACAAACCATCACGCATATATTAATTTACCTTTACCTGGACAAACCATTATCATTAATTGCATTATTTATAGCGCTTTTCCAAGTGCTCAAAGCGCTTTACAACGGTTCATTCATTCATACATGCTTTTCAATCGGGGGTTGATAAGAATCCCACCTTGTAGATGAATCCTGGTGGTAGTTCTCCATCGGAGCCGTTGGTCACCACCTCCTAAACCAGAAGAAATCACGTTAAAAAAAATAAAAATAAAAAACTTGTATGTTTTGAAGGGTGGCAGCGGGTACAGGGTTCGATGAGGTCAGATCTGACTGTGACACATTAGGTGTGATTTGCAGGTTTTCATAGTAAACTGCGACCTTGCAGTCGCAATCATAGTACCTGATGATCATGTTTTGGATTTAAAAAATCTTAACTTAACAATTTATTTAATTCAGAATGTATTTTTGAGCTACATCTACTCTTTTCCGGAACTCCGGTTCTCAACGTATACGTGGGGACGTCCAGGGACCCCCAGGGGTCCTTGAGGGGTTCCCAGGGGGTCCGCAGGCAGCTAAATGATTCATAGTTATAGGAACCAAAACTGGACCCTTAAGCCGGGCCTGTAGCTCCAACACTGTATATAGGCTATACCAAATGCAACCAAACGGACCATGCAGGCATGCAGACATGCAGACTGCAGAGCACAAATTATAAAGAAAATTAACACAAAACAGATCAAATGTGGGTCCGAGAGTCTCATCAGACTGGGGTTGAGAACCAGTGAGTTCTGCTTCTACCCTGCCCCCCCCCCGGCCTTCCCCGCCCTGCCTCAGCGTCCCAGTTGGGCTGTGCGTACGGCGAGGTTCCATCATCGCCGGGGGCCGCCGTGTCTTCGTCGTCCCAGCCCCCAGCCCCTCCTCCTCCTCCTCCTCCTCCTCCTCCCCCTGCCTGGGGGGGGGTGTCATCCCCCCAGCCCCCCCCCTGAGCTTCCTCCTCCTGGCGGGGGTTCTGGTGCTGGTCGTCATCCTCCTGCCCCGCGGCGGGCTGCTCCGGCTGGGGGAGGGGTTTTGTCGTTTTTGGAAGGAGGAGGGGCGTTGGATGGAAGGGAAGGAGGAGGGAGCGTTGGATGGAAGGGAAGGAGGAGGGAGCGTTGGATGGAAGGGAAGGAGGAGGTGGCGTTGGATGTAAGGGGAGGAGGGGGTCGTTGGATGGAATGGAGGTTGACATGGGGTGGGGGGGGGGGTGTAATGGCAGCACCCCAGGAGAATTTGGTTTTACGGGTACAATGGGATCAGGGTTGCGTAATAGGGTCACAAAACCAAGAGAGGGAGATTGACAAAAGAGAGTTTTTAAGTCAAGTGTTATTATTATAGGAAAAGAGCTTTCCTTTCATACAGTCCTCAGGTTTTTACTGTGTATGAATGAATGTCCCGCCCGGACGACTCTGCAGGAGGCTAGCCGTTTATTTATCCGTCTTATGGCCCCGCTGGTCCAATCAGTGCCAGGTTCCTTGTATGTATTCATAATGCTGGTCCAATCAGTGCCAGGTTCCTTGTATGTATTCACAGTTTCACACATGTATTTCACTGTTTACAGAAGAACATGCTTACCGTCACCTCCCATGAATCCCAAGATGGCGCCTGTCCCGTGCAGCGGTAACAAACACAAACGGCTAGTGAGATGAGGGTGTGACGCGGACGGTACAACAAGAAAGACTTATGCAACGCCTGAGATTCAAACCCGGGTCTCCCACACAGTGCACTAGAGCCAAACATCTTATCCACTAGCCTAAAGTGCAGACCTTGGCTAGTGTGGGAGGTTGTTAGGCTTTTAATTGGTTCGTCAGGCTTCAGTAACTCTGCTACAACATGAACAGGATGCAACTTGTTTGGAGTGACTCTCCCATAACCAACCGGTCAAAGACTTGGACCGCTGACTCTCCCATAACCAACCGGTCAAAGACTTGGACCGCTGACTCTCCCATAACCAACCGGTCTAAAGACTTGGACCGCTGACTCTCCCATAACCAACCGGTCAAAGACTTGGACCGCTGACTCTCCCATAACCAACCGGTTTAAAGACTTGGACCATAACCAACCGGTCAAAAGACTTGGACCGCTGACTCTCCCATAACCAACCGGTCTAAAGACTTGGACCGCTGACTCTCCCATAACCAACCGGTCTAAAGACTTGGACCGTTGCAACATCCAGTGTAAGTAAGTTCTCCTCGTCCACAAAGACAGGAGAGGCCTGCTGACCTGCGTTGCCGTGGGAACAGGCTGTGTGTACAGAGGCCTGCTGACCTGCGTTGCCGTGGGAACAGGCTGTGTGTACGGAGCCTCGTCGTCAGAAAGGTCGTCTTCGTCCTGGTTGGGGGCGGAGGTCGGACGTGGAGGCGGGCGGTTTGCCGGTGGACCGGGCGGGCCGGGCCTCTGAGTGGCGCACACACACACACACACACACGTACATGCACACACACACACACACACACCCATGCACGTTTGTGTGCACACACATCCACATGCGTGCATGCACAAGAAGTGATGTTAACGCACGCATACACACACGCGCGCACACGAGCAAACACACACACACACACACACACACACACACACACACACACACACACACACACACACCATGCAGAGTTAGTAACCACAGGTTAATAGTTGTAAGAGTTGATGCGTTATTTATTACTGGTAGTACATACTACATAGTATCATAATTATTATTATTATTATTATAGTATAAATCAGTATAGCAGCATTACAGTAGTATTGCCCAAATGGTAGTACACAGTGTTGATGGCCTACAGGTTAGAGGTTAGATAACCAAGTGGGATTGAATCCCCTGCTCGTCAAGCCCAGCTGTGCAGGCAGAGAATCACATCCCTATTCTAGTCTACACAGACAGTGAGGTGTGATTCATAATCGCACAGACAGTGAGGTGTGATTCATAATCACACAGACAGTGAGGTGTGATTCATAATCACACAGACAGTGAGGTGTGATTCATAATCACACAGACAGTGAGGTGTGATTCATAATCGCACAGACAGTGAGGTGGGATTCATAATCACACAGACAGTGAGGTGTGATTCATAATCACACAGACAGTGAGGTGTGATTCATAATCGCACAGACAGTGAGGTGTGATTCATAATCACACAGACAGTGAGGTGTGATTCATAATCACACAGACAGTGAGGTGTGATTCATAATCACACAGACAGTGAGGTGTGATTCATAATCACACAGACAGTGAGGTGTGATTCATAATCACACAGACAGTGAGGTGGGATTCATAATCACACAGACAGTGAGGTGTGATTCATAATCACACAGACAGTGAGGTGTGATTCATAATCACACAGACAGTGAGGTGTGATTCATAATCACACAGACAGTGAGGTGGGATTCATAATCACACAGACAGTGAGGTGGGATTCATAATCGCACAGACAGTGAGGTGGGATTCATAATCGCACAGACAGTGAGGTGGGATTCATAATCACACAGACAGTGAGGTGGGATTCATAATCACACAGACAGTGAGGGTCTCTACTGTACTCTACTGTACCTTTGGTGGTGAGTCGGCGGACTCGCTGTGATTGGCTCCCTCCATCTCGCTGACAAGAGAAGACACAAGAGGGTTGGGCACAATATTACTGACTGACATTTAGGACACCAGTTCAGTACATGGTTAATACCATAGGAGGGCAGCAGAGGGCTTCAAACAGGTAAGCTCCAGTCTCACACAGACAGCAGCAGCAGCAGTTAAAGAAAGACAAAGAAAAGAAACACAGGTGCGCTTCCTCTGGAAACTGCCCTAATTTGTTTAAGGCAGTGAAAAACTCATAAACCAACTAAATGGAAAAAGCGGCACTCCAAAATAAAACTATAAGTCTGGAGGCTACTGCTGTTAATAAACATGAGATATTCCATCTGAGCCAGTCTTGCATCTTTTATTTTGGAGTGCTGCTTTTTTTCTCCATTTAGTTCGTTTATGAGTTAAGCAGCAGTAGTGTTTGGAAAGAAAGGTTTATGTATGAAATACATTCAACAGACAAAAGAAAAAAAACACGTTTTTGCTACGAGTTATACTACATAATATCATACGATATCAAATCATCATGCGATGATGATATATATCTACTGTAAATGAACTCCTGTGAATTTTTTGTGATAATGTGCCGATTAGTTTTCCGGACATTTTGTTACTAGTAACTACGGAAGCCCAGTGGTCCAAAAGCGTTAGAATAAAAATGTCTATGGGATAGTAAAAGAACAAATTGCTTGATTGTTTATTTCATTGTTTATTTCATCGTGGTATTTATTGTTAAATGTTTGGACAAATGGACTTCCATAACATCTTCTCTAGCTGACATATGATTATCAACATCTTGCTCATGTCAAGCATGCTGGGCCAATTGAAACAACCCTCAGGCAGTGAAACGGCCAATCGGAAAGCGAGGACAGAGTCAGACGCAGCAACCAGGAAGTAGCGTTAATGATACGACACACAAGGACGAGGATTGTTATTGGCTGGTTAGTGGAGCCGGGCCGGGCGGGACCGAGAGTGTTATTGGCTGGTTAGTGGAGCCGGGGCCGGGCGGGTCCAATTACCTCTTCCCAGAATCTTCTGTATTTCCTGCTGCCTTATCAACCTTTCTGCAGAGGGACGGTATGAAGTATGAACACATCACTGACGTGACCTTTGACACTGTACTCTTAGGACTTAAGAACACTTTCATCCCGGTGTTCTGTCGGCTACATGTCTAGCATATACACCACACACAGTAACGAGTTAATAATAATAGTTAAACACCTCCAGAGTTACTTTTTATATACCTGGTAGTATATTATTATTTTTACTCCGAAAAGATTACAAAAACCTGTAATCTATTTATTACATTTGAGAGAATTCCACGCCCACAATGCAAGTGTATTTGTGCCCATGGAGCGCACAACTTTGTGCACGGATTCAGGTCGCCTGTGCCTTGTGGCCGTTGATAATATGTCACTGCCTTGACCTCTGTGACCTCTGCCTTGTGCTGCCTTATAGTGGCAGCGGTGGCCGAACGGTTTGCGGAGCGGTCTTGATATCGTGAAGGTCGCTATAGTTCGTATCCCCGGACCGGCACGTTAAAATTACCACCGCTGAAGTGCCCTTGGACAAGGCATTGAACCCCCTACCATGAAATGTTCTATGAGCAGGGCCTGGCTGTAAACAAGTTCTTGAGCTTAGTCCAGTTACCCTGCAGGGTAAACATAGTACCTTTCCTTTCCTTAGTCCAGTTACCCTGGGTAAACATAGTACCTTTTCTTTCCTTAGTCCAGTTACCCTGCAGGGTAAACATAGTACCTTTCCTTTCCTTAGTCCAGTTACCCTGCAGGGTAAACATAGTACCTTTCTTTCTTTCTGTGGCCGTTGACATGTCACTGCCTTGACCTCTGCCATTTCAACGAAGCTCTGTGGCTGTTCGCCCATTTTGTTTTATAGCCTTGCAATGACTCAGTTTGGCTGATTGGTGACTCGTATTATTCCAATGAATTGCAGTCAGTTCTAAAAAGGACCAGTGGTTTTCAACCCTTTTCATGTCAAGGCCCATTATTACTTGCGCAAGCAGAGCGCGCAAGTACTAGTTTCACCCGGGACTCGTATGCACCGTCCCGCCAATTTTGATGCGTATGCACCGTCCCAGCAAATGACGTAATGACTAATTGTGCCTGATACGGCAGTGGTGCCAGATTAGGAGCATTACCTTTAATCCGCCCAACACTAAAACATATCGTCATTACGTCACTAATAGTATACATATGTATAACTAGCTCGCAATGATGACGTAATAAAGATGTAGATTAAAGGACCCAATGCCAGAGTGTAATTGGTTTTCGATGGTGACGTAATGACGATATGTTTTAGTGTCGGGAGGATTAAAGGTAATGCTCTGTATGTAATCTGGCACCACTGCCGTACCAGGCACGAGTAGTCATTACGTTACATGCATAAAGTAGGTAGGTAGCAAATAGTTAAACCTAATAATTCAACATTTCAAACGTTCCTTCACAGAGAAACTGAGATGTATTCTGTATTTGAGCCACACGGAACCACCATTTGATGACATTTAGCCTCTCGGATGCAACACTAAAGAATATGTTTGTTGTCGTTGGGATAGGATTTTGTCTACAATTCCACGCGTTTGCCAAACGTTGACCGAAATAACAATTCTTCTACATCCTCTAATTCTGTAGACTTCTTGTAAATGAAGTAATGCAGATTTCTAACACTAATTTAACTCTTGAGAGTGTCAAATGAAACCAAATGGACCCATCAAATAATGGTCCGCGGCTCAAATGCCAACTAAATAATGGTCAAAGATTGGAGATACAAGGTTTCTGCCCGTGTTCGGAGAGGAGACTCTGGGACCTACTTTGCCTCTTTCTGTTCCTCCAGTTTGGTCATGATGTCATTGAGGTTCTGACTCAGCTGGAGGGAGAGCAGGGAGGAAGAGCAGAGGTTAGGGATGCACCATATAATAATAATAATAATAATAATAATAATACATAATAATAATAAATAATAATAAATAATAATAATAAATAATAATAATAAATCATCATCGGAATCGCTCACATCGGCCCAAACATAATTCCGTATCGGATTATTATTTTATTATTATACGGTCTCAAAATGATCCTGATTATTTCATCGATCAGTTGTGAAAACAGAGTAAAGGGCTATTTATTGATTGATTGAATACTTTATTAACAGGCTTAGGGCCAATAAGGCCCTAGAGCCTACTTAAGACATGCAAAATACAGCCCCTTGTCTCCATTGTGGTTCCTCTGTATAATATAACAGGTTTAGGGCCAATAGGCCCCTAGAGCCCAGGTCTCCATTGTGGTTCCTCTGTATAATATCGGAATGGGTCAGAATCGGCAGGTATGACCCTGCAAATAATCGGAGATCAGATATCGGCCATAATTTCATAGCCGTGCACCCCTAGTACACTACACATGGCAGAGCACACACACGTGAGCACACACACGTACGCACGCACACGCGCACGCACACACACACACACACACACACACACACACACACACACACACACACACACACACACACACACACACACACACACACACACACACACACACACACAGCAGGGGGAAGAAAACATTGGGTCTCACCTTCCCCATTTCTTTGTGGAACATCTCCTGATATCCTGCCATGCTCTGGAATGTATGAACATACAAGCCAACACGACTGGACACACACACACACACACACACACACACACACACACACACACACACACACACACACACACACACACACACACAGTGAGAATATATCTGGATGTTGCACGGTGATATAAAATCACACCTGTGTGAACTGAGTGGTGCAACTCCCCTCTCCCCCCCCCCTCCTCTCCTCTCTCTCTCTCTCTCTCATTAGCAGGCAACAGTGCAGCACTAATACTATCTCTCTCTCTGTTTCTGGAACAACAGCGCCACCTACTGGTACTCATAGTCATATACTGGTGCTCATGGCCACATAGTTAGGTACTGTAGGTAGGTAGGTGAACGAACACATAGGTAGGTGAACACGGACATTGCTGTTCCTTGGAGTGGTTGCACCACTCAAAAATCACACCCGTGTGAACTGAGTGGTGCAACTACAATATAGTGTGCAGCCTTAGTACCTGTCCCCCCAGCAACGATATAGTGTGCAGCCTTAGTACCTGTCCCCCCAGCAACGATATAGTGTGCAGCCTTAGTACCTGTCCCCCCCAGCAACGATATAGTGTGCAGCCTTAGTACCTGTCCCCCCAGCAACGATATAGTGTGCAGCCTTAGTACCTGTCCCCCCAGCAACGATATAGTGTGCAGCCTCAGTATATTGTCCCCACAGCAACGATATAGTGTGCAGCCTTAGTACCTGTCCCCCCAGCAACGATATAGTGTGCAGCCTCAGTACCTGTCCCCACAGCAACGATATAGTGTGCAGCCTTAGTACCTGTCCCCCCCAGCAACGATATAGTGTGCAGCCTAGTACCTGTCCCCCCAGCAACGATATAGTGTGCAGCCTCAGTACCTGTCCCCCCAGCAACGATATAGTGTGCAGCCTTAGTACCTGTCCCCCCAGCAACGATATAGTGTGCAGCCTTAGTACCTGTCCCACAGCGCGGGGAGCTCATCTTGTAGCTCCACATTCAGCTCCTCAAACACCTTCTGGGCTCTCCCCAGCTCCTCCTCCGCCTACACACACACGCACACACACACACACACACACACACACACACACACACACACACACACACACACACACGGACGGACGCGCGCACACACGGACGCGCGCACACACACACGGACGCGCACACACAGAAGAGGAAGCGTGTTGTTTTTGAAGCACTTTTCCTATAAGACATTTTTACAATAGTGTCAATGAGGGAGACGGTTGTTAAGTAAGAAACAGACACACACAGGGCAGATATTGATTAGCAGGAGCAGGTAACATTAAAGTTGGTGTAAGTGATTTTGTGGTTTTGTTTTTTGGTTAAAATAAGTGAGAGAGAGACCTCATCATACAGTACACAGAATATGTACTGTACAGAATAAACAAGTTGAAGTGAACAATAAAAACACAATTGGAACAGGAACACGTTAAAGTGTAAGCTGCTCTCTCCTCATTAGATGAAATTGGTGTCCTGAAAGGGCTATAGCAAACTAAACATACACTTACACCACCTTTAAAGGGATCGTTCACGCCCTAAATTACTTTTTTCCCCCTATCAATTACTCACCCCATGAAGACTTGAATTCATGGACACTTTTTCTCCCATTCCTAAGCCAATATTGATGTGATGACCAGCAGTTGTTCCCTATGGAGACACAAAGAGTCTCCTTTGTGTCTCCATTAGGAGCCCACCACCCGGTCATCAAATTATTGGCATATACTAGGAATGTGACAAACAAAAATAATCTCTATGAATTCAAGGCTTCACGCGGTGTGTAATTGATAGAAATTAAGTAATTTCTTTGAGTGAACTACTACATTTATTTATTATTTTCTTTTTTTTTTGGGTTTAGTAAAGTAATTAATTTCACCTGGTTTCTGGACAAGTTAGTCTGAGCCACCTGGTGTGCTGAGATTAAACCTTGGGCCCAGCTCGGAGCGGCCATTTCCAACAGGGCGGTTTGCTACGGCAGCATGCACCATGCAGAGGACAGGACACAGAGAAAGACAGAGGAAAGGACACAGAGATAGACAGAGGACAGAGGAAAGGACACAGAGAAAGGACACAAGGAAAGGACACAGAGAAAGGACACAGAGAAAGACAGAGGACAGAGGAAAGGACACAGAGAAAGGACACAGAGAAAGGACACAAGGAAAGACAGAGGACAGAGGAAAGGACACAGAGAAAGGACACAAGGAAAGGACACAGAGAAAGGACACAGAGAAAGACAGAGGACAGAGGAAAGGACACAGAGAAAGGACACAGAGAAAGGACACAAGGAAAGACAGAGGACAGAGGAAAGGACACAGAGAAAGGACACAAGGAAAGGACACAGAGAAAGGACACAGAGAAAGACAGAGGACAGAGGAAAGGACACAGAGAAAGGACACAGAGAAAGGACACAGAGAAAGGACACAAGGAAAGACAGAGGACAGAGGAAAGGACACAGAGAAAGGACACAAGGAAAGGACACAGAGAAAGGACACAGAGAAAGACAGAGGACAGAGGAAAGGACACAGAGAAAGGACACAAGGAAAGGACACAGAGAAAGGACACAGAGAAAGACAGAGGACAGAGGAAAGGACACAGAGAAAGGACACAGAGAAAGGACACAGAGAAAGGACACAGAGAAAGACAGAGGACAGAGGAAAGGACACAGAGAAAGGACACAGAGAAAGACAGAGGAAAGGACACAGAGAAAGACAGAGGAAAGGACACAGAGAAAGACAGAGGAAAGGACACAGAGAAAGACAGAGGAAAGGACACAGAGATAGACAGAGAAAGGACACAGGGAAAGGACACAGAGAAAGGACACAGGGAAAGGACACAGAGAAAGGACACAGGGAAAGGACACAGAGATAGACAGACAGCAGGAAGACAGAACAGAGAGAGAGAGAGAGAGAGAGAGAGAGAGAGAGAGAGAGAGAGAGAGAGAGAGAGAGACAGAGACAGAGACAGAGTAAACAAGGAAAGGACACAGAGATAGACAGAGGAAAGGACACAGAGAAAGGACACAAGGAAAGGACACAGAGATAGACAGAGGAAAGGACACAGAGAAAGACAGACAGCAGGAAGACAGAACAGAACAGAGAGAGAGAGAGAGAGAGAGAGAGAGAGAGAGAGAGAGAGAGAGAGTGAGAGAGAGAGAAATAAACATGGGCAGAAAGAGAAACGATATAGAGAAGTGAGAAGGAACCGCCCACTCGCTCAGCACCACCTGCACGAGGAGACCACCCTGCACGAGGAGACCGCCTGCACGAGGAGACCGCCTGCACGAGGAGACCACCTGATACAACTGAACAACTGCTGCGCTCAACAACAGCATCATCATAGATCCGCGTGTCCGTGCATGTGCGACCTACGAGCAGGACGGTGCGCACCATGAACTGTCAATCAAATCCGCGACCGCAAGAGCCACCATTCTAGGAATGAAGCGATCAGAAAGTGCACAACACTGGACCAGTCTGAGGCTGCAGGGAAAACTGGCTCTTCTTCCCTTTGCAAACCACTCATTATCACACTCTATACTGTCAAATAACACCATAGGTGAGGACATTCTCATTTTCACTATTAAAGCCCGTTTACAGGTGTTGCCGACCAAGTTCAACTTGGCAACCTGGTACCCATCAGCACACGACCCACACTGCATCCTACATCCAGTACCACATGACAAAGAAACAGTCGCACACATCTTAAATGGTTGCAGCCACTATAAAGGACTGTACATTGCCAGACATGACCGTCTGGTGGACCTGGTCTCAGACAAGATCAGAGGAGTACAGGACAGGACAACAAGAATGTATAAACACAGCACTGTAAAAATAGACTGGTTTGATCACAATGACACGCATGTCAATTCACTACAAGATATTCCAAATACCCCAGATATTGTGTTCATCAATGAAATTTGAAAAACTGTCACTATATTTGAAATAGGCTTCCCATTTGATTTGTATATGGACACTTGTTTTACATCCAAACTTATGAAATATCAGCTTCTGGTGGAACGTATTATGGCCTTGGGATATAACTGTCAACTTATTGTCCTTATATTTGGAAGTCTGGGCCATGTCCATGAACTTGTGCTCAGGGGTTTGCAATTGGGTGGATTGCTAAAAACAAATGCAAAAAAGCTGGCTAAATACTGTTCTGTCTCAGCTACTATGGGCAGTCTGTCTGTCTGTCTGGAGAAGGCGTTGTTTCATTTATCCCTAGGTGGCTTAAAAAACCCAAAACAAACATCCTGTCTAGTAGTAACAAGTATATAGTATGTCAACAATGTGCTATATATATTTTTTTTCTCTTCTTTTCCCTCTGTGTGTTAAGCATGTGCAGCAGCTTGGTTGGACCATATAATGTATAACCTTATTCTGACCAGTGTTTGGGTCTATTCTGTATACGCCACTTGTGCAGATCCAAATAAAATAATTCAAATGTGTGTGTGTGTGTGTGTGTGTGTGTGTGTGTGTGTGTGTGTGTGTGTGTGTGTGTGTGCACGTGCACGTGGGGAGGGGGGGGGGGGGGTCTACAACTTTAGCATTCAACAAGATAGTTCCTGCCAAGTTTAACATGAGACGGAGACACCTATCCTAGGCCTGCAATGCCAGCGTGCAACCGGAAACCCCATGATGGACTTCCAGACGAAGCGCCACCAAGTGGCGAGAAGGGGCGACAACATCACACCTGCCTCATGGCCCTCAACCCAGGAGACCCCGTCAGGATAACGCGCCGCGTCCTCTCTTCTCAAACCTTTTGGGCCCCAGGACAACAACCTTTTGGGCCCCAGGACAACCTTTTGGGCCCCAGGACAACTTTTGGGCCCCAGGACAACAACCTTTTGGGCCCCAGGACAACAACCCTTTGGGCCCCAGGACAAGCTTTTGGGCCCCAGGACAACAACCTTTTGGGCCCCAGGACAACCTTTTGGGCCCCAGGACACCAACCTTTTGGGCCCCAGGACAACCTCTTGGGCCCCAGGACACCAACCTTTTGGGCCCCAGGACAACTTCTTGGGCCCCAGGACACCAACCTTTTGGGCCCCAGGACAACAACCTTTTGGGCCCCAGGACAACAACCTTTTGGGCCCCAGGACACCAACCTTTTGGGCCCCAGGACAACCTCTTGGGCCCCAGAACACCAACCTTTTGGGCCCCAGGACAACCTCTTGGGCCCCAGGACAACCTCTTGGGCCCCAGGACACCAACCTTTTGGGCCCCAGGACACCCCCTGTAAATAACCCTTTCGTCCACGGCACCCCCTGAATGACACATTGTCATTTGTGGGACAGATTGAAAGTAAATAACTTGACATTTAACCACTTCTACCCCAGAATAGAGGGCCTGCGTGTGACATCATCATCAAACCCGGAAGTTATGCGGGAACGCCTATTCTGACTGAGTGGCAAAAAAACCTACTTTTCTGGCCTCGACAGCCCAGACATCCAAACAGAAAAGTCATGTCTGATTGCATTAAATGACTTTAAACAACATTAAACTCACTTTGCCTCTCGATCTGCCATTCACTTTTATGCATGCGCAGACCCCTCCCCCGTTCTGGGGGGGAGAACGTAAGAACGTTCACCAAATATTCTATACAAGCTACACAGGCTCGTAGCTTTTAGATGTGCGATCACCAGAGATTTGGTGTGGCTGGAAAAACAGCTCACCAAGTACGGTCTGTTTTACTACATCTAAGTGGTTAAACTCAAGTGATATCCATAACTTCCAAATAATATCATCTATAAGTATTCTGAGGCACCCCTGGACTGGACTTATGTCATGGCACTCTAGTTTGAGAAACCCTGTTCTACTCTCACAACACACACACACACAGACACAGACACACACACAGACACACAGACACAAGGTCAGGTGATCACAAGGTCAGGTGATCACAAGGTCAGGTGATCACAAGGTCAGGTGATCACCGACACTGTGGTGTCGGGAGGGGCGATCTCACTCTCGGTGTCAACAACGACAAGAAGCTTTTTTCCCCCTCATTTTATTCTCCTCTGTTCCTTTTCCTGACAACTGCTAACGGTTGGAAGTTGTGCGACAAAGAGAATTGCACCTACTTTTCTACACCTGTGAAACTATGAGGTGACAATAAAGTGGAAGTGGAAGAGATAAGATAAGAGATAAGGACATATATAATAATATATAATATATATATAATAATAGGAGAGACAGAGAGATGTAAGGACATAATAGGAGGAAAATAAAAGGTGAAAAGTGGAACAGAGAGAAACGACAATGCAAGACCAACAGGCATGTTAATTAAGCCACTAGATGAATTAGTCACTGAGAAAACACCTTTAAGTTTCAAATAACATAATAAAGATAAATGATGTCATGCAGTGGTTCCCAATGTCAAGGACCCCCAAATTGACACTAATTGGCCCGCGGACCCCCATTTGAAAAGATATGCCAGGGACCCCCAGGGACCCCCATAAGAGATGATTTTAAGTCTCTAGCAGTGATTCTCAACCCGTTTCATTTCAAGTCTACAGGAATCAAATCAAATCAAGAGTGAACAAATGGACCCGGTAGGGACCATTTGTACACTCTCAAGAGTCACAGACCCATGAGGGTCCATTTGGGACCCCCTGGAACTCCCTCAAGGGCCCCTGGGGGTCCCCGTGGGACCCCACTTTGGGGACCACTGATGGCATGTATTATATTATGTGAGTAAACAGTAACTTGAATTCTTGTTTAATGTTCAAACACACCCAAACATACATTTTAAAGACAAATACATAGCAGTCAATGCAATGCACAAACAACAGTGTTGACTCATCACACACTGTTACTGTACCTTACTGTACTTATCACACACTGTTACTGTACCTTACTGTACTTATCACACACTGTAGTGTTACTGTACTTATCACACACTGTTACTGTATCTTACTGTACTTATCACACACTGTTACTGTACCTTACTGTACTTATCACACACTGTAGTGTTACTGTACTTATCACACACTGTTACTGTATCTTACTGTACTTATCACACACTGTAGTGTTACTGTACTTATCACACACTGTTACTGTATCTTACTGTACTTATCACACACTGTAGTGTTACTGTACTTATCACACACTGTTACTGTATCTTACTGTACTTATCACACACTGTAGTGTTACTGTACTTATCACACAGTTACTGTACTCATCACACACTGTTACTGTACCTTACTGTACTCATCACACACTGTTACTGTACCTTACTGTACTCATCACACACTGTTACTGTATCTTCCTGTACTTATCACACACTGTAGTGTTACTGTACTCATCACACACTGTTACTGTACCTTACTGTACTTATCACACACTGTAGTGTTACTGTACTTATCACACACTGTTACTGTATCTTACTGTACTCATCACACACTGTTACTGTACCTTACTGTACTTATCACACACTGTAGTGTTACTGTACTTATCACACACTGTTACTGTACCTTACTGTACTCATCACACACTGTTACTGTACTCATCACACACTGTTACTGTACCTTACTGTACTTATCACACACTGTTACTGTACCTTACTGTACTTATCACACACTGTTACTGTACCTTACTGTACTTATCACACACTGTTACTGTATCTTACTGTACTCATCACACACTGTTACTGTACCTTACTGTACTTATCACACACTGTAGTGTTACTGTACTTATCACACACTGTTACTGTATCTTACTGTACTTATCACACAGTTACTGTACTCATCACACACTGTTACTGTATCTTACTGTACTCATCACACACTGTTACTGTACTCATCACACACTGTTACTGTACCTTACTGTACTTATCACACACTGTTACTGTATCTTACTGTACTTATCACACACTGTAGTGTTACTGTACTCATCACACACTGTTACTGTATCTTACTGTACTTATCACACACTGTAGTGTTACTGTACTTATCACACACTGTAGTGTTACTGTACTTATCACACACTGTAGTGTTACTGTACTTATCACACACTGTAGTGTTACTGTACTTATCACACACTGTTACTGACTGTACTTATCACACACTGTTACTGTACTCATCACACACTGTTACTGTACCTTACTGTACTTATCACACACTGTAGTGTTACTGTACTTATCACACACTGTTACTGTATCTTACTGTACTTATCACACACTGTAGTGTTACTGTACTTATCACACACTGTAGTGTTACTGTACTTATCACACTCTGTTACTGTACTCATCACACACTGTTACTGTACTTATCACACTGTTACTGTACCTTACTGTACTTATCACACTGTAGTGTTACTGTACTCATCACACACTGTTACTGTACCTTACTGTACTTATCACACTGTAGTGTTACTGTACTCATCACACACTGTTACTGTACTCATCACACACTGTTACTGTACTCATCACACACTGTTACTGTACCTTGGCGATCTTGGCCTCGTCCTTCTTCTTCCCTTTCTGTACTGAAGCAAAGTGATGTCTGGCGCTGTCGAAGTCTGTCATCTTCCTCTCGCGCTTCGCTATGCGGGCCTGCGGGGTGGGGGGGGGGGGGGTATGAGGTCATTAGGACCAGAGTATGAGGTCATTAGGACCTACAGTATGAGGTCATTAGGACCTACAGTGTGAGGTCATGCTTCAGATACCAGCGTTAGTGTCAAAGTGTCCTTGAGCAAGACTCTGAACCCCTGATTGCTCCTGATGTGCAGGTTGTTGGTGCCTTGCATACATGCTGAGATGCTACACTATGCTGTACATGACTGAACACTCACAGACACACAGACACACAGACCTTAATGTCAGTGAACTGGGTGAGGTAACAGACACACAGACACACAGACCTTAATGTCAGTGAACTGGGTAAGGTAACAGACACTGCAGACACACAGACCTTAATGTCAGTGAACTGGGTCAGGTAACAACAGACACACAGACATACAGACCTTAATGTCAGTGAACTGGGTCAGGTAAGTGTCCATCGAGATCACGGAGTCGTCTGTGACCTTGTCATGATAGTCTGTCCACAGCACGTCTGTCTCCTGCAAGACACACACACACACACACACACACACACACACACACACACACACACACACACACACACACACACACACACACACACACACACACACACACACACACACACACACACACACACACACACACACACACACACACACACGCAGTCAGTCTACTGGTGGAACAACTCATTAGAATGAATTAACCACCGAAGAAGACATCTGTAGGGCAGCTATAGAACTTCTTGTAATTAATCACCGGAAGAAGATTATAGGGGAGCTACGACTCCTAATTAACCAACGAAGAAGAAGAATATAGAGTAGGCAGCTAGCTGCCTTTTACCTCCAGGTTATAATCCATCTCTTTCTCAATCATCTCCTGTGGAGGCGTGGCAGGAAGGAAGTGAGAAACATGCAGTGATTGGAAACATAAAGACACTGAAGATGTGAGTGAGTTATTGAGAGGAGAGTGTCCATACCCGAAGGCGGGGTTGGCGAAAGAGCCTTTCTGTGTGGAGTTTGCATGTTCTCCCCGTGTCCCCTAGGGTAGGTACCCTCACAAAAACATGCAGTAATCCTGGTCTCTAAACTGCCTCCCCCTGGTCAGCCGGGGCGCCTGATGGAGGGGAAAGGAACTGGTTGGAATAACGTGTTCCTTCCACGCGCTACGTCCAACCAGGGAAACTCCCTCCTGTCAGGTGTGAAGGAGCAACTTGGACACTCAGGCATGAAGGAAGCATGAGTTCAAGTCCGTTGCTCTCCCCTTGTCCCCCATATATGGGGACTAGGTTGGTGGAGGGTGTGTAGAGCCCAGGATCACATTAGATATTTGACACAGGGGTGAAAAATGCGTTACAAAATCGTGGGATACAAAATATATTTAAAAAAAAAGGAGAGGAGAGGAGAGGTGAAGAACTGTTCCCTGGTTTGCTGTTGTTCTTAAAGAGGGATCGGAAAGTGGGCTTGACTTATAGGAGATCCTTTGACACAAAATACACTCATGAATTATTATATACTGTACATTCGAGCCCTGTGACACTCTCCCTCTCTGTGCGTGCGTGCGCACACGCACACACAGACACACACACACACGGAGACAGAGAGAGAGAGAGAGCGAGAGAGAGAGAGAGAGTAAGATTGCCTTTAATCTCTCACCTCTGCCATGGAGTCGATCTCCTCCTTGCCAAACCAATCAGGTTCATACATATCTGCCAGACAATCCTGTAGTCTCCGCGATGCCTGGTGCATGGCTGACACACACACACACACACACACACACACACACACACACACACACAGAGAGAGAGAGAGAGAGAGAGAGAGAGAGAGAGAGAGAGAGAGAGATAATTCAGTTAATCATTTGATCAAAGTGAGAGTGCATTCTTTGCCACTAATCATTGATGCAAAGCATACCAAAAAGGCTCCGTCGTGCATAGCACGCAGACATTACAAAATAGCCCATAAGGCAATAATATACATATCAGAAACCAATCTCTCTCACAGACAAGATGTATATCCTTACTTTTAACTGCTACGAGGTACGCTTTCAAGTCCTTCTGCAATGTCGTGCCCTCCGTCTGGAAGCACAGACACAGTGTGAGTCGTGTGAGCATCAATTTACAATTTACAATTTAGGCATTTAGCAGACGCTCTTAATCCAGAGCGACTTACATTAAGCAAGAACAAAAAAGCATGGGAATACATCACATAAAAACATTTATCATGAAACATGCGTAAGCTAAGAAAGTAACAGTGGAATATCTATAATGAAATAAGCTATACATCTATACTACTATGCTATACATATGTACTATGACGTGCTATGACTATATACAATGCACTGTCTACATAACATGCTATAAGTCTGAGTGAGTCACGGTATTTCTGTCATCGCACGTTCTCAAACAATGTTCACATCGAGGGTTCACATCGATGCTCGGTATTTGGCCCGACTGAAAATACTTTGTGCTAGAGGGAGTATCCAAGTATAGCTGATCTACGAGCTTTATTTTTATCACGTATCATCGAGCATTGCTTCTCTGACCTGGAGTTGTCCTGGGTCGTTCTGCTTCGGCTGTACTCTACTGTAATCTACTGTACTGGGTCGTCTGCTTCGGCAGTACTCTCTTCTCTGTATAGTGTATAGGCTACTCATCGTTTCATCGTACAGATATTCTACTGTAGATGTACTATTTCTATGTGTTCTATGTTCTATGTTTCTATTCTATTTGATGTATTACCGTGTGTTGGTCTTGCTTACTGTAAATCGCTCTGGATTAATGCCTAAATTGTAACGTTAACGTGTTAACGTGCTTCACAGGAAATGCACGGAGCCATGAAAAATAAAATGTAAATTGTGTAAATTGTACCAGCTCAGTGGCCTTGTGGTTAGAGTGTCCGCCCTGAGACTGGGAGGTCGGGGTTCGATCCCCGGCCGGGTCATACCAAAGACTCTAAATATGGGACCCAGTGCCTCCCTGCTTGACACTCAGCATCAAGGGTTGGATTGGGGGTAAATCCCTGCGACATACTAGCGTCATGTCCAGGGGGTGTACTTGTACATCAAGCTGCCTCACGCTACAGAAACAGATATGGGCCTCATGGCTCGGCAAGGCTACTTACTTACGTAAATAAAAGAGCAACATACTGTAGGCCTACTGTATATTTCTGTACAGTAGGGGAACAACAAAAAGCACGTCTAGTAGCGAAAGTCCCTAGAAAGTGAGAGTAAGTAAGAGGCTCTGACTGACCATCTGTTTGTTGAAGTTCGCCACCAGCTCTTCAAAGGCCACGTCTCTGGTCTCGTCTGCTTTGCCCAGCTTCTGCATAACCTGAGAAAAGACACAACACCTCAAATTACACCACCATACTACTGGAAGTTCATTACAACGCAGAACACAACACCTCAAATTACACCACCATACTACTGGAAGTTCATTACAACGCAGAACACAACACCTCAAATTACACCACCATACTACTGGAGGTTCATTACAACGCAGAACACAACACCTCAAATTACACCACCATACTACTGGAAGTTCATTACAACGCAGAACACAACACCTCAAATACACCACCATACTACTGGAAGTTCATCACAACACAGAACACAACACCTCAAATACACCACCATACTACTGGAAGTTCATCACAACACAGAACACAACACCTCAAATACACCACCATACTACTGGAAGTTCATCACAACACAGAACACAACACCTCAAATACACCACCATACTACTGGAAGTTCATTACAACGCAGAACACAACACCTCAAATACACCACCATACTACTGGAAGTTCATCACAACACAGAACACAACACCTCAAATACACCACCATACTACTGGAAGTTCATTACAACACAGAACACAACACCTCAAATACACCACCATACTACTGGAAGTTCATTACAACGCAGAACACAACACCTCAAATACACCACCATACTACTGGAAGTTCATCACAACACAGAACACAACACCTCAAATACACCACCATACTACTGGAAGTTCATCACAACACAGAACACAACACCTCAAATACACCACCATACTACTGGAAGTTCATCACAACACAGAACACAACACCTCAAATACACCACCATACTACTGGAAGTTCATTACAACGCAGAACACAACACCTCAAATACACCACCATACTACTGGAAGTTCATCACAACACAGAACACAACACCTCAAATACACCACCATACTACTGGAAGTTCATTACAACACAGAACACAACACCTCAAATACACCACCATACTACTGGAAGTTCATCACAACACAGAACACAACACCTCAAATACACCACCATACTACTGGAAGTTCATTACAACGCAGAACACAACACCTCAAATTACACCACCATACTACTGGAAGTTCATTACAACGCAGAACACAACACCTCAAATACACCACCATACTACTGGAAGTTCATTACAACGCAGAACACAACACCTCAAATACACCACCATACTACTGGAAGTTCATTACAACGCAGAACACAACACCTCAAATTACACCACCATACTACTGGAAGTTCATTACAACGCAGAACACAACACCTCAAATACACCACCATACTACTGGAAGTTCATTACAACGCAGAACACAACACCTCAAATTACACCACCATACTACTGGAAGTTCATTACAACGCAGAACACAACACCTCAAATACACCACCATACTACTGGAAGTTCATTACAACGCAGAACACAACACCTCAAATACACCACCATACTACTGGAAGTTCATCACAACGCAGAACACAACACCTCAAATTACACCACCATACTACTGGAAGTTCATTACAACGCAGAACACAACACCTCAAATTACACCACCATACTACTGGAAGTTCATCACAACGCAGAACACAACACCTCAATTACACCACCATACTACTGGAAGTTCATTACAACGCAGAACACAACACCTCAAATACACCACCATACTACTGGAAGTTCATTACAACGCAGAACACAACACCTCAAATTACACCACCATACTACTGGAAGTTCATTACAACGCAGAACACAACACCTCAAATACACCACCATACTACTGGAAGTTCATTACAACGCAGAACACAACACCTCAAATACACCACCATACTACTGGAAGTTCATTACAACACAGAACACAACACCTCAAATACACCACCATACTACTGGAAGTTCATTACAACGCAGAACACAACACCTCAAATACACCACCATACTACTGGAAGTTCATTACAACGCAGAACACAACACCTCAAATACACCACCATACTACTGGAAGTTCATTACAACGCAGAACACAACACCTCAAATACACCACCATACTACTGGAAGTTCATCACAACGCAGAACACAACACCTCAAATACACCACCATACTACTGGAAGTTCATTACAACGCAGAACACAACACCTCAAATACACCACCATACTACTGGAAGTTCATCACAACGCAGAACACAACACCTCAAATACACCACCATACTACTGGAAGTTCATCACAACGCAGAACACAACACCTCAAATACACCACCATACTACTGGAAGTTCATTACAACGCAGAACACAACACCTCAAATACACCACCATACTACTGGAAGTTCATTACAACGCAGAACACAACACCTCAAATACACCACCATACTACTGGAAGTTCATTACAACGCAGAACACAACACCTCAAATACACCACCATACTACTGGAAGTTCATTACAACGCAGAACACAACACCTCAAATACACCACCATACTACTGGAAGTTCATTACAACACAGAACACAACACCTCAAATTACACCACCATACTACTGGAAGTTCATTACAACGCAGAACACAACACCTCAAATACACCACCATACTACTGGAAGTTCATTACAACGCAGAACACAACACCTCAAATACACCACCATACTACTGGAAGTTCATTACAACGCAGAACACAACACCTCAAATACACCACCATACTACTGGAAGTTCATTACAACGCAGAACACAACACCTCAAATACACCACCATACTACTGGAAGTTCATTACAACGCAGAACACAACACCTCAAATTACACCACCATTACTACTGGAAGTTCATCACAACGCAGAACACAACACCTCAAATTACACCACCATACTACTGGAAGTTCATTACAACGCAGAACACAACACCTCAAATACACCACCATACTACTGGAAGTTCATTACAACGCAGAACACAACACCTCAAATTACACCACCATACTACTGGAAGTTCATCACAACACAGAACACAACACCTCAAATTACACCACCATACTACTGGAAGTTCATTCACACTTCTGTGTGTATCTTTTTTTTTTAACTTTCTTTCTTAACCGCGTAAACGCTTTGTAGCGCCCAAATCCTACATTTGTGACACTACTGGTTGCCGACAGTGGGGTTGTAGTTAACCCATTCTGACCTGAGATCAGATTCATACGAGGTTTCCACTGGACACACACTGGTCTGATTAACCCATTCTGACCTGAGATCAGATTCTATCGTTCTTCGATTTTTCAAAAAATAGCAGACCTACAAGCTCGTAGCGCGCCACTCGGTGGCGCGCTATGAGCTTGTAGGTCTGCTATTTTTCAATAGATAAAGCATAACATGATGCTAACACCAGCATGGGTTCCCGTTCAGAATGGGTTAAGAGACATGTGCTCCAGGAAGTGATGTCCAAACATGTGCGTATAGAGTCGGTATAATGAGGATTTATTATCTGTTTCTGCAGGCCTAGTCACTACAGCATAGATATAAATAAATGCAATAAACGTAAATGATACAAACAGCCTCCTAAACACAGTCTGAACAACTGTTTGCCTCTCGTCAGCAACACCTGCTGCTTGACAGAGACCTGATTAAATACCCTTCCAACCTTCACATTGACCACGCCCCTCAGTGGACGTCACAATTAGGAGACTCAAATGGCGCTTAAAGCAGTGGTTCTCAACCTTTTTCACATCAAGGTCCATGATTTATTCTGCATTTGATGAGATTTAGCCTCTCAGACCCAAGATGTAGGATGGTGGATAATATTCCATGCTGTATTGACGTGGTATACCCGTTAATGTAGAAGAGATTAACAGGCATCAAAATAACAATTATTCTACATTCTCTGATTGTGTAGACTTCTTGTAAATTAAGTAATGCAGAATGTTTAACAAAACAACAATATATTAACTCGCGAGAGCGTAACAAGGAAACCTTCACTTTACACTTTCACAAAACTCTAGTAAGGGTCCATTATTTTGGTTACCAACTCTGTCACACTTGCCTAGTGCGGGTAGTGTGCAAAACCGGGAAAATGGGAAAAGTGCATAGAAATAAGGTCCAGGCAGTCCTTCTTGCAGAGATGTTCTTTTATTCACTCAAAACAGAAGTATTTACATGTCATACTGGACAGGTGGCCCTCGCTCCTTCCACCTCCACAGCCCTGCTTTGACTGCCAGGCAGTGGGAGGCCTCCCTATACCTATAAAGGCTAAGCCCCTCCCACTGGAACATACCACCCTGAATTGATTCCACAATTTACACCAGTATTTCCTAATGTCCAGGGACAACACGTATTCATCACGTCATGATAATACATCACTTATTCAATCACTTAACCATATCAAGAACAACAAGAAAACAGGGTACTGCCATAATGCCAAACCCTCATACTGTTGGTATGTTCCCCCCACACACCCCACAGCTGATGGTTGCTCCCTACCATGGAGACAACAAGCAATTAGCAATCAACCCAAAAACATACACATCCCAAAATAATATAAATCTCTGCAACATACACCATACATAATAATTCACCCATTTGTGTCCCGACCCCTCCTGTTACATTAGAAATAACTTAATACAGGTCCAATAACTCCTCAGTGGCAGGGTGAACTGCCACAAACTCCTCTATCATTTAGCTGACTGAGGACCACCTGTTTCATAGTTCTGTGTCACACGGTGGAAATGGGGGGACCACCAGATGTCCCACCCTGTCCCACGTTGTGACTGGCTGGCAGGCGTCAGTGTTCAGACCCTGTCCCACATTGTGACTGGCTGGCAGGCGTCAGTGTTCAGACCCTGTCCCACATTGTGACTGGCTGGCAGGCGTCAGTGTTCAGACCCTGTCCCACATTGTGACTGGCTGGCAGGCGTCAGTGTTCAGACCCTAGTGTCCCACATTGTGACTGGCTGGCAGGTGTCAGTGTTCAGACCCTGTCCCACATTGTGACTGGCTGGCAGGCGTCAGTGTTTTCAGACCCTGTCCCACATTGTGACTGGCTGGCAGGTGTCAGTGTTCAGACCCTGTCCCACATTGTGACTGGCTGGCAGGCGTCAGTGTTCAGACCCTGTCCCACATTGTGACTGGCTGGCAGGCGTCAGTGTTCAGACCCTAGTGTCCCACATTGTGACTGGCTGGCAGGCGTCAGTGTTCAGACCCTGTCCCACATTGTGACTGGCTGGCAGGCGTCAGTGTTCAGACCCTAGTGTCCCACATTGTGACTGGCTGGCAGGCGTCAGTGTTCAGACCCTGTCCCACATTGTGACTGGCTGGCAGGTGTCAGTGTTCAAACGCTAATAGTTAATTAGTCCCCCAATAGTTGCTCTCGTTGTCTCCTTTCCCACGAGATGTGTTCAAATAACACACCTCTCTCCCCATTTCCTGTCAGATTACCAGATTTCAATCTATCAATAAAAAGCTAAAAAAAGCAACAAACCCCCCCCAAAAAAATCTAACTTAAAAAAGGGGGTTTAATAACAAAATGATGAAGGCAATATTAGGCTTATGGTCGAATATGACAATATGTCGTCGTCAAATGAACAGTTTGGATCTGGTCGCCGTAACGTGGAAAACATAACACCATCTACAAGCTCACTAGATCTTGGAGTAGTGATGGAGAGACCATCCATCTCTTTGTTACTGTAAGCTGTACAGTATGTATGTGTGTCTGTAAATAGACATGTGTATTTATATTTATAGAAGGCCACAGTGGAGCCACGCGTCCCCCCCAGCCCTCTGATCATAGCTGATCACCTGTCCACCACAAGCTGCTGTAGGCCTTTGTGTGACTCTTCCAGCCGTGGGAGCGTCACCATTAGCAACAATGTGAATGTTTTATTATTTCACTGTCCTGTTACAGTACATACAGTACACACACAGTACAACATCTACAAAGTATATAACTCTAGTAAGTAAAGTTTTCAAATAAATGTAGTGGAGAAAAAAGTACAGTATTTGCCTCTGAGATGTAGTAGAGTATAGAAGTTAAAGTATTGGGAGTTGGAAATACTCAAGTACACTTTTGAGGCATTATTTTGTACTTTATTTAAGTATAAGTACTTAAATAAATGTACTTAGTTACTTTACACCAGTGGGTCCAGGGACCCCCAGGGGTCCTTGAGGGACCCCCAGGGGTCCTTGAGGGAGTTCAAGGGGGTCCCCAGTTAAATGATAGTTTGGAACCAAATGGACCCTTTATGGGTCTGTAACTCTCACAGTTACATTAACTTTGGTTTTACAACATCAATTGGGGGTGTCGGAGACAGAAATACCATTAAATGGGGGTCCTAATTAATGCATGTCAAACTGGGGGTCCGGGTTGAGAATCACTGCTATAGAACAGTCAGAAAGATCTTCTGTTATGGGGGGTCACTGCTTTACACCGCTGTGTGGTGTGTGTGTGTGTGTGTGTGTGTGTGTGTGTGTGTGTGTGTGTGTGTGTGTGTGTGTGTGGGTGTGTGTGTGTGTGTGTGTGTGTGTGGGTGTGTGTGTGTGTGTGTGTGTGTGTGTGCGTTCCTAACTCCCTGACTCGACAGAAAACCAAAGCTATAGTTTCTAAAAGGTCAGGAAAAGAAAAGGTCCTAAAATAAAACTACCGCCAAACAGGAAGTGGGAACTGCGATTTACGGGTAAAGAGGAAGAATAGCTAAAGTCTACATGATGGCAGAAAGGCAGACATTAGAGACGTTATATTACAGTATTAATACTGTATTAATATTGTATTGTCTCCATTAGAGACGTTATATTACAGTCAACAATATTGTATTGTCTCCATTAGAGACGTTATATTACAGTCAACAATATTGTATTGTCTCTCATTTCTCAGGACTGAACCGAGACCGCTGGGCCAGTGGGTCCCAAACTTCATGTCAAGGACCCCCAAATTGACACTAATCAGGCAGCGAAACCCCATTTGAAAAGACATGCCAGGGACCCCCCATGTAGCGCTGCCAAAGACATGCCAGGGACCCCCATGTAGCGCTGCCAAAGAGACATGCCAGGGACCCCCCATGTAGCGCTGCCAAAGAGACATGCCAGGGACCCCCCATGTAGCGCTGCCAAAGACATGCCAGGGACCCCCCATGTAGCGCTGCCAAAGACATGCCAGGGACCCCCCATGTAGCGCTGCCAAAGACATGCCAGGGACCCCCCATGTAGCGCTGCCAAAGACATGCCAGGGACCCCCCATGTAGCGCTGCCAAAGACATGCCAGGGACCCCCCATGTAGCGCTGCCAAAGACATGCCAGGGACCCCCATGTTACATTTTTCTGTAAAGCACTTTGAGCTGCATTTCATGTCATGAAAGGTGCTATACAAATAAAGTTTTATTATTATTATTATTATGTATAGCGGTGCCAAAATCCCCAAAAATGTATCTTACGCGTTTTCAAAAAGATTATAGAGTCCACTTCCAGCGTATACATTTTCTTCATTTATTAAAATTTAAAAAATGTTTCCAAACTTGTGTGAAAACTCAAAGAAAAACGGTAAAAGAATAGTTTGTGGTCTGACCTCGGCGCTGCCTTTCCACTTAGAACAACTTGTACTGAATGAAGTCACCGTGACCCTGGCTCATTAAATACAGGCCTATACTCAATAAACACAGCTGCTCTAAATATCTTATTTAACCCATTTAGGCCTGACGTCCAAGTAAAAAAGAAAGTCTTCTAAATCCTGACAGTTTTCTGAAATGCCTCATGTTTCTAGGCCTATATCACTCAATATGTCATACCAAAGACTGTACAAATGGGACCCAGTGCCTCCCTGCTTGACACTCAGCATCAAGGGTTGGATTGGGTGCCTGATGGAGGGGAAAGGAACTGGTTGGAATAACGTGTTCCTCCCACGCGCTACGTCCAACCAGGGAAACTCCCCCCTGTCAGGTGTAAAGGAGACACTTGGACACTCAGGCATGAAGGAAGCATGAGTTCAAGTCCGTTGCTCTCCCCTTGTCCCCCATATATGGGGACTAGGTTGGTGGAGGGTGTGTAGAGCCCAGGATCACATTAGATGATTGACACAGGGGTGAAAAATGGGTTACATTAAAAAAAAAAAAAAAGGGTTGGATTGGGTGTAACATGCTCAAAAGACAATTCATAATAATGAATAATGAGGCAACACAAGATGTCAGAGTTATGGAGTATAAGGATTTTACTCGAGTAAGAAGACACGACCTGTTCATGACATGTATGGAATCCCAGTCTGACTCCCCGAGACAGTAAAAGGCGACAGCTTTTATAGCTCAGTCCCACAAACACACAAACAACCCCCAACATAGAGCCTCAATTAAGGAATTCACCAAATGGGACAGTGACCTCATAAACAAACAGCACCGAACAGCACCAAACTGCAACTTGGAGTATTATTAGATGTTTATCCCCTAAATTTCCACGACATCTGTACCTCATGGCTCAGCAAGGCTTGATTTACTTACGTAAAAAAACTTTACTTAAAAAAACTTTACTTACGCTTGATTTACTTACGTAAGTAACAACAATGTAACTCAAGGGAGTCGTGGATGAAAAAAAGAATGGTATAATTTACTGGGGTGAAAAAATTACCCCGAGCCAAAACATGTTTGACCACCACTGGGGGGGGGGGGGGGGTATGTTTAGTGTGGTGTGTGTGTGTGTGTGTGTGTGTGTGTGTGTGTGTGTGTGTGTGTGTGTGTGTGTGTGTGTGTGTGTGTGTCGTCAGGGCATCGGGGGGGGGGGGTGTTGTGGAAGGAACGAGGCTGTGCGCGGCGCTGCTATAATCTGATCAGATGACCAACATAGGTATGTCCAGTCTGGGGGCTCCGGAACACGGCCGGCCACCTGCCACGGCCTTAATCCTGACCCCTCACCACGACCAGGGGGACTTCCCCTTACTGCCGTGACCCCCCCCACACACACACACACACACACACACACACACACACACACACACACAGGCACTCTGTCCCCCTTTAGTCCATTTTAGACTTTAAAAGACTTTAGAATTTTTCTGAAAAACCCCATGTTTCTACAGTATGTCAGTGTTTCTACAGTATGTCAGTGTTTCTACAGTATGTCAGTGTTTCTACAGTATGTCAGTGTTTCTACAGTACGTCAGTGTTTCTACAGTATGTCAGTGTTTCTACAGTATGTCAGTGTTTCTACAGTATGTCAGTGGTCCTCAACCCTTTTTCATGTCAAGGACCCCCAGAAATATCTCTATTGGGCCACGGACCCCCATCTGAAAATATGTAGTTCCAGGGACCCCCCCCCCCCCCCCCACCCAGAAGCCAATATTTTAATTAAAAATGTTTGCTCTGAAAGAATATACATTAAAAGATTTGCGCCACATTTTCACGACTTTTCAAAAAATAGCAGACCTACAAGCTCGTAGCGCGCCACTCGGTGGCGCGCTATGAGCTTGTAGATCTGCTATTTTTCAATAGCTAAAGTATAGAGCAGAGAATGCTTGAAACACCAACAGGGGTTCCCGCCCTGAATGGGTTAGTCAAGCTGACTGCAGATCCTAAAAGCAAACGAGGGTTCCGGTTCCGGTTCCTCAACGCTAAGCCCTGCACCGAGAACACACTGGGCTCATGACACCGAGTGGAACATGTTCGTACAGACGAGGAGGAAAACCCACGGGATCCATGTTCTCCTCTGTGGGGGCGGGGCAATGAATACCAGATCTACAAGTGCTGGAGGTTATGGGAAATGGACACAGCGGGGTTCTGTGTGTGTGTGTGTGTGTGTGTGTGTGTGTGTGTGTGTGTGTGTGTGTGTGTGTGTGTGTAGCCCAGTTGGACACAGACCCAGGTTTTTGGGGTAAGGGGCCATGTGTGTGTGTGTGTGTGTGTGTGTGTGTGGGGGGGGGCTGGGGGGATATATAGGGATAAGGTTATAGCTAAAGTTAGTAGTATCTCTATTAACTTTGTTGGTCTATACTTAGCTAGATAGATAGAAATCCTATCTGCCCCAGGCAGCCCACTATGTATAAACACACCCCTCCTCCTGGTGGTACAACTTGTCTCTGCACACAGTAGCAAAAGCCATTGTGGTGGCACTGTGCCTTTAAATGGTGGCACTGTGCCTTTAAAAATCAGGTCTCACTTTTGGGAAGCTTATTAGGGGCAGATTAGGGCAAAGGACGAGCGTGTGTGTGTGTGTGTGTGTGTGTGTGTGTGTGTGTGTGTGTGTGTGTGTGTGTGTGTGTGTGTGTGTGTGCGTGTGTGTTCAAGGTTACATATTGTTGGGTAAACGCTGCTGCTCTCTGACTGTAAACGATGGTCAGTCACAGAAACACATCGACTGTAGCTGGACGGGAAGTCATAGGATGTCCTGTTCATTCATCCAGAGAGAGAGAGAGAGAGAGAGAGAGAGAGAGAGAGAGAGAAAGAGAGAGTGAGAGAGAGAGAGAGAGAGAGAGAGAGAGAGAGATAGATATTTAGATAGATAGATAGATAGATAGAGATAGAGAGATAGACACACTGTCTCCCTCTGTGTGTGTGTGTGTGTGTGTGTGTGTGTGTGTGTGTGTGTGTGTGTGTGTGTGTGTGTGTGCGCGCGCGCGTGCTTCATTAAAGAGTACAGTGCAGCTAGGGTGAGGAAATGACATGACCCAGCAGGTCATATAAGCTCCCAGCACGGAGCAAACAGGATGCCTCAAAGCAAAGTACAGTAAAGTACAGTATGACGACTCTGTCTGCAAATCTGACAGTTTGCCTTTAAACTATTTACGTGTAGACCCGAGGACGATTCTACAAATGTCTTCTAAATCAGGACAGTTTTCTGAAAAACCCTCTGTTTCTGTTATCAGTCGTTCTCAAACATTCTCATGTCAAGGACCTTATAAGGAGCCCCAGAATTAGAAATAGAGGACCACAATGGAAACAAGCCTAACAGCTTTCTTGTGAATTTATCCTTTTGAAATAATATATTTTCAATAAAGTATTCAATCAATCAATCAATCAATCAATTATTATGAAATTGGAACCGGACCCCGATCTCAAAATATGTAGTTCCAGGGACCCCCCAGAAACAAGGATTTGAGTTAAAAACGTTTCAAACGTTTCAACGATTTGCGCCACATTTTCACGGGTTTTTTAAAAAATAGCAGATCTACGCTATGAGCTTGTAGATCTGCTATTTTCCAATAGCTAAAGTATAACATAATGCTTAAAACACCAAAAGGGGTTCCCGTTCAGAATGGTTTAAAGTTATAACACAAACTAGCACTGGCCTTTCAGTTATTATTATAATACAAGCTAGCAGGTTTTACAATTATTATATAAGGTCTTTCAGTTAAGTATAAAACAAACTATTACATGTCTTTCAGTCATTGGTTGCCATGCTGGTTTATGGTGGATATTGTTTGCAAATAAAACATAATTTGAGAACCACTATAGTGGACTCTTGATATATGGTAATGATATGGTATATGATATATGGTAATGATATGGTATATGATATATGGTAATGATATGGTATATGATATATGGTAATGATATGGTATATGATATATGGTAATGATATGGTATATGATATATGGTAATGATATGGTATATGATATATGGTAATGATATGGTATATGATATATGGTAATGATATGGTATATGATATATGGTAATGATATGGTATATGATATATGGTAATGATATGGTATATGATATATGGTAATGCCACTAAGTGTCATAGTAAATAATTGCCGTACATATTCTGAAGTAAACCTGGAGACTTTCATTACATTCAGTAATTATTCAGTCTTATGATCAAAACAAAACAAGAACAATCTAAATGGTGTGAAAAAAAGAAAATCAAACATTTGCCACAGACAACAAGACCAAGTCTTTTTCCACGGACAAGCTTATAGCTATAGCGTGTCTTTCGGATATAGACACAGGGCAGGTCTTTCAGATATAACAACACCTATTCTCCATATTATGCAGACCACGGCCACCATTATAAGTCAATGGCAAGGTGCTAACAAGGTGCACCTTCCATAGACAGCCCCTTCATCCAAACAGAAAAGTTCTCTCTGATTGTATTAAACAACGTCAAACTCACCAACATTGCAGCTGTTACGGAAAGCTTGAATTATCCTCTTACAGTACCAGCTGTGGTACTGTAGAATCTAGTAGGCAGAAACTCAGGGCTCAGGACTCAGGGCAACAGCCCAGCTTCAATGATCTTAAATCCCTTTATTTTAAATTGTTTCGTAGTAATAGTACAACATGAACATTAAAGAGACTTTAGTTGTTACAGTAGAATACTTTAAAACAGTTGTCATGTTTGCACACATGCTTAAAATAGCTCTTGTTTGCGCCGCCCTCGTTGAAAACAATGTATTTCCAACTCCAGCTTGGCTCAGTTCAGGCTGCATGAACAGGGCCCGAGCGCTGGGTTTCTGCCCCCTCAATGTCGTAACTCTTCTATTAGATGGCTCTGACTGACTGAGTGTGTGTGAGGGCTCAGGGCTGGGAACCTAGTCGTCTGAGCTCTCCAACAGGTAGTTAAGCTAACATGCTAATGTAACCTGGCATCCTAGATCAAAAGTGAATTGACAACTGTCACAGAGTGATGCATTTCTAAGCGACATTACATCACACGTGATGCATGACAAGGCCATGTGCGTATTTGTATGACCTGAACGCGCGCTTGCGTGTGCTTACACACGCATGTGTGTGTGTGTAAGAGACACACGCATGTGTGTGTGTAAGAGAGACCATCGGTTCCACAGAGGCCATAGCAGATAACTGGTGTTCAATTTCAGACCCCAAAATACACAGTCACTCTCTCAACTTGGCTGCAAATTCTCACACACAGTCACACACACACACACACACAGTCACACACACACACACACACACACACACACACACACACACACACACACACACACACACACAGACACACAGACACACACACACACACACACACACACACACACACGATAAGGGGGGGGGTGGGGGGTGCTTCTAACTAACTAAACGCATACCAAACTTAGGGGGTCCTATAGAAATTGAACGGTGCGACATGACAACAGCACAAAAAAGCTTCCAGTCTTGTCATGGTGTGTATCGTCACACAGTATGATGAGAATGAGGGGCTGGGGTCTATAGATAGCCCCCCCCCCCCAGGGAGGGGGGGGGGGGGGGGGGGGAGGACAGGTGTGAGGGGGGTGGGGTGGAGATCAGAGCAGAATGCAAATGGTTCCACTATACTAGCGTCAACTCCTCAGTTGTTCATTTAACTCTTGCCAGAGTGACAGGTCCATTTCCTACTATAGTGACGGTTCTAATGACATCAGACTAATGACTATATAGTCTCACGTTGCCCAGACAGACTGTTACAGCCTCTCGTAATTGTGGAATAGTTTTATGGCTATACGCGACTAGACTATAGCCAGTCACTGATATATAACATGGGCAAGTGTTCAGAGAAAAGACTCCCAATTTAATTGTAATTAACTGCAACCCTATTCCTTTTTTTCCTATTCCTCTTTAAAAGTATTTAATAACGTTGTATGTCCTTGCTTTGTTGCAGATGGTAAATGTTGCATTTATATAGCACCTTTATCCAAGGTGCTTTCCATATAGGTCGACACACACACACGCACGCACACGCGCGCGCGCGCGCGCGCACGCACACACACACACACACACACACACACACACACACACACACACACACACACACACAATGTGGAGCAGATGTCACAGATGTCCACTTGTCCAGTAGCCT
>NC_137885.1:29378555-29383555 GCF_963924005.1 Protomyctophum bolini
TGGGGGCGGGCAATGAATACCAGATCTACAAGTGCTGGAGGTTATGGGAAATGGACACAGCGGGGTTCTGTGTGTGTGTGTTGTGTGTGGCCCAGTTGGACACAGACCCAGGTTTTTGGGGTAAGGGGCCATGTGTGTGTGTGTGTGTGTGTGTGTGTGTGTGGGGGGGGGGGGGCTGGGGGGATATATAGGGATAAGGTTATAGCTAAAGTTAGTAGTATATCTCTATTAACTTTGTTGGTCTATACTTAGCCTTTACTAAGCAGCATGGCCTCTCTCTATGTGTGTGTGTGTGTGTGTGTGTGTGTGTGTGTGTGGGGGGGGGGCTGGGGGGATATATAGGGATAAGGTTATAGCTAAAGTTAGTAGTATCTCTATTAACTTTGTTGGTCTATACTTAGCTAGATAGATAGAAATCCTATCTGCCCCAGGCAGCCCACTATGTATAAACACACCCCTCCTCCTGGTGGTACCTGGTACAACTTGTCTCACACAGTAGCAAAAGCCATTGTGGTGGCACTGTGCCTTTAAATGGTGGCACTGTGCCTTTAAATGGTGGCACTGTGCCTTTAAATGGTGGCACTGTGCCTCTAAATGGTGGCACTGTGCCTTTAAATGGTGGCACTGTGCCTCTAAATGGTGGCACTGTGCCTTTAAATGGTGGCACTGTGCCTTTAAAAATCAGGTCTCACTTTTGGGAAGCTTATTAGGGGCAGATTAGGCAAAGGACGAGCGTGTGTGTGTGTGTGTGTGTGTGTGTGTGTGTGTGTGTGTGTGTGTGTGTGTGTGTGTGTGTGTGTGTTCAAGGTTATTTATCGTTACATATTGTTACATATTGTTGGGTAAACGTAGCACGCTGCTGCTCTCTGACTGTAAACGATGGTCAGTCACAGAAACACATCGACTGTAGCTGGACGGGAAGTCATAGGATGTCCTGTTCATTTATCCAGAGAGAGAGAAAGAGTGTGTGTGTGTGTGTGTGTGTGTGTGTGTGTGTGTGTGTGTGTGTGTGTGTGTGTGTGTGTGTGTGTGCGCGCGTGCTTCATTAAAGAGTACAGTGCAGCTAGGGTGAGGAAATGACATGACCCAGCAGGTCATATAAGCTCCAGCACGGAGCAAACAGGATGCCTCACAGTAAAGTACAGTATAAAGTACAGTATGACGACTCTGTCTGAAAATCTGACAGTTTGCCTTTAAACTATTTAGACCCGAGGACCATTCTACAAATGTCTTCTAAATCAGGACAGTTTTCTGAAAAACCCTCTGTTTCTGTTATCAGTCGTTCTCAAACATTCTCATGTCAAGGACCTTATAAGGAGCCCCAGAATTAGAAATAGAGGACCACAATGGAAACAAGCCTAACAGCTTTCTTGTGAATTTATCCTTTTGAAATAATATATTTTCAATAAAGTATTCAATCAATCAATCAATCAATCAATCAATCAATTATTATGAAATTGGAACCGGACCCCGATCTCAAAATATGTAGTTCCAGGGACCCCCAGAAACAAGGATTTGAGTTAAAAACGTTTCAAACGTTTCAAAGATTTGCGCCACATTTTCACGGTTTTTCAAGATAGCAGATCTACGCTATGAGCTTGTAGATCTGCTATTTTCCAATAGCTAAAGTATAACATAATGCTTAAAACACCAAAAGGGGTTCCCGTTCAGAATGGTTTAAAGTTATAACACAAACTAGCACTGGCCTTTCAGTTATTATTATAATACAAGTAGCAGGTTTTACAATTATTATATAAGGTCTTTCAGTTAAGTATAAAACAAACTATTACATGTCTTTCAGTCATTGGTTGCCATGCTGGTTTATGGTGGATATTGTTTGCAAATAAAACATAATTTGAGAACCACTAGTGGACTCTTGATATATGGTAATGATATGGTATATGATATATGGTAATGATATGGTATATGATATATGGTAATGATATGGTATATGATATATGGTAATGATATGGTATATGATATATGGTAATGATATGGTATATGATATATGGTAATGATATGGTATATGATATATGGTAATGATATGGTATATGATATATGGTAATTATATGGTATATGATATATGGTAATGATATGGTATATGATATATGGTAATGATATGGTATATGATATATGGTAATGATATGGTATATGATATATGGTAATGATATGGTATATGATATATGGTAATGATATGGTATATGATATATGGTAATGATATGGTATATGATATATGGTAATGATATGGTATATGATATATGGGTAATGATATGGTATATGATATATGGTAATGATATGGTATATGATATGGTATTGGGGATTGTAATGATATGGTATATGATATATGGTAATGATATGGTATATGATATATGGTAATGATATGGTATATGATATATGGTAATGATTTGGTATATGATATATGGTAATGATATGGTATATGATATATGGTAATGATATGGTATATGATATATGGTAATGATTGGTATTTGATATTGGTAATGATAGGTATATGATATATGGTAATGATATGGTATATGATATATGGTAATGATATGGTATATGATATATGGTAATGATATGGTATATGATATATGGTAATGCCACTAAGTGTCATAGTAAATAATTGCTGTACATATTCTGAAGTAAACCTGGAGACTTTCATTACATTCAGTAATTATTCAGTCTTATGATCAAAACAAAACAAGAACAATCTAAATGGTGTGGGAAAAAGAAAAAACATTTGCCACAGACAACAAGACCTTTTTCCAGACCAAGTCTTTTTCCACGGACAAGCTTATAGCTATAGCATGTCTTTCGGATATAGACACAGGGCAGGTCTTTCAGATATAACAACACCTATTCTCCATATTATTCAGACCACGGCCACCATTATAAGTCAATGGCAAGGTGCTACCTATAGGTGCACCTTCCATAGACAGCCCATTCATCCAAACAGAACAGTTCTCTCTGATTGTATTAAACAACATCAAACTCACCAACATTGCAGCTGTTATGGAAAGCTTGAATTATCCTCTTTCTATCCTCAACGTGTTTGTTTCATAACAATCCACTGTATACATGTTATGAGCTACTTTCTGTCCTTGCAGGTGATTATTTTTGTTGTGTGCTGGAGTTTGGAAGCACTAGATATCACTCAACTGTCCTGTGTACCACCTGTTTTGAATTAGCACATAATGCAGGTATTATATATAGACAGAGTTACGCAAACTGTGTTCACTTCATGGGGCTTGAGTCCAATGGAGGCTCTCCTACATAGACTACGCATTGAGCGTGGGGACAACCAACTGGGCCAAGTCCTGGACTGGAAGTAGGCAGAAACTCAGGGCTCAGGACTCAGGGGCAACAGCCCAGCTTCAATGATCTTAAATCCCTTTCTTTTAAATTGTTTGGTAGTAATAGTACAACATGAACATCAAAGAGACTTTAGTTGTCACAGTAGAATACTTTAAAACAGTTGTCATGTTGCACACATGCTTAAAATAGCTCTTGTTTGCGCCGCCCTCGTTGAAAACAATGTATTTCCAACTCCAGCTTGGCTCAGTTCAGGCTGCATGAACAGGGCCCGAGCGCTGGGTTTCTGCCCCCTCAATGTCGTAACTCTTCTATTAGATGGCTCTGACTGAGTGAGTGTGTGTGAGGGCTCAGGGCTGGGAACCTAGTCGTCTGAGCTTTCCAACAGGTAGTTAAGCTAACATGCTAATGTAACCTGGCATCCTCCTAGATCAAAAGTGAATTGACAACTGTCACAGAGTGATGCATTTCTAAGCGGCATTACATCACACGTGATGCATGACAAGGCCATGTGCGTATTTGTATGACCTGAACGCGCGCTTGCGTGTGCTTACACACGCATGTGTGTGTGTGTAAGAGACACACGCATGTGTGTGTGTGTGTGTGTAAGAGAGACCATCGGTTCCACAGAGGCCATAGCAGATAACTGGTGTTCAATTTCAGACCCCAAAATACAGTCACTCTCTCAACTTGGCTGCAAATTCTCACACACAGTCACACACAGTCACACACACACACACACACACACACACACACACACACACACACACACACACACACACACACACACACACACACACACACACACACACACACACACACACACACACACACACGATAAGGGGGGGGGGCGTGGGGGGTGCTTCTAACTAACTAAACGCATACCAAACTTAGGGGGTCCTATAGAAATTGAACGGTGCGACATGACAACAGCACAAAAAAGCTTCCAGTCTTGTCATGGTGTGTATCTATCGTCACACAGTATGATGAGAATGAGGGGCTGGGGTCTATAGATAGCTCCCCCCCCCCCCAGGGAGGGGGGGGGGGGGGGGGGGAGGACAGGTGTGAGGGGGGTGGGGTGGAGATCAGAGCAGAATGCAAATGGTTCCACTATACTAGCGTCAACTCCTCAGTTGTTCATTTAACTCTTGCCAGAGTGACAGGTCCATTTCCTACTATAGTGACGGTTCTAATGACGTCAGACTAATGACTATATAGTCTCACGTTGCCCAGACAGACTGTTACAGCCTCTCGTAATTGTGGAATAGTTTTATGGCTATACGCGACTAGACTATAGCCAGTCACTGATATAACATGGGCAAGTGTTCAGAGAGAAGACTCCCAATTGAATTTTAATTAACTGCAACCCTATTCCTTTTTTTCCTATTCTCTTTAAAAGTATTTAATAACGTTGTATGTCCTTGCTTTGTTGCAGATGGTAAATGGTGCATTTATATAGCACCTTTATCCAAGGTGCTTTCCATATAGGTCGACACACACACACACACACACACACACACACACACACACACACACACACACACACACACACACACACACACACACACACACGGCGGAGGAAACCATGCAAGGCACCAACCAGCACATGGGGAGCAGAATGGGGTTCGGAGTCTTTCAGTAACTCTGGGGGATCCAACCAGTGGCCACTCTACCGCTGAGCCACTGCC
>NC_137885.1:29391055-29393555 GCF_963924005.1 Protomyctophum bolini
GGGAGAGCAAGCCTAGTCCCCATATATGGGGGACAAGGGGAGAGCAACCTAGTCCCCATATATGGGGGACAAGGGGAGACCAACCTAGTCCCCATATATGGGGGACAAGGGGGAGAGCAACCTAGTCCCCATATATGGGGGACAAGGGGAGAGCAAGCCTAGTCCCCATATATGGGGGACAAGGGGAGACCAACCTAGTCCCCATATATGGGGGACAAGGGGAGAGCAACCTAGTCCCCATATATGGGGGACAAGGGGAGACCAACCTAGTCCCCATATATGGGGGACAAGGGGAGAGCAACCTAGTCCCCATATATGGGGGACAAGGGGAGAGCAACGGACTTGAACTCATGCTTCCTTCATGCCTGAGTGTCCAAGTTGCTCCTTTACAACCTGACAGGGGGGAGTTTCCCTGGTTGGACGTCGTAGCGCGTGGAAGGAACACGTTATTCCGACCAGTTCCTTTCCCCTCCATCAGGCGCCCCGGCTGGCCAGGGGGAGGCAGTTTAGAGACCAGGATTATTATTATTATTATTATTATTATTATCATGTACATCTGTATACCTTCACTAGGCAGCTCTCCATGCAAGCAATCGACTTCTACTTCGTCACCACTCCGAAGGCATTATGTGTGGCGCTCTTCTTGAGGGCCCAAAATGGGGGCTCCTCTCCCCCCCTGGGGGTCTTCAGATATACTTTAGATCAGGTGCTCCATCCATGGTGCATTTGTCTTCTCTTCTTGTGTGTCCCTGAACAAGACCCCCTCCTCACCACCGCCACCGCGCCCCATGAAGTATAGGAACCAACCCCGGCCCACACACACTCATCTTGGGTGGGTTGCAGTGGGGCGGTTATCACTGGCGGACCCCCTACCTAGACACTGTCCCACAGTGGGGTGGTTATCACTGGCGGACCCCCTACCTAGACACTGTCCCACAGTGGGGTGGTTATCACTGGCGGACCCCCTAGACACTGTCCCACAGTGGCTTCATTCCCTGTTGGTTTCATCCATCCTCCGTTGGACTGAATGAAGAATATAAAGCTCTCCGTCCACATGGCTGTTTCTGGGGAGGGGGGGTTGTTGTTGTCGCATGGAGTGAAAAATAAAATGAAATGAAATAAAAGCTGAAAAATAATTACGACTTTGAAGGGTTGCCCTTCCCATCAATCAAGTCAAGGACTGGGCACTCGCCACCCGATCTGGGTAGGAAAGAGAGAGAGAGAGAGAGAGAGAGAGAGAGAGAGAGAGAGGGAAAGAAAGAGAGAAAGAAAGAAAGGAGACAAGAGGGGGAAATGGATTGAAAGAAGACGAGGAGAAGTAAGAAGGAAAGACAAGAGAAATAGGGAAGGGGGGGGGGGAAAGGAAGGAGAGTCTCAGTTACCACTCATTGAACAAATGCCTCAATTGTATAAAGGTGCATTCATTAGCTCTCTTGATTACTGCTCATATTTTGTTCTCTATACTATTTATGGCACATTGTTTTGGACCATGTATGGATTATGAAACTTTAACAAAAGGTAAACAGGTTTACTTGTTGTTGAACGCCCATAATTATTATACAACATCGTGTAAGTGACGTGTTCGACTATGCGCCGTGCAGTCAGTGTTCCGTGGAGTGCAACGTGTTTTATTTTAGTTATTATAGATCACGGGACGTGGACCGTTCTGTTCATTAGTAACACACAGAGGACCGCCATGTTGGAGCGTTCTGTTCATTAGTAACACACAGAGGACCGCCATGTTGGAGCGTTCTGTTCATTAGTAACACACAGAGGACCGCCATGTTGGACCGTTCTGTTCATTAATAACACACAGAGGACCGCCATGTTGGACCGTTCTGTTCATTAGTAACACACAGAGGACCGCCATGTTGGACCGTTCTGTTCATTAGTAACACACAGAGGACCGCCATGACCTCATAGTCTAACTCTGGGGAACAGGAGCTGAGTGGCAATGGAGATATAGCGGAGAAGGAGCAGAAGAAGAAAGGCAGTATGAAAGCATCCACAGACACACACACAGACACAATGCTTCTGCGTTAGGCAGACATGACTTAGGGGGGAATAGAACAGGGTTCGGAGAGAGAGGATGAAATGTTAGAAAGAAACTTGGCAATGGTCCCCCCCCCAAAAAAAACTAATTTAATTATCACATGACGATATTTCATTTACAGATATATTATTATTATAATATATTATATTATATGTTGCACGACATGTGCAACATCTTACTGTACTATTTACATACCGGTAATTATTTCACTATAACTTGTGAGCCTACGGTATATGTAATTGAATATAAAAATGAATCACAATTCATTAGTAGATATTTTAGGACTATACAGTAGCTGACAAATAGATCAAAGAATCTATTTCACACACGGGAAGACGTGTCATTGGCTGATCAGGTGTGTTATGTGTGAGTGGTAGTTAGATGAAGACGTGTCATTGGCTGATCAGGTGTGTTATGTGTGAGTGGTAGTTAGATGAAGACGGGTCA
>NC_137885.1:29398555-29418555 GCF_963924005.1 Protomyctophum bolini
TCTCTCTATATATATGGATGTGTAGGCCTATATTTAATCTCTCTATATATATGGATGTGTAGGCCTATATTTAATCTCTCTATATATATGGATGTGTAGGCCTATATTTAATCTCTCTATATATATGGATGTGTAGGCCTATATTTAATCTCTCCTATATATATGGATGTGTAGGCCTATATTTAATTAATCTCTCTATATATATGGATGTGTAGGCCTATATTTAATCTCTCTATATATATGGATGTGTAGGCCTATATTTAATCTCTCTATATATATGGATGTGTAGGCATATATTTAATTAATCTCTCTATATATATGGATGTGTAGGCATATATTTAATCTCTCTATATATATGGATGTGTAGGCCTATATTTAATCTCTCTATATATATGGATGTGTAGGCATATATTTAATTAATCTCTCTATATATATGGATGTGTAGGCATATATTTAATTAATCTCTCTATATATATGGATGTGTAGGCATATATTTAATCTCTCTATATATATGGATGTGTAGGCCTATATTTAATCTCTCTATATATATGGATGTGTAGGCATATATTTAATTAATCTCTCTATATATATGGATGTGTAGGCATATATTTAATTAATCTCTCTCTATATATGGATGTGTAGGCCTATATTTAATTAATCTCTCTATATATATGGATGTGTAGGCATATATTTAATTAATCTCTCTCTATATATGGATGTGTAGGCCTATATTTAATTAATCTCTCTATATATATGGATGTGTAGGCATATATTTAATTAATCTCTCTATATATATGGATGTGTAGGCCTATATTTTTCTAATCTCTCTATATATATGGATGTATATAAGTAGGGCCTATATTTCTGATAGGAAATGCAGGATTACTGTCTACCTTGTTTTGTTCCACTTTTGCTTTGGTTATTATGTTTTCTCATAAAGCCTTTTGAAGAGAGAGAGAGAGAGAGAGAGAGAGAGAGAGAGAGAGAGAGAGAGAGAGAGAGAGAGAGATCCCAATTGGTTGTAGTGGAAACAGCGGTATATACAAGACAAGTAGCCATGTGGCAGTGGGCATGGGGCTAAAGGGGGGTCTCATGGCAGTGGGCATGGGGCTAAAGGGGGGTCTCATGGCAGTGGGCATGGGGCTAAAGGGGGGTCTCATGGCAGTGGGCATGGGGCTAAAGGGGGGTCTCATGGCAGTGGGCATGGGGCTAAAGGGGGGTCTCATGGCAGTGGGCATGGGGCTAAAGGGGGGTCTCATGGCAGTGGGCATGGGGCTAAAGGGGGGTCTCATGGCAGTGGGCATGGGGCTAAAGGGGGGTCTCATGGCAGTGGGCATGGGGCTAAAGGGGGGTCTCATGGCAGTGGGCATGGGGCCAAAGGGGGGTCTCAGGCTCAGCAGAGGGGGCAAGGGGGGGCTTTAGACCCCCTCTCATGGTGAAGGCTCAGCCCTCCCTCCAAACAAGCCAAATTGACTGACTTCTATTATGTAAACCTTAAGATTCATTCATATCCTCTAAATAGCACCTCCAGACAGTCACAGTTTTCTGGAGCCGGTCTCAGGGTCTCAGGGTTGGTTGTAATTAAATTGACCCTTATACATTTGTATAGACTATAGCCTAATACACACTATAACTGTCACAGTTATAGTGTGTATAGACTATAGCCTAATACACACTATAACTGTCACAGTTATAGTGTGTATAGACTATAGCCTAATACACACTATAACTGTGACAGTTATAGTGTGTATAGACTATAGCCTAATACACACTATAACTGTCACAGTTATAGTGTGTATAGACTATAGCCTAATACACACTATAACTGTCACAGTTATAGTGTGTATAGAGTATAGACTATAGCCTAATACACACTATAACTGTCACAGTTATAGTGTGTATAGACTATAGCCTAATACACACTATAACTGTCACAGTTATAGTGTGTATAGACTATAGCCTAATACACACTATAACTGTCACAGTTATAGTGTGTATAGACTATAGCCTAATACACACTATAACTGTCACAGTTATAGTGTGTATAGACTATAGCCTAATACACACTATAACTGTCACAGTCAAGGGGAGAAAAATAAACGTTTGAGTATCAGAGAGAGAGAGAGAGAGAGAGAGAGAGAGAGAGAGAGAGAGAGAGAGAGAGAGAGAGAGAGAGAGAGAGAGCGCAGGGGCACTTTAATTCCCACGTGGGACCGTATGTGTGTGTGTGTGTGTGTGTGTGTGTGTGTGTGTGTGTGTGTGTGTGTGTGTGTGTGTGTGTGTGTGTGTGTGTGTGTAGTCTACATGTATGCGGACACAAACTGCTTGGTGCTTTCTGAGAGGAAGCCCGCGGTCGCAGGAGGCAGATATAAATACTTTATTCCTGGGGAATTGGGAGTCAAATAAATTCCAGCCCCGGAACCACATCAATGACGGCATCGTAAAAAAAAAAAAAATCTGACAGTCCAGAAAGGCGAGCGTTAACTCTGGCCAGTCTAAAAACGACATGGTAAACATCACTAAACGGCTTGACCCACGCTCTCTCTCTCTCTCTCTCTCTCTCTCTAACCAAATACAACTTATCGGCTGTTTCTTTTCCCCCAAAGCTGATGTAAAACAGAGGACAGAGTGTTTTAATTAAGAGAAACCACTTTTCCGTGCTCTTTTTTTAGACGGGTTGCCTGGCTATACTTGCATCCACATCTGAACCTGAGGCAATTTCATCTTCTAGATTAGTAAGATTATTATATATATATATATATATATATATATATATATATATATATATATAGTATAGTATAGCGAAGTATAGCCTATATATAGCTCTGTAAATTTGAGCTCAAATAAACCGCAAAGACCCACACAAAAATACTACAATAGTAAACTGTTTCGCTGTTGATAATAATGATTTATATGCCTATAAATGCTGCGTACGACCACTTTCACCACCTGTGAAGTAATGGGCAACAAAATCTGAAGGGAAGGATTGCCATTACAATATATGAGTTGAGAAATGCAGACTTTGCGCAAAACGGGCCGGCTACACAGCGCTCTCTCTCTCTCTCTCTCTCCCCCAGTCGTCAATAATAAGTAATAACCGCTGGATGGATGGATCATGGATCGATAACAGCCTCCACGAGTTTAACATACAGGCCGGACAAAGTGCAACATGTGTCGGCTGTAAGAGAGCGGGGAGGAGCGGAGCCCATGAAGTGTTCCATCATGCATGGAGAGATGATGACTTAAAACAAAAGCTTTTGCAGTGAAAGGTCACGTTTGGAAACAGAACAGAACGCCTGCGGAACGGTCTTATAAGTTCGAGGCTATATTCTCATCACGGACACGGAGAGGCTGCGGAACCGGATCCATATTATAATCCATCCAACATTGATTGAGGACCTGCATGCAGGAATCGGTTCCAGCATTAGGCTACAAACACAGGTGGAACCAAATGAGTTACAGTCAGACCCGTAAACTATAAGGAAACCGTCAAAGGAATCGCGGACCGAAAAACAAAAGATGTATAAAACCGTTAAAATCCCCCAAAAAGGTCCCCTCACGGCTGCATGCGTCCTACCTGCGTCATCATGCGGTCTGCACCTGTGTTCTCCTCGTCCTTGAAGATGATGTCGGGGTTGTAGTTGGGCGTGAGTTCCTTGAAGCGCTCGGAGCTGCGCGTGATCTTCCCCTCGTACCTCCCGCTGGCGCCCAGCGTCTTCTCCGCCACGTTGGGGCTGAACTGCTTGTAGGCGAGCGGCGCCAGCTTCCGCGGCGACCGCCGCTTGCCGTAGCCTCTCCCCGGCCCGCAGCACTCGCCGGCCGGCGAGAGGAGGACGGCGCAGCCGGCGAGGTACGTCACCAGCTTCGGGAGCAGCATAATTGGTCCACTGTACCGGTGCCGTGGCGGTGCGATATAGTGTCACCGATATAATATTTGTTTTTTTTAATAACGACTCGTCCTCCTCCTCCTCCTCCTCCTCCTCCTCACCCGGCGTTATTCTGACACTTCAGAGCCCGAGGTAAGGAACGGGACCCAGGCCAGAGACCCCGCGAGTCGCCATTCCCCGGCGCGTAAAAGGGCCGGTTGGTTGCGCGCGGTCCCCGCTTGGACTTGGAGACGCCGTTATCAAGCCGGTCTCCGTTCAGTTGCGCATGGATGCAGTCCGTCAGTGGTCCCCCTCCTCCCCGGCGCTGCCCTCCCTCTCTCGGTCTCCTATCCCAGGTCCAGTGGGGGAGGCCCGGGCATAAATATAGGCGAAGTCCCGTTTATTTTGGCAACCAGGTTCAAAGCGGTCTCTCTGTGTGTTAGCTGTGAGAAACGACCAGAGACAGATCCACACAGACAGACACACACACACACACACACACACACACACACACACACACACACACACACACACACGCACGCACGCACGCACGCACGCACGCACACACACGCACACACGCACGCACGCACGCACGCACGCACGCACGCACGCACAGACGCTCAGTGCGTGGGCAGGCTGGCTGCGCCCTCGCTGGCCACGGTGGTCAAACGGTGTCCCCACAGCGGTTCTCTTAGTGCCATGACTCTGCTGGCGCTCTCAATGCGTCCCTGTGGCTGCAGGCAGGCAGGCAGCGGCAGAGCAGCATATATAGGGCTGTGTTGTGTTGGCTGGCATGCACATGGAAATGGAAGAGATCCGACTATGCAGACGAGACGAGGTGCCGCGGAGTGGAGTGGTTTAGCCCTGCCCTCTGGTCCTAAAGCCCCGCACATGAGGCACTTCTCCTCCCGGGGCAGTGCCCTGCCCTCTGGTCCTAAAGCCCCGCACATGAGGCACTTCTCCTCCCGGGGCAGTGCCCTGCCCTCTGGTCCTAAAGCCCCGCACATGAGGCACTTCTCCTCCCGGGGCAGTGCCCTGCCCTCTGGTCCTATAAAGCCCCGCACATGAGGCACTTCTCCTCCCGGGGCAGTGCCCTGCCCTCTGGTCCTATAAAGCCCCGCACATGAGGCACTTCTCCTCCCGGGGCAGTGCCCTGCCCTCTGGTCCTAAAGCCCCGCACATGAGGCACTTCTCCTCCCGGGGCAGTGCACTGGCCATGCGGGCGTCTCCTCTCCTCCGCCGGCATCATGCCTCAATTCATCTTCCTCACGTCACTGTCTCCGCTATAAAGGCTATAAGATCTATTCTAGACTCTCGTATAGATTAATTAATTAATGTTTATGTTTGCGGCAAAAAAGAGACTATAGCGAAAATGGTTGATCTAAACCTCTCAATGAGCTTGAAGATATAAACGATGTCTTGTATAGGCGTATATATAGGCCTATATATATATATATATATTGAAAGTAGGCTACTGTACGTGCTATAATGAGCCTAGGTTTGAATACAATAAAACGCTTTATCCAAATGATAACCCGCTATATAGAAATCTGATTTATAATAATCTGCCAAAAAATCAGAATCGGTGACAATTAATATTCATAAAATTGGCTTAACTGAATTTGAGGCTAAATGTGAACACGGGTTAATTCAATTGTCATCCCCTGATGCCCCGCAAATGCTTGTCGCCTTAATTATCGTATAAGCTGTACTCTGTAACTATATGAACGTATAAATGGAACCATTTGGGTCCCCTCTATAGTGTACAGAGTAGACTACACTGTCAGAGTTACAATAACACCCAGCAGGGTTTTTATAGTGTGTGGACAAACATCAGCCCATTTCTCCGTCTAGACATGGCGCTGACTGACATTGTCCTTTGGACTCGCTTTAAAGGCGATGTCTTCGGCATGACAAACCTCAACCTGAGACGCGTGCGCACGGAGTCGGACGCGCAGGTGCGCGCTCACACACACACACACACACACACACACACACACACACACGACAGGCTATAGTTCCGCAGCCATGCAGGAGCCAGCAGACAGATATATGTATATTCTATATCTAGAATAACTGGGGGGCTCCCGGGCATTGTGCACGGGGATCAACGGAACGGATCGGTGAGAAGCGGATCGGTGAATCATGTCTGTGTCGTGTGGGGACAACAGCTCCGGTTTCACTAGAACGGAGACATCCAACACCACGTCCCCCGGCCCCGGGTCGGGATGTGGAGTGGACAGTACCCCCACTGAGAGAGACCGAGCCCCGGGCCCGCACTCTGACGTCTTCTGCCCCTGCATCCGCAGCATAAAAGGGGCTCGAACCGAATCCACGCAACAAAAAGATCACTTTCACGTATATATAGGCCTATAAACTTTGCCGTGTATTTTATCGATTCGAATATATAGATTCGAATCGATAAAATACATCTACGAGAGTCTAAATCTCCTATAGGTTATATATACATAGGCCTAAACCCCCTTTTAAAGCGTTTGATTGGGATATTATAATCTAATGGTTCAGGCATTTAAGAGGTCGGAAACATTTCGAGTCGTTCCTGAACCACAGGCTACACATGCAGGCAAACAGTGACTTTTCAATTCAGACTTCAATGGCATTCCATAGACGCTCTGCAACACCTTGAGTCAACATCTCACTCAGCCCCGAAACAGGCCTGTGTGAGAGAGTCCAATCAATGCTTATTATGAACCGTCTGTGTACTGCATGGGTACAGGAAAATATACATATAGGCCAGTGGTTCTCAAGGTGGGGGTCCGGGGACCCCCAGGGGTCCCTGAGGGAGTTCCAAGGGGTCCCCGTGCTAAATTATATTGGAACCAAATGGACACTTATGGGTCTGTATAACTCTGAAGGCTGTATTTTGCGTGTCTTTAAAGTACCAGGTCTTATTCCCTATAACTTGAGTAAACTAAAGACCTGGAGGCGTGATCAATGCTCTTTGGCTATTCTGAGTGGCCATATTTTTTAATATATTTTTTATCCCACGATTTTGTAACCCATTTTTCACCCCTGTGTCAATCATCTATTGTGATCCTGGGCTCTACACACCCTCCGTCAACCTGGGGAGAGCAACGGACTTAACTCATGCTTCCTTCATGCCTGAGTGTCCAAGTTGCTCCTTTACACCTGACAGGGGGGAGTTTCCCTGGTTGGACGTCGTAGCGCGTGGAAGGAACACGTTATTCCAACCAGTTCCTTAATTTCCCCTCCATCAGGCGCCCCGGCTGGCCAGGGGGAGGCAGTTTAGAGACCAGGATTACTGCCTCCAGGTCTTTAGTTTACTCAAGTTATAGGGAATAAGACCTGGTAATAGGCCTACTTAAGACACGCAAAATACAGCCCTGAGTGTACAAATGGTATAGGCTATACAAAATACATTTGTGCATGTTATATTAACATTGAATTTATAATATTAATTGGGGCCTCATGCCATTAAAGGGGGGGGGGGGGGGGGGGGTCCGTAGACTAATGCATGTCAAACTGGGGGTCCTTGAAATTAAACGGGTTCGAGTCACTGCAGCTATAGAGCCATAATATAATCCTCTTGGGTCCCTGGCTTCAAATGGGGGTCCGCGGGCTAATTAGTGTCAATTTGGGGGTCCTTGACATGAAAAAGTGTGGGAACCACTGCTATAGGCTACCCTGGTCACCCTGTATATAAGAACCACTGCTATAGGCTACCTATATATATATACAGATATACCTACCTGTAGCCTATATAAGCCTACAAAAATCAACATCATCAGTAGAAATATCACATTTACTCTTATTTTCATTTTAATAAAGGTAATCTTTTTATAGCACCTTGAAATGCAGCTCAATGTGCTTTACAGAGCAATAAAGGGAAAAAATAATATTATACTCTTATTACTTTCTGTATACTTTTACTAGATACTTACTTTGTATATTCAAATTAACCACTTCAGCCTCATTACAACTTTGGCAAAAAATATTTTGTTTTGTTTAGCGTTTCTATTTAAACATGCACGAACAACCCAGATGTGTACAGATGTCATACTGTGAGCTCCAACCAATACAAACCTTAAATGTGTCATTTAAATGTGTTAAATGATTGAATGCTATAGATGGTAAATGGTGCATTTATATAGCACCTTTATCCACTGTATATAACTGTATACGCCTCCCAATGTGACTTTGCTCTCCCACACACTCTCTCTCTCTCTCACACACACACACACACACACTGCAAGGCACCAACCTGCTCATCGGGATCAATTAGGGGTTGAGAGTCTTGCTCAAGGGCACTCCGACACTTAACTCTGGGGGAGCCCTGCACAGGGATCGAACCAGGAACCTTCCGGTTGCCATGCGACCGTCCTGCACTCTACCCGCTGATCCACTGCCGACACGGAGGGAGCCACGAAACGCAGTGAGAATACCAAACCAGAAACGCAAAAATACAAACGTAATCACCTACTGTATAGTATATTAGTATACTCACCTATACCTACCAGTAAGACGCGCAAACGCGGGAAGCGAACGCAGCTCGTACATATTTAAGTTAAGTTATTTTTAAGTTAAGTTTTTAACTCAGCCATAACCATAAAAGGAGTCCCCAAAGCAGCTCCAGGGCACAAGTTGGACCACGCCATCACACTCATTTCACCATGACTCAGCCATAACCATATAAGGAGTCCCCAAAGCAGCTCCATATATGGGCACAAAAGCGTGACACACGGACAGACAGACATGATCTGCTAGGTCTCATAGTAAGTGCTCACTGCATTCGCAATAATGGGGTCAGAAGGATCAATGTGAGTGTAGACCAGAATGTCAAAGGGCTTTTCAGTGCGAGGCATAACACCAAACTCTCATTAGAAATCACAAAACGATTTATTTATAGAAAATATCGAAACAAACACCCGGGGGGGAAATATTTCTGACTGTATAGTGTACACACCAACTGAACCAACTGGACAGAAAGGGATGCTGAAATGAAACCACGAGAAGTCCACATACCGTACAGCGTCTCAACGCATCACAGAATTCTGGATTAGTTTAGGATCCTTTGCGGGATTTGAACGATTGTGGAACAAAATGGACCCTTACAGGTCTGTCACTCTGGGAGCTCTTTTCCACCGGTTGGGTTTTGAGCCAGACCTCCAAAATAGGAACATTAATTATGATTTGAGTGGGCAAAACCATACCTATATTAAATTCTCAATATAAGTACATTTACATTATATATGATAACCCTTCTACAGTGGTAGCTTTTTAATATTTTCCTACATAATGTCTAATTTGCATATTTAATTTCAGAAAATGTGTAATACAATAAATCATTGTCTTCGTGTATGTAATCAATTTGGGAAGTATCATGGTGAAAACTAACTATTAATTAAATGTTTTCCTATTTACCTATCACATAATGGCCTACTATAGGTGAAAATTACAGAATGTGTGATGAATATGAAAAAGCTACTCCTGTGGAAGGGTTATCATATATTAATTTACTTATATTGATCCTATAAACAATTTAATATAGGTATATGGTTTTGCACAGTCAATTGATAATTAACATTCCAGTTTTGGAGGTCTGGCTCATGGACTAATAACGGGTTCTGAACCGAACCGGTTCCCAACCGGTGGAAAAGAGGCACACTCTCAGAACTGTTGGTTCTTGTAATGTAACATTTTGAGAACCACTGGTATTGTATTGTATAGCAGCAGACGTGCAAGTCCACACAAAACCGGTTCCAGAAACGGTTCCAAAAATGTGATGGAACCGATTCCTCTGGTACCGGATCTGATTCCTCTGGTACCGGATCTGATTCCTCTGGTACCGGATCTGATTCCTCTGGTACCGGATCTGATTCCTCTGGTACCGGATCTGATTCCTCTGGTACCGGATCTGATTCCGGATCTGATTCCTCTGGTACCGGATCTGATTCCGGATCTGATTCCTCTGGTACCGGATCTGATTCCGGATCTGATTCCTCTGGTACCGGATCTGATTCCGGATCTGATTCCTCTGGTACCGGATCTGATTCCTCTGGTACCGGATCCTCTGGTACCGGATCCCAGACCTAGTTTGAAGGAATCATAGAATTCTGGACGCAACAGATCTGCAGAACTGCAGTAACAATGTTAACTGTGTTTTCTCTTTTCTTTTTTTTTCTCCCCAATTTAGAGTATAGCCAATCATTTGTGCAGTTTATTACGACGAGAGTCACTCACGGGACAGCGCATATTGATGAACATTACAAACAGATACATCAGAACAATCAGTAGTCCCCGTACACAAAACAAGCAAACATTACAAACATCACGTAAGGGTGCAAAACAGAAGAGAAAAACGGCCTAGGTTTGACCAAAAAGGTCTAGGTTTGACCTAAAAGGTCTAGGTTTGACCGGGGAGGATAGTTGTATTTCTTCCAGGGTCTCTACGGTGCCATGGCGTGTGGCGGCCACACGCGTGTGGCGGCCACACGCATCACCGGAAGAGTCCTGGTTATGTCCTGGTTATCACCGGAACAGGCCCTTCACCTTCTTCTTCTTTGGTTTGGAGGGGGAGGATGTTTCAGGGTCCGTCACCACCGGAACACTCTGCAGGGAACAAAGCCATGTGGAACTATTTGCTACTCTGCAGGGAACAAAGAGACAGACATGGTTCTATAGTACCATATGAGGTGTCCACTGTCCACATGGTTTTACCTGCGTGTCCAAAGCGTCTCCAGTCTGTCCTCTGGCTGCGTGGTCCTGCTCAGCCCACTCCCCTAAAGGACGGAGGAGGGCGTTAGTGACCTGGTACCAAAACACCGGGTCGGGACCCAAGGTTTGGGTCGGGACCATTTTTATTGGTCCCTTTTTTTTCGTTTTCCTACATTTCGTTTTTAATTATTTATTACTATTTCAAAACAATCTGCACAAAAAACAAGATTTGTAAAAAAAAAACTAAAAGAAAAACATTCCCTAAAAAGTTCAAGGTCTAAAAGCGACCAAAGAGCAATTGTTTTTTTTTGGCAAAATGTCTTGACAGTGTGCGGGGGGGACCTCTTCTTTGTTTTTCAAAGATACCCATTTAATTAATTAAAAACTAAATTCAAATGCAACTGTACCTAAGACTAGACTAACACTAAAACATTCCAGGTGACTAAAATATGACTAAAACTAAATGAAGTTTCATTCCCAAAGACTAAAAATAGAAATTCGCTGCCAAAAACAACACTGCCTTTAAGAAGACAATTATGCAGGCGCTCCCTATCCACTCATCATCATGTGTATGTGCATTATGCATTATGCTAAACGCAGGAAGGATAACACGCCGTGCTTCATTAACCCATTCTGACCTGAGATCAGATTCATACGAGGTTTCCACTGGACACACACTGGTCTGATTAACCCATTCTGACCCGAGATCAGATTCTAAAAAAATGTCAGTCGTTCTTCGATTTTTCAAAAATAGCAGACCTACAAGCTCGTAGCGCGCCACTCGGTGGCGCGCTATGAGCTTGTAGGTCTGCTATTTTTCAATAGCTAAAGCATAACATGATGCCGACACCTAAACGGGTTCCCGTTCAGAATGGGTTAAAGCTCTCTCTCTCTTTCTCACCTAGAAAAGGGGCGTGGTGGTCGACCTCCGCGTCCTCCTGGGTGGGAGGGGCCACGGGGGAGGAGGAGGAGCCTTCTCTCGGCAGCTCGCGGCGGCTCTCCTCCTCCTCCGACGGCTTGCGTTTACGCGTGGCCGCCGCCGCCGTGGCGCTGCCACGCCCCACCACCGCGCCGTAGAGATCCTGGAGGTCGCCCACGAACCCGAACCCCACCTGGGGACCGGACCGCAGCGCAGGCAGAGTCTGAGAGACAGAGAGACAGAGAGACAGAGTCAGAACCCGAACCCCACCTGGGGACCGGACCGCAGCGCAGGCAGAGTCTGAGAGACAGAGAGACAGAGAGACAGAGAGACAGAGTCAGAACCCGAACCCCACCTGGGGACCGGACCGCAGCGCAGGCAGAGTCTGAGAGACAGAGAGTCAGAGTCAGAACCCCACCTGGGGACCGGACCGCAGCGCAGGCAGAGTCTGAGAGACAGAGAGTCAGAGTCAGAACCCCACCTGGGGACCGGACCGCAGCGCAGGCAGAGTCTGAGAGACAGAGAGACAGAGAGACAGAGAGACAGAGTCAGAACCCGAACCCCACCTGGGGACCGGACCGCAGCGCAGGCAGAGTCTGAGAGACAGAGAGACAGAGAGACAGAGAGACAGAGTCAGAACCCGAACCCCACCTGGGGACCGGACCGCAGCGCAGGCAGAGTCTGAGAGACAGAGAGTCAGAGTCAGAACCCCACCTGGGGACCGGACCGCAGCGCAGGCAGAGTCTGAGAGACAGAGAGTCAGAGTCAGAACCCCACCTGGGGACCGGACCGCAGCGCAGGCAGAGTCTGAGAGACAGAGAGACAGAGAGACAGAGTCAGAACCCCACCTGGGGACCGGACCGCAGCGCAGGCAGAGTCTGAGAGACAGAGAGACAGAGAGACAGAGTCAGAACCCCACCTGGGGACCGGACCGCAGCGCAGGCAGAGTCTGAGAGACAGAGAGACAGAGAGACAGAGTCAGAACCCCACCTGGGGACCGGACCGCAGCGCAGGCAGAGTCTGAGAGACAGAGAGACAGAGAGACAGAGTCAGAACCCGAACCCCACCTGGGGAACGGACCGCAGCGCAGGCAGAGTCTGAGAGACAGAGAGACAGAGAGACAGAGTCAGAACCAGAACCCCACCTGGGGACCGGACCGCAGCGCAGGCAGAGTCTGAGAGACAGAGAGACAGAGAGACAGAGTCAGAACCAGAACCCCACCTGGGGACCGGACCGCAGCGCAGGCAGAGTCTGAGAGACAGAGAGACAGAGAGACAGAGTCAGAACCCGAACCCCACCTGGGGACCGGACCGCAGCGCAGGCAGAGTCTGAGAGACAGAGAGACAGAGAGACAGAGTCAGAACCCGAACCCCACCTGGGGAACGGACCGCAGCGCAGGCAGAGTCTGAGAGACAGAGAGACAGAGTCAGAACCCGAACCCCACCTGGGGACCGGACCGCAGCGCAGGCAGAGTCTGAGAGACAGAGAGACAGAGAGACAGAGTCAGAACCCGAACCCCACCTGGGGAACGGACCGCAGCGCAGGCAGAGTCTGAGAGACAGAGAGACAGAGAGACAGAGTCAGAACCCGAACCCCACCTGGGGACCGGACCGCAGCGCAGGCAGAGTCTGAGAGACAGAGAGTCAGAGTCAGAACCCGAACCCCACCTGGGGACCGGACCGCAGCGCAGGCAGAGTCTGAGAGACAGAGAGACAGAGTCAGAACCCGAACCCCACCTGGGGAACGGACCGCAGCGCGGGCAGAGTCTGAGAGACAGAGAGACAGAGTCAGAACCCGAACCCCACCTGGGGAACGGACCGCAGCGCGGGCAGAGTCTGAGAGACAGAGAGACAGAGTCAGAACCCGAACCCCACCTGGGGAACGGACCGCAGCGCAGGCAGAGTCTGAGAGACAGAGAGACAGAGTCAGAACCCGAACCCCACCTGGGGACCGGACCGCAGCGCAGGCAGAGTCTGAGAGACAGAGAGACAGAGAGACAGAGTCAGAACCCGAACCCCACCTGGGGAACGGACCGCAGCGCAGGCAGAGTCTGAGAGACAGAGAGACAGAGAGACAGAGTCAGAACCCGAACCCCACCTGGGGACCGGACCGCAGCGCAGGCAGAGTCTGAGAGACAGAGAGACAGAGAGACAGAGTCAGAACCCGAACCCCACCTGGGGACCGGACCGCAGCGCAGGCAGAGTCTGAGAGACAGAGAGACAGAGTCAGAACCCGAACCCCACCTGGGGACCGGACCGCAGCGCAGGCAGAGTCTGAGAGACAGAGAGACAGAGTCAGAACCCGAACCCCACCTGGGGAACGGACCGCAGCGCAGGCAGTCTGAGAGACAGAGAGACAGAGAGACAGAGTCAGAACCCGAACCCCACCTGGGGACCGGACCGCAGCGCAGGCAGAGTCTGAGAGACAGAGAGACAGAGAGACAGAGTCAGAACCCGAACCCCACCTGGGGACCGGACCGCAGCGCAGGCAGAGTCTGAGAGACAGAGAGACAGAGAGACAGAGTCAGAACCCGAACCCCACCTGGGGACCGGACCGCAGCGCAGGCAGAGTCTGAGAGACAGAGAGACAGAGAGACAGAGTCAGAACCCGAACCCCACCTGGGGACCGGACCGCAGCGCAGGCAGAGTCTGAGAGACAGAGAGACAGAGAGACAGAGTCAGAACCCGAACCCCACCTGGGGACCGGACCGCAGCGCAGGCAGAGTCTGAGAGACAGAGAGACAGAGAGACAGAGTCAGAACCCGAACCCCACCTGGGGACCGGACCGCAGCGCAGGCAGAGTCTGAGAGACAGAGAGACAGAGAGACAGAGTCAGAACCCGAACCCCACCTGGGGACCGGACCGCAGCGCGGGCAGAGTCTGAGAGACAGAGAGACAGAGAGACAGAGTCAGAACCCGAACCCCACCTGGGGACCGGACCGCAGCGCAGGCAGAGTCTGAGAGACAGAGAGACAGAGTCAGAACCCGAACCCCACCTGGGGACCGGACCGCAGCGCGGGCAGAGTCTGAGAGACAGAGAGACAGAGAGACAGAGTCAGAACCCGAACCCCACCTGGGGACCGGACCGCAGCGCAGGCAGAGTCTGAGAGACAGAGAGACAGAGAGACAGAGTCAGAACCCGAACCCCACCTGGGGACCGGACCGCAGCGCGGGCAGAGTCTGAGAGACAGAGAGACAGAGAGACAGAGTCAGAACCCGAACCCCACCTGGGGAACGGACCGCAGCGCAGGCAGAGTCTGAGAGACAGAGAGACAGAGTCAAAGAACCCGAACCCCACCTGGGGAACGGACCGCAGCGCAGGCAGAGTCTGAGAGACAGAGAGACAGAGTCAGAACCCGAACCCCACCTGGGGACCGGACCGCAGCGCAGGCAGAGTCTGAGAGACAGAGAGACAGAGTCAGAACCCGAACCCCACCTGGGGACCGGACCGCAGCGCAGGCAGAGTCTGAGAGACAGAGAGACAGAGTCAGAACCCGAACCCCACCTGGGGAACGGACCGCAGCGCAGGCAGAGTCTGAGAGACAGAGAGACAGAGTCAGAACCCGAACCCCACCTGGGGACCGGACCGCAGCGCAGGCAGAGTCTGAGAGACGGAGAGACAGAGTCAGAACCCGAACCCCACCTGGGGACCGGACCGCAGCGCAGGCAGAGTCTGAGAGACGGAGAGACAGAGTCAGAACCCGAACCCCACCTGGGGACCGGACCGCAGCGCAGGCAGAGTCTGAGAGACAGAGAGACAGAGAGACAGAGTCAGAACCCGAACCCCACCTGGGGACCGGACCGCAGCGCGGGCAGAGTCTGAGAGACAGAGACAGAGTCAGAACCCGAACCCCACCTGGGGACCGGACCGCAGCGCAGGCAGAGTCTGAGAGACGGAGAGACAGAGAGACAGAGTCAGAACCCGAACCCCACCTGGGGACCGGACCGCAGCGCAGGCAGAGTCTGAGAGACAGAGAGACAGAGAGACAGAGTCAGAACCCGAACCCCACCTGGGGACCGGACCGCAGCGCGGGCAGAGTCTGAGAGACAGAGACAGAGTCAGAACCCGAACCCCACCTGGGGACCGGACCGCAGCGCGGGCAGAGTCTGAGAGACAGAGAGACGGAGAGACAGAGTCAGAACCCGAACCCCACCTGGGGACCGGACCGCAGCGCAGGCAGAGTCTGAGAGACAGAGAGACAGAGAGACAGAGAGACAGAGTCAGAACCAGAACCCCACCTGGGGACCGGACCGCAGCGCAGGCAGAGTCTGAGAGACAGAGAGACAGAGTCAGAACCCCACCTGGGGACCGGACCGCAGCGCAGGCAGAGTCTGAGAGACAGAGAGACAGAGAGACAGAGAGACAGAGTCAGAACCAGAACCCCACCTGGGGACCGGACCGCAGCGCAGGCAGAGTCTGAGAGACAGAGAGACAGAGTCAGAACCCGAACCCCACCTGGGGAACGGACCGCAGCGCGGGCAGAGTCTGAGAGACAGAGAGACAGAGAGACAGAGAGACAGAGTCAGAACCCGAACCCCACCTGGGGAACGGACCGCAGCGCGGGCAGAGTCTGAGAGACAGAGAGACAGAGAGACAGAGAGACAGAGTCAGAACCCGAACCCCACCTGGGGAACGGACCGCAGCGCAGGCAGAGTCTGAGAGACAGAGAGACAGAGAGACAGAGTCAGAACCCGAACCCCACCTGGGGACCGGACCGCAGCGCAGGCAGAGTCTGAGAGACAGAGAGACAGAGTCAGAACCCGAACCCCACCTGGGGACCGGACCGCAGCGCAGGCAGAGTCTGAGAGACAGAGAGACAGAGTCAGAACCCGAACCCCACCTGGGGACCGGACCGCAGCGCAGGCAGAGTCTGAGAGACAGAGAGACAGAGTCAGAACCCGAACCCCACCTGGGGACCGGACCGCAGCGCAGGCAGAGTCTGAGAGACAGAGAGACAGAGTCAGAACCCGAACCCCACCTGGGGACCGGACCGCAGCGCAGGCAGAGTCTGAGAGACAGAGAGACAGAGTCAGAACCCGAACCCCACCTGGGGACCGGACCGCAGCGCAGGCAGAGTCTGAGAGACAGAGAGACAGAGTCAGAACCCGAACCCCACCTGGGGACCGGACCGCAGCGCAGGCAGAGTCTGAGAGACAGAGAGACAGAGTCAGAACCCGAACCCCACCTGGGGACCGGACCGCAGCGCAGGCAGAGTCTGAGAGACAGAGAGACAGAGTCAAAGAACCCGAACCCCACCTGGGGACCGGACCGCAGCGCAGGCAGAGTCTGAGAGACAGAGAGACAGAGAGACAGAGTCAGAACCCGAACCCCACCTGGGGAACGGACCGCAGCGCAGGCAGAGTCTGAGAGACAGAGAGACAGAGTCAGAACCCGAACCCCACCTGGGGAACGGACCGCAGCGCAGGCAGAGTCTGAGAGACAGAGAGACAGAGAGACAGAGTCAGAACCCGAACCCCACCTGGGGACCGGACCGCAGCGCAGGCAGAGTCTGAGAGACAGAGAGACAGAGAGACAGAGTCAGAACCCGAACCCCACCTGGGGACCGGACCGCAGCGCAGGCAGAGTCTGAGAGACAGAGAGACAGAGAGACAGAGTCAGAACCCGAACCCCACCTGGGGAACGGACCGCAGCGCAGGCAGAGTCTGAGAGACAGAGAGACAGAGAGACAGAGTCAGAACCCGAACCCCACCTGGGGAACGGACCGCAGCGCGGGCAGAGTCTGAGAGACAGAGAGACAGAGAGACAGAGTCAGAACCCGAACCCCACCTGGGGACCGGACCGCAGCGCGGGCAGAGTCTGAGAGACAGAGAGACAGAGAGACAGAGTCAGAACCCGAACCCCACCTGGGGAACGGACCGCAGCGCAGGCAGAGTCTGAGAGACAGAGAGACAGAGAGACAGAGTCAGAACCCGAACCCCACCTGGGGAACGGACCGCAGCGCAGGCAGAGTCTGAGAGACAGAGAGACAGAGTCAGAACCCGAACCCCACCTGGGGACCGGACCGCAGCGCAGGCAGAGTCTGAGAGACAGAGAGACAGAGTCAGAACCCGAACCCCACCTGGGGACCGGACCGCAGCGCAGGCAGAGTCTGAGAGACAGAGAGACAGAGAGACAGAGTCAGAACCCGAACCCCACCTGGGGACCGGACCGCAGCGCAGGCAGAGTCTGAGAGACAGAGAGACAGAGTCAGAACCCGAACCCCACCTGGGGACCGGACCGCAGCGCAGGCAGAGTCTGAGAGACAGAGAGACAGAGAGACAGAGTCAGAACCCGAACCCCACCTGGGGACCGGACCGCAGCGCAGGCAGAGTCTGAGAGACAGAGAGACAGAGTCAGAACCCGAACCCCACCTGGGGACCGGACCGCAGCGCAGGCAGAGTCTGAGAGACAGAGAGACAGAGTCAGAACCCGAACCCCACCTGGGGACCGGACCGCAGCGCAGGCAGAGTCTGAGAGACAGAGAGACAGAGTCAGAACCCGAACCCCACCTGGGGAACGGACCGCAGCGCAGGCAGAGTCTGAGAGACAGAGAGACAGAGTCAGAACCCGAACCCCACCTGGGGACCGGACCGCAGCGCAGGCAGAGTCTGAGAGACAGAGAGACAGAGAGACAGAGAGACAGAGTCAGAACCTGAACCCCACCTGGGGAACGGACCGCAGCGCAGGCAGAGTCTGAGAGACAGAGAGACAGAGTCAGAACCCGAACCCCACCTGGGGACCGGACCGCAGCGCAGGCAGAGTCTGAGAGACAGAGAGACAGAGTCAGAACCCGAACCCCACCTGGGGAACGGACCGCAGCGCAGGCAGAGTCTGAGAGACAGAGAGACAGAGTCAGAACCCGAACCCCACCTGGGGACCGGACCGCAGCGCAGGCAGAGTCTGAGAGACAGAGAGACAGAGAGACAGAGTCAGAACCCGAACCCCACCTGGGGAACGGACCGCAGCGCAGGCAGAGTCTGAGAGACAGAGAGACAGAGAGACAGAGTCAGAACCCGAACCCCACCTGGGGAACGGACCGCAGCGCAGGCAGTCTGAGAGACAGAGAGACAGAGTCAGAACCCGAACCCCACCTGGGGAACGGACCGCAGCGCAGGCAGAGTCTGAGAGACAGAGAGACAGAGTCAAAGAACCCGAACCCCACCTGGGGAACGGACCGCAGCGCAGGCAGAGTCTGAGAGACAGAGAGACAGAGTCAAAGAACCCGAACCCCACCTGGGGAACGGACCGCAGCGCAGGCAGAGTCTGAGAGACAGAGAGACAGAGTCAGAACCCGAACCCCACCTGGGGAACGGACCGCAGCGCGGGCAGAGTCTGAGAGACAGAGAGACAGAGAGACAGAGTCAGAACCCGAACCCCACCTGGGGAACGGACCGCAGCGCAGGCAGAGTCTGAGAGACAGAGTCAGAACCCGAACCCCACCTGGGGAACGGACCGCAGCGCGGGCAGAGTCTGAGAGACAGAGAGACAGAGAGACAGAGTCAGAACCCGAACCCCACCTGGGGAACGGACCGCAGCGCAGGCAGAGTCTGAGAGACAGAGAGACAGAGTCAAAGAACCCGAACCCCACCTGGGGAACGGACCGCAGCGCAGGCAGAGTCTGAGAGACAGAGAGTCAGAGTCAGAACCCGAACCCCACCTGGGGAACGGACCGCAGCGCGGGCAGAGTCTGAGAGACAGAGAGACAGAGAGACAGAGTCAGAACCCGAACCCCACCTGGGGAACGGACCGCAGCGCAGGCAGAGTCTGAGAGACAGAGTCAGAACCCGAACCCCACCTGGGGAACGGACCGCAGCGCGGGCAGAGTCTGAGAGACAGAGAGACAGAGAGACAGAGTCAGAACCCGAACCCCACCTGGGGAACGGACCGCAGCGCAGGCAGAGTCTGAGAGACAGAGAGACAGAGTCAAAGAACCCGAACCCCACCTGGGGAACGGACCGCAGCGCAGGCAGAGTCTGAGAGACAGAGAGTCAGAGTCAGAACCCGAACCCCACCTGGGGAACGGACCGCAGCGCAGGCAGAGTCTGAGAGACAGAGAGACAGAGAGACAGAGTCAAAGAACCCGAACCCCACCTGGGGAACGGACCGCAGCGCAGGCAGAGTCTGAGAGACGGAGAGGCAGAGAGACAGAGTCAGAACCCGAACCCCACCTGGGGAACGGACCGCAGCGCGGGCAGAGTCTGAGAGACAGAGAGACAGAGTCAAAGAACCCGAACCCCACCTGGGGAACGGACCGCAGCGCAGGCAGAGTCTGAGAGACAGAGAGACAGAGTCAAAGAACCCGAACCCCACCTGGGGAACGGACCGCAGCGCAGGCAGAGTCTGAGAGACGGAGAGGCAGAGAGACAGAGTCAGAACCCGAACCCCACCTGGGGAACGGACCGCAGCGCGGGCAGAGTCTGAGAGACGGAGAGGCAGAGAGACAGAGTCAGAACCCGAACCCCACCTGGGGAACGGACTGCAGCGCAGGCAGAGTCTGAGAGACAGAGAGACAGAGAGAC